>NC_137012.1:72500-247500 GCF_032717465.1 Coenobita brevimanus
TGTTAATGATGTGTTATTAACAGTAGTGGTGTTAGTAAAGTAGTGGTGTTAATGATGTGTTATTAACAGTAGTGGTGTTAGTAAAGTAGTGGTGTTAATGATGTGTTATTAACAGTAGTGGTGTTAATGATGTGTTATTAACAGTAGTGGTGTTAGTAAAATAGTGGTGTTAATGATGTGTTATTAACAGTAGTGGTGTTAGTAAAGTAGTGGTGTTAATGATGTGTTATTAACAGTAGTGGTGTTAGTAAAGTAGTGGTGTTAATGAGGTGTTATTAACAGTAGTGGTGTTAGTAAAGTAAAGGTGTTAATGATGTGTTATTAACAGTGGTGGTGTTAGTAAAGCAGTGGTATTAACAGTAATGGGGTTAATAAAGCAGTGATGTTAATAACACTGGTGTTAAACGAGTTCTGTTGCCATAAATAAGAACGTGGTGATAACAGAGTACTGTTGGTGTCAGCAGGGTACTGGTGTTAAACATAATGTTATTAATAGCACTGGTGTTAGTAGTACTGCTAACACATCATCATCATCATCATCATCCGGACATCCTTTCCCACCCTAGGGCAGGGTGAGGAGTAGCAATGTCCAGACAGCTCAAATTTGCCCAGTCCAATGGGCCACGCTTCCTTTCACTCGTCATTCAAGCCCTCGGAGTCCTGGCCCTATGTGATACGCCAAAAAAAATTCACCACGTTCTGTAGCTTCACATAAACGTATCCGATAGAATTATTCCAGACACTGCCACGTTAAAAAGGGGTGCCAAATCCCTGATTATGTGCATCTCACAACATTCATCCAGCCAGTTCGATCTCTTGTCAGGCCCAAATGTCACCGATTTCCAAACCTCTCTTCTTCACACACTCATCCACGATATCTCTCCACCTTCTCCTTTGCCTACCTCGCCTCCTCCCTCCTTCAGATTCGCTCAGATATACCTTTTTCACCACTCTATTGTTATCCATTCTCTCCACAAGACCGTACCATCTCAGTACACTCTCCTCGATTCTGGTGTCCACAGACTTCCTCACTCCACATCTTTCACGAATCACATTATTTTCTATCCTATCTACTATCTGTTCTCCACAGTCATTCCTCAGCAGTCCCATCTCCACTACTCTCACTCTTGATTTTTCTTTTTCATACCACACCATAGTCTCACATCCATATGTTAAAGTTGGCACTAATACTCCTTCACGTAAGCCTCGTGCAGCAGCAACACTCAAGCCTCTGTTTCTTATCAAGGCATTCATTGCACCAGCTACTTTTCTTCCTTGTGTCACTCTACTTTCCACTTCTTTTGCACATTTTCCTCTCTTCTCTATCACTGTACCCAGGTATTTGAACTCTCTCACCAATTCCAGTCTCTCTCAATTCAATGTAACATCGCACTGGGAGTCACCTTCTCTCTCAGTAACCATCACTTTACTCTTTTCTACATTCACTCTCAAGGCACGACGCTTACAGACATCAGCAAAACTCTGCACTAGCCTACCAAGTTCTTGTCCGGTATTTTTAAGTAGTACTGCATCATCAGCATACAACAAATTAGAGATATTCTATCCATCACCATTCATTACCAACGCCATTTCTCTCTCGATTACTCGTGTTTTTACTTCTCTCATCACCCCATCCATATATACAGTATATACTGAACAAACATGGGGACATCACACAACCTTGTCTCATGCCCACACTGATCGTGAACCATTCACTTAGATGCCCATTAACTCTTACACATGCTTCACTACCATCGTAAAAACTCTTGACCGCATATAGCAGCTTACCATCTGCGCAAAACTTTCCACAATCCTTCTCTGTCTACTTTGTCGTATGCTTTCTCTAGATCCATGAATACCATAAACACCTTATGGTCCTTCTCACAAGTCTTCTCCACTATCTATCTTACTGCAGATATTTGATCCACACATCCTCTGCCACTCCTAAAGCTACCCTGTTCAACACTCACTAGGACTTCTGATATCTCTCTTACTTTATGATAATTCTTCCATATACCTTCCCTACCACACTCAATAAACTTATGCCACAATAATTCTTGCACTCACTTCGCTCACCTTTATTTTTGTACAGGGGTACAATCACAGCCTTTTTCCACTCTGTAGGCACAGTTTCACTCATCCATGCCTTCTTACATATCTCCAACAAGCACTTCATTCCACCCTCTCCACTATATACACTTAGCATCTCTGCATACACCTCATCAACCCCAGCTGCTTTCCCATTTTTCAGCCGCTTCACAGAGCTCTTCACCTGTGCGAGTGTCACGTCTCCTGGCACTGCATTCCTTCTCTGCACACCCCCAAAACCAATCATGTTTACAGCTGCTCTGCTCTCTCTATCCCCATTCATCAGGCTTTCAAAATATTCTTTCCATCTGGTCCTTACTTCATCTCCATGGGTTAATAATCTACCACCTGCATCCTTCATACCATCACATTTCTTTCTGCTTTCTCTTCTACATTTCTGCACCTCTTTCCAGAATAACTCCTCTTTTCAGAGTAGTTTTCATTCATTTTTCTTTCTAGATCATTATTTACCTTTTTTTTTTCCTCTTCACTAATCTCTTTACGTGCTTCTTGCTCTCTATATATACAGTTCTTACTTCAACTGAACCCCTGTCCTGTAACCACTCTAGCCACTTCTTCTTCTTTTCCTCCACTGCTTTCTTAACCTCCTCATCCCACCATGCCATACCTTTCTTCTTTGTTGTTACTCTTGCCACACCACACACCACTTTAACATTCCTGACTAAGCAATACCTATATGCATTCCACAGGCTGTCCAGATCCATTTCATTCCAATTCACTGATTCTAACTCCTCCTCTACTTTGGTCCTGTAATCATCTGCCATTTCTTTGATCCTCAGCTTCTCAACTTTCAGTCTTTCTCCCTGACTGCTCCTGTCTCTCTTGATCCACCTCACTCCTCTCAGCTTGATCTTGCATACCACAGTTATATGATCTGACAGACCTCTACATTGTCCTCTCACGGACCTCGTATCAGCAACCATTCCCATCACCGACCTCTCTACAAGCACGTACACAATTAGGTTTCTTTCGACATGATCCCCGTTCCCTCTATACCATGTATATTTATGTGCATCTCTGTGATTGAAATACGAGTTACAAATGCACAACCTCCTTTCCTGGCATAATAATAATAATAATAATAATAATAATAATAATAATAATGTGTTAACACAATAATATTATAAAAGAAAAGCACACGGGAGCCGAACGCTAATCGCCCGCCGGAATATGTTGCTGGCCAAGTTACAAGTTACAAACCAAATGTGAAGAAAATTTGCAAAACTCTACGGAATTCAGTCACCGCATTTCACAAAAAGCCAATCCATATTAAAGAAACTAGACACAATACTCGGTTCCAGGGAGTCTGACGCACTGATTTTGCCAGCCGAGGACAGGTGGATTTGGTAACACTGCGCGATGCACTCGGGCGGTGCTTGGTGGATTTCCGTTGTGTCTGAACGTGCTCCAAATTGACTTTGTATTCCAACCAAGGCCCTCATTGATTTGTTAGATACCGGAATATACAGATACAAATTAAAGCAATGATATCTTTAATGATAAATATGTGCCTTTTAAATTACTAGAGATAAACCTGAACGACACTGACGACAAAACTAAGTAAAGTCGCCACTGGATGCATACGAACAACAGTCAGCGACCGATTTAAATTGATTTCATTATGTTTGATTTCGTTCACACTGTACGCGGTTTTGTTATAGCAGCAGAGTTCAACTGTTATTTTCTCATGGGTTTTGCTTTTATCTTACTTTCCTTTCTTCCACCATTAACAAAAATTCGGTTCATTCTATAATGATGTAATCCATTACTTTCCCGGCTCTCTGTCGACGGGACAAATATACATGCTTGAGGAGAGGGTGCATTGTGGCCAGGGATAGGGTGTCTGTCCGTCTGTCTGTATGTATGTCTGTCTCTTATGATACACAAATGTTTGGGAAAATCAAACATTAAACTTAATCATGTAAGAAATAATTTGACTGAATCTGACTGGGAATACAAACAAATGCAGATTTTTAAAGCTACTGTTACCTATGAAGGTAATGAAAATGTGTATGTACATTATATATATTGAGAATAGCATGTATTGACCCCAGTGTGTGTGTGTGTGTGTGCTCACACAAATCATATTAGAAGACAAGCTAAGCGTATCTAGGGTCAGGTTGTATATTAGTAGATGAGGTAATGAAGGGCATGGTGTACACTGTAGACTGTGACACTGTAGTAGTGGTGGGAAAAACATTCCAGCCTTCATAGAACCTCGGAACCACTGTCACGGGGTTTTTATAATATTACGGTAATTTTGAAATATATGCTTAAATATTATTTGATAATATTATTCAATAATATTAAAGAGTAGGGACAATGATTGTCTTGCTAAATCGAGCAACGATTCTCTAAGAACGAGAATTTATAAACTTTCTCAACAGTACACAGCAGAGACTAATTACTCACAAATGCTGAATTAGTACTGTTAGCCTCTGGAGAAAGTTACTTCACCCCTGACAATAAAAAACTAATACTAATAATAATATCAGGTTCTTGCTGATGCTTTAACTCCTATCTGGCACAACGGATTTTAAGTTAATACAACAAGACTGGTCTAAGTACCAGTTATGAATAGTAAAACGTGTATGCAAGCTAGGAGCTATGTGGAAAATAAGCTTAATTTGGAGAAATGAAACAAGATTTTACTTTACATTAAGCTCAAGGAAAAGAACTGTTAAATTTATTGATTACAAAAAATAAATTTATCTTTACATTTCAAATCAAATCAATGAGATGCACTCACTCACTCACACAAAAGCTAAATACTTACGCCTAGGAAAAAAACACCTTAACTAAACTCTTAAGACTACGAAAACAAAAGGAAATACTGAACGATGAATGCTTTGTATCACCAAGGGGTGGGAGTTTGGAGAAACTGTACTCTGTGGAGCTTGGGTGCTAGCTGACCTCTCACACTTCTGGAGCACAGGACCTCTCTCCGTCAAAGCCACAACTAGACTGAATTCAAAATACATTGTATGGGCAGGAAGCACAAGCCACCGGAAGAAGGTGTGGCTAACGGTTGAGGCAAGCAGGGGCGAACAATAAAGAAACAATAGTATCGCTCAGTACAGCACTTAGTGACGTGCATTAAATCGGTCACTTTTGAAAGTGACGAATGTTTTGAAAAGTATACTCCGAAATGGAGGGAGAAACGGTTAACTGAGCGATACACAGTGAGTTTTCCACTAATAGTTCGTGGCTTCTCACAAAAGGGAAATGTCGCGAATTGATTCGTAACATTACGCCCCTACAAAATTAAATTTTTTCCTTATGGGAAAAAATTTGTGGATATATGTATATATGTACACATCCTAAGTCATTCACACAAGATTCACACTGTGGTGTGTGTGCTATCCTGCTACATGAGGAAGCCGCAGTCGCCAGTGAGCGAAAAAAAACTCGTATTTACGTTAATAGAAGCAAGCTTGAGGGAAAAACTCCGTGACGACGGTGAAAATCCTGTACTCAGGTCAAACTGAGCGAAAAGTCGTTACATTTACACTGACAACTAATTGTTGTGTAGTGTGATGTATGTAATACACGGTGTAGGTGTGACAGTTGTAGTGTGACTGTACCTATGTGTAAAATGACACAATAATAATAATACTATGACGACGACGAAGGCAGAGGAGAAGAGGCGGCAGCATGCGGCAGACGATCAGCTGGGCCGCACAGCAAAACTGCTACACCCATTGCTGTACCTGCAAAACCAATTAAGGTGGAGCATCAAAAGTGTCAGTGAGACAAAATTCTTATTAAGTTACAATTACTCTCTCTGCCTAGCAATCAGTACATGCTACGAAAAGTACACTGGAGGTCGCCATTAATTTTAGCACATGATTAGTGTCAGCAAGTTGAGAATCCTTGTGCAAACTCGGGTCTTCCATAGCCTCGAACTGCACACGGGTCCTCAACCTGTGCCTTAACCTATAGTTCTTATATTAATATCGGGAAGCTGAGAATCCTTGTGCAAACTCGGGTCTTCCATAGCCTCAAGTCGCCTCTGTGGAGTTCTCACTTGAACTTCCCCCTTAACCTACAGTACTTATATTAGTATCGGGGAGCTGAGAATCCTTGTGCAAACTTGGGTCTTCCATAGCCTCAAGTCGCCTCTGCGGAGTTCTCTCTCGAACTTCCCCCTTAACCTACAATACTTATATTAGTATCGGGGAGCCGAGAATCCTTGTGCAAACTCGGATCTTCCATAGCCTCAAGTCGCCTCTGCGGAGTTCTCTCTCGAACTTCCCCCTTAACCTACAGTACTTCTATTAGTACCGGGAAGCTGAGAATCCTTATGCAAACTTGGGTCTTCCATAGCCTCAAGTCGCCTCTCAACTTCCCCTTAACTTACGGTACATAATATGTATGTACAGGCCCTGGACATAATGTGTCCTGTGGGGCCAATGGGCGAGACGTCAGGTCTGCACCCACTTCACCACTACCCTGTCTCTCAACTGACTCAGAGATTACAGGTGTGGTTATGAATGGCACAGGAAGGGCATGTCCCTGATTGGTGGTGATACTTTGGCACACACTGCAGGAACGGACAAAACTATCTATGTCTCGTCCCATCCCTGGCCAGAAAAAGTCAGCTCGGATACGGCCCTGGGTCTTCCTTTTGCCCATGTGACCTCCTGAGGCTGAACAATGACCCCATTGTAACACTGCTAGGCGGTACTTGGCGGGAACGACAAACTGCAGTCGAACCTCGCCCTCGGGTGTTCATGACTCACGGTAGAGCCGTCCTTGTTTACGAAGGAACTTGGCTCGACCTCCCCGTGAATACTTTATCACTCGCCCCTTTTGTTTGTTCCGCACGGTAGCAAGTGTCGGGTCAGAATGTTGTTCTTGTACAACAAGTTGACTAAACATCAGATCTTGCGGCGATTCAACGATCACTGGGGTGACACAGTCTGGAGCCTCAGCCATGGCTCGTGTTACCGCAGCAGCCGAAGTCTGAGTAGCGTCATTGGAGCAACTATCCTTGACTCCATTAATATTTCCAATGATGAGGTCAAATAAAGGTTCTGGCATGACAACTGCAAGTGTCGTACCAGTATAAAATGGAGATGCCACCTGGATACATGCCTCAGGGAACAATCTCACTGATCCATCAATAAGGTTTGCATGGATCTGTCGACCTGTATACTGTTCAGGCCGAACTAAACTCTGCTTAACAGAGCAACCTGAGGAACCATTGTCTCTCAGGACCTTCACAGGAATGCCTCCCACAAACCCTGGCTGAACAAGAAAGGCAGTGTTGCTGGTGGAAGGGTCTGAGGAGGTAGCAGCCAGTCATTCATGAGACTGCGGAACAACCGATGCAGCAAACGTGGCGCCCTGGGAACTAGGTGTCTGAGGAGGGTTCATGGTCGGAGGGGGACTTGTGAACTGTTGGGAAGTACCTGTACTGGTAGAGATGGCACCACCGGGTACTTGTGGAATGAAGGCTGCATTTGCCTCCTGCCTCCGATACACTAATTGACCTGACTGAGGGTTACGTGGCTTGTCCTTGTATTGCTGCTGCTGCTGCTTGGGGAACTGCTGCTGGTTGGGGTGCTTGTTGTACCGCTTCCAAGCAGGCTGCTGTGTATTTTGCCCCTGGTCCTTCTGTGGTTTTGGACCTTGGCCATTACTCTGAGAACGGCCTTGGTGCTGGGATTCAGTCTGAGATGGCTTCCCAGACTTGGCAGTATCTTTTCTGCTCCAGGTGTTTTGCTTACGAGCTTGATACCCGTATGCAGTAAAGAATGCGTCAGCCTTCTCTGCCATTTGGCTGGCATCTTTCACCTGGCAGATCTTAAGCTGTGCTATGAGCTCAGCAGGCCACGACCTCTCTAGCTGTGTAAGCAGCATAAGGTCAATTATCCCCTCACGCATGGAAGGAGTTTCATCTTTCTCCATCCACTCATTTAAGTAAGCTGTGAGACGATCAAGGAACTGAACAGCTGTCTCCTTGTCTTGGAGACGAGCTCGCATGAACTGAACTTTGGCGTCGTCTACTATGAGACCATACGCCTTAATGAGTGCAGCTTTCGTCATCTCATATGTGAGATTGTCTCCACGAATTCTGTGGAGAATATCGAGGGCAGGGCCCTCAAATAGGCTAAGAAACTGAAGCCGCTTAGCTGCCTCATCCAGTTGATACATGTCTGCCATGTCCTCAAAACGAGCTATGTACGGCTCGATTCGCTCACTTTCCTTGTATGAAGGAAGCTTGATGCGTAGGGTGGGCAGGACATGTGCAGGGAGAACGCTCGTGGAGCTTGGACCAACTGCACCAGACGTGTCTGAAGCCAAGGAATCTCGCTGGAGCTTCAGCACTTCAAGTTCATGTTTTTCGCGTGCTTCTCGCTCGGCACGTTCGTGTTCTCGTTCTCTCTCTCGTTCCTCACGCTGTTCTCGCTCGTATTCCCGTTGTTCCCGCTCTTTTTCTAACTCGAGCTCGTGTTGTTTCTGTTCGTGTTCGCGCTCCTTTTCGCGTTCCTCACGCTGTTCTCGCTCGTATTCGCGCTGAATCTTACGCTCTTCACGGGCATCATTCTCGCGCTGCTGCTCCTGATTATGCCGTGAGAGTATATACTCTTTAATTTCGGTTGGGTCCGAAAGACCCATTTCTTTGGCTTCCTGTAAAAATACAGTAGTAGCCATGGCGCTAATTTATTAAGCAAACCGAAACTGAGTACGGACTGCTTCGCAAACGAATAGTAATGACACAAGTAAAGAGTACAGACACAAGCTAGTGGTGACCAGTCTTATCCAGTTAACTGGCAAAGAATAAATCAAAAATGTAAATGACTGGGAAGACTCAATAATAAACACAATGGGTACGGCGACTTCCCAGGAGCGAATAAAATCGTCTGGCGTTACCAAGAATAAACTAGAGTTAAGTACTCTATTGATTAATAAAGCAAAAATTCGCTTGCTAAATCAACGGTAACCACCAGTAAACTTGTGCCTATAAACTTTAATGATAAATTCCTAAATATGAACGAGTGAGCACTATCTCGTGAATAGCTTTATAGCTAGGAGTTAATATCCTGGAATGAGGTCGCCAATTGTCACGGGGTTTTTATAATATTACGGTAATTTTGAAATATATGCTTAAATATTATTTGATAATATTATTCAATGATATTAAAGAGCAGGGACAATGATTGTCTTGCTAAATCGAGCAACGATTCTCTAAGAACGAGAATTTATAAACTTTCTCAACAGTACACAGCAGAGACTAATTACTCACAAATGCTGAATTAGTACTGTTAGCCTCTGGAGAAAGTTACTTCACCCCTGACAATAAAAAACTAATACTAATAATAATATCAGGTTCTTGCTGATGCTTTAACTCCTATCTGGCACAACGGATTTTAAGTTAATACAACAAGACTGGTCTAAGTACCAGTTATGAATAGTAAAACGTGTATGCAAGCTAGGAGCTATGTGGAAAATAAGCTTAATTTGGAGAAATGAAACAAGATTTTACTTTACATTAAGCTCAAGGAAAAGAACTGTTAAATTTATTGATTACAAAAAATAAATTTAACTTTACATTTCAAATCAAATCAATGAGACGCACTCACTCACTCACACAAAAGCTAAATACTTACGCCTAGGAAAAAAACACCTTAACTAAACTCTTAAGACTACGAAAACAAAAGGAAATACTGAACGATGAATGCTTTGTATCACCAAGGGGTGGGAGTTTGGAGAAACTGTACTCTGTGCAGCTTGGGTGCTAGCTGACCTCTCACACTTCTGGAGCACAGGACCTCTCTCCGTCAAAGCCACAACTAGACTGAATTCAAAATACATTGTATGGGCAGGACGCACAAGCCACCGGAAGAAGGCGTGGCTAACGGTTGAGGCAAGCAGGGGCGAACAATAAAGAAACAATAGTATCGCTCAGTACAGCACTTAGTGACGTGCATTAAATCGGTCACTTTTGAAAGTGACGAATGTTTTGAAAAGTATACTCCGAAATGGAGAGAGAAACGGTTAACTGAGCGATACACAGTGAGTTTTCCACTAATAGTTCGTGGCTTCTCACAAAAGGGAAATGTCACGCATTGATTCGTGACAACCACCTCGCTATGAACGTCTGAATTCCCGCCACAGTTGCTGACTGTTGTTCGTATGCATCCAGTCGCGACTTTACTTAGTTTTGTTTCAGTGTCATTCAGGTTTATCTCTAGTAATTTAAAAGGCACATATTTATCATTAAAGATATCATTGCTTTAATTTGTATCTGTATATTCCGGTATCTAACAAATCAATAAGGTGCCTTGGTTGGAATACACAGTCAATTTGGTGCACGTTCAAACACAACGGAAATCCACCAAGCACCGACCGAGTGCATCGCGCAGTGTTACCAAATCCACCTGTCCTCGGCTGGCAAAATCAGTGCGTCAGACTCCCTGGAACCGTTTATAGTTGACCTTTGACAGTCATTATGGTGACTTTGACCTTGACCCCGAGTGCCCATTTTCTCAAACCCGTCCAAGATTTTGGCCACATCTTGATACCCTGAAGGTTTCATGTTGATAGCTCAAGCCGTTCATGAGATGTAATGGTAACACACACACACACACACACACACACACACACACACACACACACAGACGCTGGCAAAAACATTATCGCTGATAATAACAAAGAAGTAGTGTTATTCAGTAAGGTAAACAGAGTAGTGGCATTAACAGTAGTGGTGGTAACATAGCTGGAGTGAGAACTGTGGTGGTATTGGTAACATTTTTGGTATTAACACCATTTGTGTCAACCAAGTAGTGGTGTTAGTGGCAGTGGTGTCAGCTGAGTCGTGGTGTTGGTAATATTGTTGCCAACAGTGCTATGCTAACAGTACTGGTGTTGACATAGTACCTTTGTCAGTAGTACTGGTGTTAACAAAATACTGTAAGGGTGTTAATAGTAGTGGGGTTAGCAATGTAGTGGTAACCTGTGTTGTTTTACCCCAGGCTGCCAGATGACCCAAGTGCCAAAGCAACCCAAGTATATATCCCTGACACTCCAGTCTGGCCAGGAGGGCGGGCACACCACACACCAGGCCCAGCTGGTACACTACCCACCTTCACACAATGTATCCTGGTACCTTCGCGTTGGTTTCCATGACCAAGAGGGTAACGACACAGGAGCCAAATTTGTCATATACCACCTACCTGCCGTTAATGCTACTCTTGATGACGTGTACATCGCGTGTGAGAAACGCGGCCAGACGACGACCCATGTAGCTGACCCCTGGACCACCCTCCACCCCTCACTCACTCACTCCCTCAAGATCCAGGTCAGTAGGGGTTGGGGTATGTGGTGGAGGGAAGGAGGATCAGGTACAACAGGATGGTGGGGATGGGGAAAGGGGGTCGAGGAGAATGTTAAGGTGATGGTGGTGGAGGATGGAAGGTTAGGTGGTGGTGGTGAAGATTGGGTGGGGGAGGGGGAGGGGGTGGTTGTGTAGGGGGTAAATTACTGGCTGGGAAAGGGTAAGCATTGGGGACGGGAAAAGCGGTGGTGGGGATAGGGTAGGGGTGTAGGTTTATGCTGGTGAAGAGGGTGAGGAATAAATGGTGGTTGGGGTGAGAGTAAGATGGTGGTGGGGTTGGGGTAATGGTTGAGGAGGGGATAAGGTGGTGGTGGGGTAGGGGTAATGGTTGGGGAGGGGGTAAGGTAGTGGTGGGGTAGGGGTAATGGTTGGGGAGGGGGTAAGGTAGTGGTGGGGTAGGGGTAATGGTTGGGGAGGGGGTAAGGTAGTGGTGGGGTAGGGGTAATGGTTGGGGAGGGGGTAAGGTAATAAAAGGTATGTTTGTAAAGGCATAAGTGTACAACTGCTAAACATTTGTTCCATTTATTCATGAACTTGTCCTATTTTATCTGTGGTAAAGGCTAAGTTAATGGCAGTGGTTAGGTACAGTGGAAAGCAATGTGGCATCAGTGCCGGCAAGAAGTAATATAATGCAGGGCACTTTTTGGCCTAGAAACACTATAGAGTTACTCTTTTTTTTATTATATTTTTTAATGTATGAGTGGCTTTGTAGTTCTCTCAGTTTCGTTGCATGCCATTGTTTGGTCGTCTGCTTACGGTGTTTTACAGTAATTTAGTGCCTCTCTAGTTATTTTTTTTTCTAACGTATTTTACTTTTTCTTGCATTCATTTTTCTCTCGTCTGATACTCTTATAACACCTTATCCCCTATATTTATACACCATAGCTGATTTATTGTAGTGTATTGTATTCTCACTGTTAGTATCATTGTATTCGTCAGTAATTAGCCTAATTCACCCTTCGGTGTGCAATTTGGACATTTTGTAAGCTCCTGGAAGCTGACAATATTACGGGAAGCTGGTGATGCACTGCTTAGCACATTATTTTAACTGGCAAATGTAAGAGCCTGAGTCTGATTTTTGTGCCAGACACTTGTACAGTGTTTGTTTACCCAGCAGTACAGCTGAGGCCTCCATGTCAAACTGAGTGTTGTGGGTGGTATTGCTGACGCAGACTGGCACTCGGCAAAACTTTGGTGGTCCCTCTACATGACTGTCATTTACTCGATAAGCATTAACTTAACCACACTTCTTCGTTGATAGAGCACCATTTTAAAGTGTCTGCCATTTACCCATGATCATGAGTGCTTTGATGTTGCAGGTGAGCCCAAAATGGATTGCTCTGTATGAAAAAACCTATGGACAGACGAATGTCGTACACCAGCATAACTGCAGTCAAGATCTGGAAGACTTTCCAGAACTGTGGCTGGGTGCACTATGTCTAGGTGAACATGACTGTGGGTCCTTCAGTTCCTTCTGCAAGGAAGGTTAGACTCAGCAGTCTGTTGACGACGTACACAAAAAACTGAGTTCTATTATTTTCTTGTCATTCTTTCTACCCACCATTACAGTATTGTGTTTATGCAATGTTAAAGATTTATCTGACATTTTGTGGTAAGAAGTTCCATCCTGTGCTGTGTTACTCAGGTATTCAGTAGTTACCAGGTATTATTACTGAATTACCTTGACTATCCATTCATCTGTCCAGCAGTCTATCTATCTCCCCCTCTATATATCACCTTATCTTTTTGTAAACACACACCGGTAAAGAGATATACAGGTACAGAGAGAAAGAGATGCATGGATGGACAGACAAATAGGTGGACAGATACGTTATAAGACAGACAGAAGGTTAGACAGACAACACAAGACTAGAATGATAGATGGACTGACAGACAGAAGGCTAGACAGAGAGCTAAACAGAAGGCTATAAAGATATAGGCTACAGCCAGAAGGCTTGAAAGACAGACAGACAAAGAAGGCTAGAAAGATAGATAAATAGAATGCCAGAAAGATAGAATGCTAGAAAGACTGAAAGACAAACAGACCAGCTAAATATATAGACAGAAGGCTAGAAAGATAGACAGACAGAGGGCGAGACAAATAGACAGAAGGCTATAAAGATAGCTAGATAGATATGCTGAAGGTTAGAAAGATAGACAGACAAACAGACAGAAAGAAGGCTAGAAAGAGATAAACAGACAGAAGGATAGAAAGACAGATAAATAGACAGAAGGACAGAAAGATAGATAGATAGATAGACAGGTAGACAGACAGAAAGAAGGCTAGAAAGATAGATAAACAGACAGAAGGAGAGAAAGATAGATAAACAGACATAAGGATAGAAAGACAGATAGACAGACAGGAGGGTAGAGAGATAGACAGACGACTAGAAAGATAAACAGATAGACAGACAGAAGGGAGGCTAGAAAGATAGATAGACAGACAGAAGGCTAGGAAGATAGACAGATGGACAGACAGAAGGCTAGAAAGATACATAGACAGACGGAAGGCTGGAAAGAGAGGCTGAAGGCTAGATAGACAGACAGGTAGACAGACAGAAAGAAGGCTAGAAAGATAGGTAAATAGAAGGATAGAAAGGAAGATAAATAGACAGAAGGAAAGATAGATAGATACATAGACAGACAGACGGCTTGAAAAGTAGATAGATGGACAGGCAGAAGGCTAGAAAGATAGATAGACAGATGGCCAGATAGATATGAGGCCAGAATGATAGACAGATAGAAAGACAGAAAGACACAAGGCTACAAAGCTAGATAGATATGTAGGTAGATAGGTAGAGAGTGGCCTGTGACTGGAGACTCATGGTGACAGCAGTGTGTGGGTCAGTGGTGTGTGCAATAGTGGTGTGTGCAATAGTGGTGTGTGCAATAGTGGTGTGTGCAATAGTGGTGTGTGCAATAGTGGTGTGTGCAATAGTGGTGTGTGCAATAGTGGTGTGTGCAATAGTGGTGTGTGCAATAGTGGTGTGTGCAATAGTGCTGTGTGCAATAGTGCTGTGTGCAATAGTGGTGTGTGCAATAGTGGTGTGTGCAATAGTGGTGTGTGCAATAGTGGTGTGTGCAATAGGTACCAGCATACCCACATTGTACAGCCCCAGGCAGGGTACAAAGCCCTGCCTGTGTGTTCACGTGTGGTACTGCTGGTTTGTTCCATGTGCCGCTTCCTGAACACTTAGCCTGAATAATTTAATATACATTGTTATCCCTTTATTCATGACACATGCAAATGTTTATAGCACTTTCTACGCAGTGGCTGTCAACTGCCAATGCCCACCCTTCCTATACCCACTACCTTAATACCCCTCCCCTACCATCCCCCTTATGCCCTCTGCCCGCACCAGTCCCTCCACTGTACCCCATACCCCCCTCCCTCCCCTACCATCCCCCTTATGCCCTCTGCCCCCACCAGTCCCTCCACTGTACCCCATACCCCCCTCCCTCCCCCCTCCCCTACCATCCCCCTTATGCCCTCTGCCCCCACCAGTCCCTCCACTGTACCCCATACCCCCCTCCCACCCCCTCCCCTACCATCCCCCTTATGCCCTCTGCCCCCACCAGTCCCTCCACTGTACCCCATACTCCCCTCCCTCCCCTACCATCCCCCTTATGCCCTCTACCCCCACCAGTCCCTCCATTGTGCCCCATACCTCCCTCCCTCCCCATCTCCCGGCTACAACTATCTCTTGAATCATTTTCCCTACCCCCTCCCGGCCACCACTACCCCCTCCCCACAGTTCAACCCGTCAGGTGGAAACGAGCCAGTGCCTGTGTGTGTGTGTGTGTGTGTGTGTGTGTGTTTTGTCAGGAGGTGTACCTTCAGAGTATAATAGGAGCCGTGCTGCAGAAATGACCAAACAATGGTACTAGAATTCATTTATAAATCTATTAATATTACAGAACCATGGGTGCTGATGTGGAACGCCACCAGAAGGTATTCATAAATCTATTAATATTACAGAACCATGGGTGCTGATATGGAACGCCACCAGAAGGTATTTATAAATCTATTAATATTACAGAACCATGGGTGCTGATATGGAACGCCACCAGAAGGTATTTATAAATCTATTAATATTACAGAACCATTGGTGCTGATATGGAACGCCACCGCTGTTGCCATCAACTCTGACAAGACATTGCCAACGCTGGTGGCCAGGATGGTAATAAGCCAGATTGGCCTGGCAGCCGTCTTGGGCTACCTTATCTACCGGCTGTGGCTGAACACCTTCAACATTAACATGTTTTACTACCTGACCCCACCACACCCACGGCGCCACCCACACCAGCCCTAACACCACCTGACCCCACCACACCAGCCCTAACACCACCTGACCCCACCACACCAGCCCTAACACCACCTGACCCCACCACACCAGCCCTAACACCACCTGACCCCACCACACCAGCCCTAACACCACCTGACCCACCACACCAGCCCTAACACCACCTGACCCCACCACACCAGCCCTAACACCACCTGACCCCACCACACCAGCCCTAACACCACCTGACCCCACCACACCAGCCCTAACACCACCTGACCCCACCACACCAGCCCTAACACCACCTGACCCCACCACACCAACCCTAACACCACCTGACCCCACCACACCAGCTGACCCCACCACACCAGCCCTAACACCAGCTCATGATATAAAGACACACTAGATCAGTACATTTTATAATAGAGTAATGGACAGACAAAACAGGAAGAAATGTTGGGCATAAATAATGGAAGGTGAGGTGCTTGAAGAGACGGCTGGAGTAAGATTGAAATATATGGGAATATTGTTATGACCGTGGCAGAGTGACACGTGGAATTAATGAAGCATTACACAAGAAGCATAACTGTTGTGTTGTCAAAGGTGGCATGCTTGGTTTGAACAGGTCCAAGCACACACACACACACAAAAAAGGTTTTGAAGGTGACGTGTTTTGGTGGTGACCCTTTTATTGTGCATGATGGCGGCGGCAGGCATAAGGAGTGGTTGACTTAAGTTTTTTTGTTTTTTATGCAAGGAAGAAGGAACCAAAGGCCAGGAGCCGCAATTTATTCCCTCCAAGAAAAAACAAAAACAAGATAACAGAGCCAAATTCAAGATCCGTTCATTTTGAGATGTCTGGACACACTGCGTTTGAAAGACCGGAGGTCATAGGCAGTAGGAAATATAGACAGAGGGAGACAGTTCCAGAGTTGACAGTATTGGCATGAAATTAAGAGCATGTCAAAGCAGCCTAAGTAACTTGACTATGGTGTGTTGTATGACAGATGGAAGGACAGTAAATAATGACATTTTATTATATAACTTTTGTCAGTCAAGAAAGATTAGTCAGGTACATTGACTGCAGCATTGCATGGAACAAAGTATATCCAGTTAGTAACAATTACAATATCAGCCTTGTATACTGACAACGACTGCTTCCCCAACACCTACACTACCTTAATAGGCTACACCTGTCATTGTTTACTAATTTACAGAGAACAACACTGATTCTACCATCACATCAGCCTTCATTGATAACTACTGACATTTATAACAATATAGCCCTCCACTTCCAATACATGACTGGTGCCAGAACTGTAGCTTTTTCCCTGGCCAACCCACGGCGATAGGAATATTTGGGGTGGGCGACAGGAGGACATGAGAGTAGCCCTTTCAGACACTGTGCTGACCAATGACTCACTGGTGGCAAAGAAACAAGCTCAGCCATCTCATTAACTTTACACATTTAACAGTAGTCTTTACACAGCAACTTCCCTAGGTTAGTAAGCGATAGTGGCACAGTGAGGAGTCAAATGGTCAGTTTAACGGGCAATTTATAATAATGTCAGTAAGCCATACATGTTGTTAGTTTAATAGGCATTTTATAATAATGTCAGTAAGCCATACATGTTGTTAGTTTAACAGGCATTTTATAATAATGTCAGTAAGCCACACATTTTTGTCCTCATGGCAGGTGAGGGGTACGTCACCACTGCAGAAAATGTTCATGTGGTACATGGGATGAAAACCTTTGAATATCACTAAACTAAGAGTATTGAGAGAGTACATGGCTCAGTCCACTGTGTTGTTTGCTAACAGAAAATGTAAAGCTGTAGAAATAGAAGCAGCGACTGACATAAGGCAGTGTGTTTGTAAGTACAGTATTAGTATTAGTATGTAGTATTAAGAACTGTAGTGTGGCCATAGACGTAAGAGTACAGTTAGTGCCTTAGTGGCTGGATTATTACAAGTTGTGTTAAATAGCAGTATAACAAAGGACACAGGCAAAACCATGATGCATGTCCACATACAGTAACACCATTTTGTTTAGTATGTCACTGCTGGTGTGTGCCATTTGTTAGATGTTGGTATTCTTGTGACCCATGGCACTGATAGGTAGTATGCATTTTAATGCACTAACAGCTTAGTTCAATACAAAAGCTATGCCTGGCATCAACTTAGTCGGGTCACTGGCATTATAGGTTTTAACTCTCAGACTGGTGCATTATTTGACTGGTCTTATAGGTTAGCTGTGGGGCACACAAAGTATTCAGGGTGTACTACACCCAACAGCACAAGTTACACCTCTTGTAATATTACAGCCATCATCAATGTAATGCGTCCTGACACAAGCAGTTGTCTCCACAAATATATAGGATTAAAAATAAATAGGATTAAAAATGAATATGATTATGTATGATTAGAAATAAATATAATTAAAACAACAACTTTTCACTGACCTTTGATGCATGTTAGTACTAGAGAAGGAAGTCATGCAAGGAATACAATACAACAGTGATTGCCTTAGACGGGATTTTATAATAACTGGAGAGAGAGAGAGAGAGAGAGAGAGAGAGAGAGAGAGAGAGACAGAGAGAGAGAGAGAGAGAGAGAGAGAGAGAGAGAGAGAGAGAGAGAGAGAGAGAGCAGGGAGTGGCTTGAAGGGCTACGAGTGGCAAGGGATAAGACTGTAGAGGGATAAGACTGGCTGACACTGAAGGCTATTAACATGTATACAAAGACTAGAACAAGACACAGGTGAGAGTCAACAGTACACACCTGGCGACTGATGTACGAATTGCCACACCTGTCCTGACCACATTACTGCTACTACTACTACTACTACTGCTGCTACTACTACTACTACTACTACTCCCACTGATACTACTACCCCTGCTGCTGCTGCTGCTACTACTACTACTACTACCACTGATACTACTACCCCTGCTGCTGCTACTGCTACTACTACTACTATCCTGTTACGTATTGTACTAGTGTATTCTTTCTACTAACAGGCTATTTTAACAAATAAAGGCGTCAGACGGAACTCCAGCTGACTCCTTGATTACCAGCTGACTCTGATTACCAGCTGACTCCTTGATTACCAGCTGACTCTGATTACCAGCTGACTCCTTGATTACCAGCTGACTCCTTGATTACCAGCTGACTCTGATTACCAGCTGACTCCTTGATTACCAGCTGACTCCTTGATTACCAGCTGACTCTGATTACCAGCTGACTCCTTGATTACCAGCTGACTCATTGATTACCAGCTGACTCTGATTACCAGCTGACTCCTTGATTACCAGCTGACTCCTTGATTACCAAAGCTTCCCTCAAGATCAATAATAATCGTCTGGAGATGGAAGGAATAAACTAAAAAGGTAAGTCAGTCAAGGGAAAGACAGAGGAAAAAGGGACGACCAGAAAACAAGGACAGGAAGGCAGGGAAAAATATAAGGAAGGGAAAATACTAATGAGAGGGAAAAAGGGAAGGGTAAAGGTTGTAGAGAAACCCAGAAAAGGACAAAGAAATAAAGGAATAACAAAGAGGAAGACAAAGAGATATATAGAAAGGAGAGGAAAGAAGGGACGAAGGAGACATGCAGTGATGACAGGAAGACAGACTGATCCAAACCAGACTGAAGGAAGGAAGGAACAATGAAGGAAGGAAAGGAAGAAAAAAATGAAGAGAGGAAGGAAGGAAGAAAGAAAATGATTGAATGAAGGGAGGAAGGAAAGAAAAAATGAAGGAAGTAGGGAAAGAAAATGAAGGAAGGAAGGAAGTAAAAACTGAAGGCAGGAAGGCAGGAAAAGAGCCAGAAGAGGGCCACAAGGAGGACATATGTACTCCATCAAATAAACATAACAAAGGGGGTGAGAGAGCCAGCCATTTTATCCTGCCCTTCTTTTCTGCCTTCTCCTCCTCTTCCTCCTCCTAATTTTCTTTTTAATCTTTCTCCTCCTCTCTACTCTCCATTTCTCCCCCTACTCTCCCTCTTCTCTACTCTCCCTCCTCCTCCTCCTCTCTCTCCTCTCTTTTTTCCTTCCTCCTCCACTCCCTTCACATGTTCTTTCATTCCTCTTCCTTGTCGTCTTTTCATTCTCCTCTATACTCCTCTTCCTCTTTTATTATCTTTCTCTTCCCTTCTTTTTCTCTTTCCTTCTGTCTTCTACCTCCTCTCTCTTCCTCCTCCTCCTGTTATACTTCTCGACTCTTCCTCATCATCATCTTTTACTCTTCTTTCTTTCCAAGTTATTTCTCTCCCTTTCTACCAACTTCCTCCTCTTTTTCCTCCCCCTCTCTTGTTCTCTTCTTATACCTTCTCTCTTCCTTCTTCTCTTTTACTCCTCCTCCTCTTCCTCTCTTTCTTCCCCTTCTTCTCTGTTTTCTGTCTACTTCCTCCATTGCCTCCTCATCCTTCTTGTGTTTTTCCTCCTCCACCTCCTCCTTCCTTCACTTCTTCCTCCTCATCCTTTCCCTCCTCTTCTCTTCTCCTCCTCTTCCCCTCCTCTTTTACTTCTCTTCTCCTTCTCCTCTTTTACCCTTCTCCATTTCCTCCTCCTCCTCCTTTAGAAAACCAGGCAACATTTTGTTTGTCATACAGTATAGTTACCACCCAGCGTAGTAAATGGTTTCATGGGGTACAAGAAACCATTAGGCTTGTCACTCAGTGTAGAGTTAACTGGGGGTGACATCCATTAATAAAGCAAATAAATAAGTACATAAATAAATAAATAAATAATGCAGCATCGAAATTCAGAAAATAAGATGCAGTTACCCAGTATGTTAATGTAAACAGATAAAGAAAATGGGAAATGAAATAATGAAGGAAACGGAGAGGAGCAGAGAGAGAGAGAGAGAGAGAGAGAGAGAGAGAGAGAGAGAGAGAGAAACAGGAATGAAGGTGAACAAAAAATAGTTATCGACTAAGACAGTATAAAAGATAAATAAAATAGGAAAGAAAAGAAAACGAAACGAAGAAGAACACAGAGATAGAGAGGAATGAGAAAGAGAGGAAAAAGAAAGAGAGGAAAAAGAAAGAGAGGAAAGAGAAAGAGATGACTAAGAAAGAGAGAAAGCTGAGCCTAGGGAAGGAGAGGAAAGGGAATGGCAGTAAACAAATGCTGAGGGAGAAAGATGAGCCTAGGGAAGGAGAGGAAAGGGAATGGCAGTAAACAAATGCTGAGGGAGAAAGATGAGCCTAGGGAAGGAGAGGAAAGGGAATGGCAGTAAACAAATGCTGAGGGAGAAAGATGAGCCTAGGGAAGGAGAGGAAAGGGAATGGCGGTAAACAAATGCTGAGGGAGAAAGATGAGCCTAGGGAAGGAGAGGAAAGGGAATGGCAGTAAACAAATGCTGAGGGAGAAAGATGAGCCTAGGGAAGGAGAGGAAAGGGAATGGCAGTAAACAAATGCTGAGGGAGAAAGATGAGCCTAGGGAAGGAGAGGAAAGGGAATGGCAGTAAACAAATGCTGAGGGAGAAAGATGAGCCTAGGGAAGGAGAGGAAAGGGAATGGCAGTAAACAAATGCTGAGGGAGAAAGATGAGCCTAGGGAAGGAGAGGAAAGGGAATGGCAGTAAACAAATGCTGAGGGAGAAAGATGAGCCTAGGGAAGGAGAGGAAAGGGAATGGCAGTAAACAAATGCTGAGGGAGAAAGATGAGCCTAGGGAAGGAGAGGAAAGGGAATGGCAGTAAACAAATGCTGAGGGAGAAAGATGAGCCTAGGGAAGGAGAGGAAAGGGAATGGCAGTAAACAAATGCTGAGGGAGAAAGATGAGCCTAGGGAAGGAGAGGAAAGGGAATGGCAGTAAACAAATGCTGAGGGAGAAAGATGAGCCTAGGGAAGGAGAGGAAAGGGAATGGCAGTAAACAAATGCTGAGGGAGAAAGATGAGCCTAGGGAAGGAGAGGAAAGGGAATGGCAGTAAACAAATGCTGAGGGAGAAAGATGAGCCTAGGGAAGGAGAGGAAAGGGAATGGCAGTAAACAAATGCTGAGGGAGAAAGATGAGCCTAGGGAAGGAGAGGAAAGGGAATGGCAGTAAACAAATGCTGAGGGAGAAAGATGAGAGAATTAAGACAAAGAGCAAAAGACCAAAGGTGAAGAAAATGAGGAAAGTAGGAAGGAAAAACTACATGACATACAATACACAAAATACAGCCTTCTAGATCTTATCCCCCCCCCAAAAGAAAAAGAAAAGTCAACAGTATCAATATGAACTACACAGAATATGGAGTTCTTAATAATAATAATAATAATAATAATAATAATAACAATAATAATAATAATAACACTACTACTAATAATAATATTAATCATCATCATCATCATTATAAAAATACTACCGTACAACTACTACTACAAAAACAACAACAACAATAACAACAACAACAACTACTACTACTACTACTACTAATAATAATAATAATAATAATAATCGACATGTATTTGCGGTGAACTGCGTATAATCTATCTGTCTGTGTGTGGATGTATTTGTCTGTTTATTTACCCACACATCTATCAACAGCGAAAACATATTATTATTATTATTATTATTTTTATTATTATTGTAGTTGTAGTTGGGGGCACTCACCATCCACTCACTCGATGTATTGCTGGTCTCATATGAGTGGCATTTGCTCTCTTTTTTTCCTTCTTTCCTCTTCCGTTTTCTTTCCTTCCTTCTGCCTGTGGGTGACTCTACACTGAGTGACAAGCCAAATGGTTTCCTGTACACCAGGAAACCATTTACTACGCTGGGTGGTAACCATATAACCAAATTATGGCGCCTGGTGGTTTAGTGGGTAATTAAGGCGCTCCAGTCGGATTGAGCCGGTGAAGGTTTATATCCAAGGGATGGTTGGGGTTGATTGCTCATGTAATGCCACTCAGGGATGAGTGAGGCTGGTCACTCTCATCTTAAATGTCAGGACCAACTTGCCCAGCCCTGGGATCCTACGCTTCTCGTGGGAGTTAGATGACGATGATGATGATGATGATGATGATGATTACTAATAATATTACCAGCTGCTATAGCGAAGCTGGTATTGTTTTAAATTTGTCTGTCTGTCTGTGTCAGTGTGTCTGTTAGCAAGATAACTTCGCAACCGCTCAAGATATCATCACAAAATTTATAAGTGTGTAGTAGGGAAACAAAAAAAATCTACAAATTCGAAATTGGTGAAGCTAGGTCAAGGTCATATTCCGAGCCGCGCTAGATATGTATCGGCTGGCGGCTGGTGTGATTCCCCCCTTTGGGCAGGGGCCCTCTAGTTATCATCATCAAATCCTACGTTGCCCCATGAGGAGCGTAGGAGCCCGGGGCTAGGCAAGTTGGTCCTGACATTTAAGATGAGAGTGACCAGCCTCACTCATCCCTGAGTGGCATTACGTGAGCAATAAACCCCAACCACCCCTTGGATATAAACCTTCACCGGCTCAATCCAACTGGAACACCTTAATTACCCACTAAACCACCAGGCACCATTCATTCATTGCCAAACGCCATGTATCCCACACGGGGTGGCCAACGGCTTAGAGTTAATTGTTTTACAGGGAGGGGCACTAATCCTCCACCAACCCCACTTGACACGCAGTAATTTGGTTATATGGTTACCACCCAGCGTAGTAAATTGTTTCCTGGTGTACAGGAAACCATTTGGCTTGTCACTCAGTGTAGAGTCACCCACA
The DNA here is from genome assembly GCF_032717465.1 of Coenobita brevimanus. Lineage (NCBI taxonomy): Eukaryota > Metazoa > Arthropoda > Malacostraca > Decapoda > Coenobitidae > Coenobita > Coenobita brevimanus. The sequence continues at coordinate 95,933 of NC_137012.1, forward strand.
GGCAGAAGGAAGAGGAAATAATGAAGGAAAGAAAGACAGAAGAGGGAGTGTAAAGTCACCCGTAGGCAGAAGGACAAGGAAAGAATGAAAGAAAGACAGAAGAGGATGGAAGGAAAGAAGGATGGAGGAGAGGACAGGGCAGACACCCAAGAGCAGCACTACATCGAGTGAGTGGATGGTGAGCGCCCCCACCTACCACATAAATAGTATTATTATTATTTCTAGCCTGGACTATCTGTCTACCTACCTACCTGTCTATCTATCTATCTAACTATCTATCTGTCTGTCTATCTATCTATCTATCTGTCTGTATCTATCTATTTATCTCTATCCGTCTTTCTATCAATGAAATACGGATATCAGTACATAAGGTGAGTGGATGGTACGTACTAGACAGATATATAGATATATACACGGATAGACAAAGAGAATCAGTGTCAAAACATTCACGTTATCGAGTTGACCTATTTATGTATGTATGTGTCTGTCCATCTATCCAATATATCTACCACTACATCAGGTGAGTGGATGGTATGTACCAGAGAGAGAGAATCAGTGTCAAAACATTCACGTTATCGAGTTGACCTATTTATGTATGTATGTGTCTGTCCATCTATCCAATATATCTACCACTACATCAGGTGAGTGGATGGTATGTACCAGAGAGAGAGAATCAGTGTCAAAACATTCACGTTATCGAGTTGACCTATTTATGTATGTATGTGTCTGTCCATCTATCCAATATATCTACCACTACATCAGGTGAGTGGATGGTATGTACCAGAGAGAGAGAATCAGTGTCAAAACATTCACGTTATCGAGTTGACCTATTTATGTATGTATGTGTCTGTCCATCTATCCAATATATCTACCACTACATCAGGTGAGTGGATGGTATGTACCAGAGAGAGAGAATCAGTGTCAAAACATTCACGTTATCGAGTTGACCTATTTATGTATGTATGTGTCTGTCCATCTATCCAATATATCTACCACTACATCAGGTGAGTGGATGGTATGTACCAGAGAGAGAGAATCAGTGTCAAAACATTCACGTTATCGAGTTGACCTATTTATGTATGTATGTGTCTGTCCATCTATCCAATATATCTACCACTACATCAGGTGAGTGGATGGTATGTACCAGAGAGAGAGAATCAGTGTCAAAACATTCACGTTATCGAGTTGACCTATTTATGTATGTATGTGTCTGTCCATCTATCCAATATATCTACCACTACATCAGGTGAGTGGATGGTATGTACCAGAGAGAGAGAATCAGTGTCAAAACATTCACGTTATCGAGTTGACCTATTTATGTATGTATGTGTCTGTCCATCTATCCAATATATCTACCACTACATCAGGTGAGTGGATGGTATGTACCAGAGAGAGAGAATCAGTGCCAAAACATTCACGTTATCGAGTTGACCTATTTATGTATGTATGTGTCTGTCCATCTATCCAATATATCTACCACTACATCAGGTGAGTGGATGGTATGTACCAGAGAGAGAGAATCAGTGCCAAAACATTCACGTTATCGAGTTGACCTATTTATGTATGTATGTGTCTGTCCATCTATCCAATATATCTACCACTACATCAGGTGAGTGGATGGTATGTACCAGAGAGAGAGAATCAGTGCCAAAACATTCACGTTATCGAGTTGACCTATTTATGTATGTATGTGTCTGTCCATCTATCCAATATATCTACCACTACATCAGGTGAGTGGATGGTATGTACCAGAGAGAGAGAATCAGTGCCAAAACATTCACGTTATCGAGTTGACCTATTTATGTATGTATGTGTCTGTCCATCTATCCAATATATCTACCACTACATCAGGTGAGTGGATGGTATGTACCAGAGAGAGAGAATCAGTGTCAAAACATTCACGTTATCGAGTTGACCTATTTATGTATGTATGTGTCTGTCCATCTATCCAATATATCTACCACTACATCAGGTGAGTGGATGGTATGTACCAGAGAGAGAGAGAGGTACTGATGTCTTTTAATCTGTTTTTGCATCTATCTATCCAATAAAACTATAGTTCCATCAGGTGAGTGGATGGTATATACTAGTTGGACAAACAGATAAAGAAAAATACTGATGTCTTTTATATACTTTTGCATCTATCTATCTACCCAATAAATCTATCACTACAGCAAGTAAGTGGATGGTACGTACTCGATAGATAGACATGCTTATAGACTGATACAGAAAAAAATGTTGAGGCCTTTTATCTATTTTGCATCTATCTGTCTATCTATATAATAAATCTATCACTACATCCGGTGAGTGGATAGCACGTACTAGACAGAGAAATATATTGATGTCTTTAATTCATTTTTGCATGTCTATATATCTATCTATCCAATAAATCTATCGCTACATCAGGTGAGTGGATGGTACGTATTGGTGTTGGTGGATATCTATATATAAATCAAGTGCATCTGTCTATTTATCTGTCTATCTACATACTACATCTATTTACCTATCTATCCAATAAATCTATAACTTTATCAGGTGAGTGGATGGTATGTACTAGATAGACAGACTTAGTGAAAAAAATCAACATCAGTAATTCAACAAATTCAAAAGTAACCTGTCTATCCAAAAAATATCCCAACATCGGGTGAGTGGATGGTACGTACTAGAGATGGATGGACAGACAGGCGGACAGACAGGCAGACAGCCTATCTAGCCTGTCTATCTGTCCAATAAATCTATCACTACATCGGGTGAGTGGATGGTATGTAGTGGGCAAAATGCGTGTCCACATTAGTCTTGGTAGGTAGGTTGATAAATGACTTAGGCGTATGTATCTATCTTTGATTATCGATAGATTAAAGGTGAACTGATAACCTGCTTGTGGGTCATGTGGAAAGATAATAATAATAATAATAATAATAATAATAATAATAATAATAATAATAGTAGTCCCCTGGGGGTAGGGGGTTTGTCAAGAATACTCCCCCAGTATCCCTGCTTGTCGTAAAAGGAGACTAAAAGGGTTGGCGGAGGGTTAGTGCCCCTCCCCGGAAAACAACTAACTAAAAAAACAAACAATAAGCCTCGGACAAGGACTGACCAAATGTTGACGACCAAGGACCGGACAAAGGACATTGCAATTGGAACGTGGAATGTAAGGGGAGCAAATGATGAGGTGAAAGAGAGAGAGATTGTCCAGGTGCTTGAGGATGCGAAAGTGGATGTATGTGGAATAACTGAAACAAAATGGAGAGGAGAAAGTGTGAGAGAATGGGAGTATGGATGGGGTATATGTGCAGGAGTAGGTGAGAATGAGAGGGCAAAGGAAGGAGTATGTATAGTTGTGAGTAAAAGATGGAAGAGGAGCATAAGACAGTATGGATCAGTTGGATCAAGGATTGTGTGGGTAAAGTTGAAAGTTGGAATACAAATGTGGGCGATTGTGTGTGTGTATGCGCCAACGCAAGATCGTGCTAGAAGAGTGAGAGAAGAGTTCTGGACAAATGTAGAAGTGTGCATGGAAAAGTTTGGAAGGAATGATAGAGTGTTTTTGATTGGTGATATGAACGGTAAAGTTGGGAATGTGAAGGTGAATGGAATAGTTGGTGAGTGGGGTGTGCCTGCTGAGATAGATGAGAATGGGAGTGCGTTAGTGGACATTTGTGCTGGGAGGGGGTTGGTGATAGCCAATACCCTCTTCAGGCATAAAATGATCCACAGGTATACATGGCGAGTGATGAGAAGGGTGGGTGGTGAATTGAGTGAAAGGAAGGCAATGATTGATTATGTGTGTGTGGATGAAAAGATGCGAAGATGTATATTGGATGCAAGAGTTTATAGAGGTTGGGGGAGTGGACTTCCTGACCACTACTTGGTGGTGGCCAGAGTTAAAGTTCAAGTAAGATGGAGGAATAGAAGAAGGGAAAGACGAGAGGAAGGAGTAGTTGCAAGGAGAGTGGAAAGGTTACAAGAGGATGAGAAAAAGGCAGAGTATAAGAGAGAAGTGGAGGAACGATTGGGCAAATATGAGTTGGAGCAGATGGGGGACGTGGAAGGTGTGTGTAGAATATTTACAGAAGAAATATGTGCAGCATGTGATGTGGTGTGTGGAAGGAAGAGAAGACAGAGGGGGGTGCAAGGAACAGCGTGGTGGACTGAAGAGGTGAAACGGGCTGTGGCACAAAAGAAGAAAGCATACAATGAATGGATGAGAAATAGGGACGTGGAAGAAGTTGAGAGGTGGAAGAGAAAGTTATATGTAGAAAGGAAGAGAGAGGTGAAAAGATTAGTAAGAGAGAGTAAGAAGAGAGTGGATGAGGAATTTGGAAGGAATTTGAGTGTAAAGTGGAGGGACTGTAAGAAAATGTTCTGGAAAGAGGTGAAAAGAGTAAGACAGGGTGGAAGTGAAGTTAGCAGGGGAGTGAAAGATAAAAATAGTAGATTACTAGTGGAGAAGGGAGAAAAAGTGAGCAGATGGAGAGAACACTTTAAGGAATTGTTGAACGTGGAGGATGGAAGTAATGTAAGTATAAGTGGCTGGGGAATGGCTGGGAGAAGGAGGGAGGTGAGAAGACAGGAAGAAATCAGTAGGATAGAAGTTGTGGAAGCAATGAAGAAAGTTAAATCAGGGAAAGCCCCAGGAATTGATGGAGTGTGTGGTGAAATGTTGAAGCATGGGGGAGAGATAGTAGTAGAATGGATGTGGAAGATGTGCAGATTGGCCTGGGAGGAAGGTAGAGTCCCGGAGGATTGGAAGTCAGGTATAATTATTCCCTTGTACAAAGGAAAAGGGGAAAAAGAAGTGTGTGGTAATCATAGGGGCATTTGTCTTCTTAGTATAATAGGAAAAGTGTATGGTAGGATACCTATTGACAGAGTTAGAGAAAGAACAGAGAAATTAGTTGGAGAAGAACAGGGAGGCTTTAGGAAGGGAAGAGGTTGTGTAGATCAGATATTCATTCTCAGATCTTTAGTGGAAAAGTTTCTAGAGAATGGAAAGAAGTTGTATGCGGCTTTCATGGATCTGGAGAAAGCATATGACAGGGTGGATAGACTAGGATTGTGGAAAGTGTTAAGAATATATGGAATAGATGGGAAGTTGTTGAATGCTGTGAAGAGTATGTACGATGGTGCGAAGGCTGCAGTGCGTGTGGATGGTGAACTAAGTGAATTTTTCTCTTTGAAAGTTGGGTTGAAACAGGGATGTGTCATGTCTCCATGGTTGTTCAATCTGTACATGGATGGGGTAATAAAAGAGGTACAAGGTAGGGTAGTGGATGTTGGAGTGGCCCTGGTGAGAGAGGATAGTGTTTGGAAACTCCCTGTACTTCTGTTTGCAGATGATACCGTGTTGTTGAGTGAAGACGAAGGAGAGCTGCAAGGCTTGGTGGATGAATTTGAGAGAGTGTGTAGGAAACGGAATCTAAAGGTGAATGTGGGGAAAAGTAAAGTGATGGTCTTTGAAAGAGGTGAAGTCAGTGAATGTACAGCGAGGTTGGATGGTGAGGAATTGGAAAATGTGAGTACGTTTAAGTACTTGGGTAGTGTGATGAGTAAGGATGGAGGTTTGGAGGGTGAAGTGCTTGAAAGGGTACAGCAGGGAAGAAAGGTTGCTGGTTCTTTGAAAGCAGTGATAAGAAACAGGGAAGTGAGCATGGAAGTGAAAAAGTTACTACATGGCAGTATTGTGATACCAACTCTAACGTACGGAAGTGAAGCTTGGACGTTGTTGGAAGGACACAAGTCAAGAGTGAGAGCCGTGGAAATGAGTTATTTAAGAGGAGCCTGTGGAGTCACATGGAGAGACAGGCTGACGAATGAGGATATAAAGAAGCGTTGTGGTGTTGATGTGGATGTGATAGGAAGCGTTATGAGGAACACACTGAGGTGGTTTGACCATGTGGAGAGGATGGAGGGTGAAAGACTGACGAAGAGAGTGTATGTGAGTGAGGTGGAGGGGGAAAGAGGGAGGGGGAGGCCGAGGATGAGATGGAGAGATGGGGTGGAGAGGTATATGAGAAAGGGGGGTGTGAGTTGGGAGCAGGGGAGTGAAATGGCGGGGGACAGGGCGACTTGGAGGCGATTTGTTTGTGGCCACCCCAAACGGGATTGAGGCGTCTGGCAATAGATAGATAGATAGTAGTAGTAGTAGTAGTAGTAGTAGCAGCAGCAGCAGCAGCAGCAGCAGCAGCAGCAGCAGTTGTTGCAAATAATAATAAAATAATAATAATAATAATAATAATAATACATTTCAACTCACCCTGTGTCCATACCAGGCATAGTTTCCTTTTTCCGGCACTTGTGCCACTTGCCTCGCCTCCACAGTAATCCAGTCTGTCCATTCATCACGGCAAACACAATCGCTAACGTCCAATAAAAGGGATTTAATCCCCGAGCTAAGCAACTATGGCCATATAGCCCCGCTAGGTTACAGGAACGCGCTACCACTCCCGGCACGGCAGTCCCGGGCGAGGCTCGAACTCGCAATCCCCCGATCACGACTCCGACGCTCTACCACTTGAGCCACAGTGCCCCCAACGTCCAATAAAAGGGAAACGCAAAGTTAGTGCGAGCTGTGCACACCTACACCCTACCACTTCCTGACCCGCAGGGTAACTGACTGCCCGATGGTCTGCAACGCTGCGTCTCAAGGGTCACGTGACCAAGGCAACATTGTGCCTGAGATTCCTCCAGTTAAATTTATGACGATTAAAACCAATATTACACGAATTTTTTACCCATGTTTTAAATCAATAAGTGATACAACAGATTTTATTTGATAGGATCATAATGGAAAGAAAAAAATAAAGTAGAAAATATCACCATCGTAGTGTACGTTGGTCGTTTCTTTTAAAAGACTGCATCTCCGGCAGCTTCCTTCAGGTGTACCATCACTCAACATTGGCAACGCTGATTTACTTTTTAAATCTTTGAATGTTTACAGGTAATGTCTTGATTATTTCTGACCTGCTTGTAATAAACAATGATAGAGTTTATTTATCTTTAAGGAGATTATTGGTTCTGTGAACCTTATTTACCGTAGTTCAGAGGCTAAATAAGACGATGCTACGGCCCTGCATCCTCACCACAGCATTCCCTCGAAACTGACGCCATTTCTGCATCATCTTGTTACTGTTTAACAAACAAGATGTAGATATGGCCAAATCAGCCAAATGATGAGAATTCTGAGGTTATACACGACAGAAATGCAAGAAAATGCTTACGGGACACGAAGATTAAACAAATACGTCCAACAAATGACTACTAAAAGCAAAACACATCTCAGGAAGTTGGCGTTAACGGTCAGCGCCTGCAACTTGGCGCCGCTGTCCTTGCAATGTGTCCTTGAAATGTTTGGACGGTTAAAGGCAGTTGTGGCAGTGTTGGCGCGTCCTTTGCAATAGGTCAGTGATAATAGAGGTTGCACTTAACCCTTTCCCTGCTGCTGCACAAGGCGTCTGTTGTCAGCTGATGCAACTTCTCCTTGGTTACTAGTCAAACCGCACCTCAAATCTGACTTACTTGGCCGTCCACTGCAACTACTACTACTAAATATTACCAGTACTACTACTACCAACGCTACTACTACTATTACTAATACCACCACCACCACCACCACCACCACCATACATTGGACTCTGTATAAATCTCACCATGATGTTGTTGTTGTTGCCTGCCCCTACATAGTGTGTGTGACCGAGTAGATCCGTCGACCACAGGTAAGTAAGTGTTTCTGTGGGGCCGCTACAGGTACAGTACAACGTTTGGGCAACCGGCGCTTCCTTGTGGTGGACACCGCCTCATCAGGGTCCTTCCCACGGCGAGGTGCAGGCAAATAGAAGAGGTTTGTAGCATGGGTGGACGCCGCAGATGTTTGCCTGCGCCGCTGAGGTAAGCCAGTGTAAAGGCAAGTAAAGCCAGACTAGCGGTAAGCCATTTAAGGCCAGGGAAATGAGCCACAACCAATGTATAGCCAAGTATAGCCACAGCAACCCATAGAAGGCCAGGGAACCTATGTGTTTTGTGTGGGTTAGTCTGCCCTCAGCATATTGCCCACACTGACTGATAGATTACAAGATAGACAGATAGACAGACAGATAGATAGGTAGATAGACAGATAGATTGATACAGATAGACAGATAGATAGACTGACTGATTGTTGGGCAGGTAGACAGAAAGATACACAGAGAAAGACAATGACGAACAGACAGACAAATGACTTAGATAGATAGACAGATAGATAGATAGAAAGTCAGACAGATGGAGACATAGATCAATAGACAGACAGACAAACAGACAGATAGGTAGGTAGATAGATAGATAGATAGACAGGGATACAGGGAGATAGATAGACAGATAAATAGATACAGAGTCCAGACCCCCTTGGTCCAGGAAGCTAGATAGATAGATAAATAAACCTAAAGAGATAGATAGATAGATAGATGGATGGATAGATAGACGGATGGATATGCATAGATAGATAGACAGATAGATAAATAGATAGATAGATAGACAGATGGATAGACAGGTAGATAGATAGACAGATAGATAGACAGATAGACAGAGATGGCCAGACTAAAAATAGATAGATAGATGTACAGATAGCCAGATAGATAGACAGAGATAGGCTGACAGACAGACAGTTACATAGATAGATAGATAAATAGATATAGATAGATAGACCGACAGTTACCCAGACAGATAGATAGATCGATATAGATAGGCAGACAGACAGACAGACACTTACCATTACATATAGATAGATAGACCGACACAGAGAGATAGATGGATAGATAGTTACCCAGATACACTGACTGATAGATAGATTGATAGATAGATAGATAGATAGACAGACAGATAGATGGATAGATAGTTACCCAGATACACTGACTGATAGATAGATAGATAGATAGACAGACAGAGATAGATGGATAGATAGTTACCCAGATACACTGACTGATAGATAGATAGATAGATAGACAGACAGAGATAGATGGATAGATAGTTACCCAGATACACTGACTGATAGACAGACAGACAGAGATAGATGGATAGATAGTTACCCAGATACACTGACTGACAGATAGACAGATAGATAGACAGATAGAGATAGATGGATAGATAGTTACCCAGATACACTGACTGATAGATAGACAGATAGATAGACAGACAGAGATAGATGGATAGATAGTTACCCAGATACACTGACTGATAGATAGACAGATAGATAGACAGACAGAGATAGATGATAGATAGTTACCCAGATACACTGACTGACAGATAGACAGATAGATAGACAGACAGAGATAGATGGATAGATAGTTACCCAGATACACTGACTGATAGATAGACAGATAGATAGACAGACAGAGATAGATGGATAGATAGTTACCCAGATACACTGACTGATAGATAGACAGATAGATAGACAGACAGAGATAGATGGATAGATAGTTACCCAGATACACTGACTGATAGATAGACAGATAGATAGACAGACAGAGATAGATGGATAGATAGTTACCCAGATACACTGACTGATAGATAGACAGATAGATAGACAGACAGAGATAGATGGATAGATAGTTACCCAGATACACTGACTGATAGATAGACAGATAGATAGACAGACAGAGATAGATGATAGATAGTTACCCAGATACACTGACTGATAGATAGACAGATAGATAGACAGACAGAGATAGATGGATAGATAGTTACCCAGATACACTGACTGATAGATAGACAGATAGATAGACAGACAGAGATAGATGGATAGATAGTTACCCAGATACACTGACTGATAGATAGACAGATAGATAGACAGACAGAGATAGATGGATAGATAGTTACCCAGATACACTGACTGATAGATAGACAGATAGATAGACAGACAGAGATAGATGGATAGATAGTTACCCAGATACACTGACTGATAGATAGACAGATAGATAGACAGACAGAGATAGATGATAGATAGTTACCCAGATACACTGACTGATAGATAGACAGATAGATAGACAGACAGAGATAGATGGATAGATAGTTACCCAGATACACTGACTGATAGATAGACAGATAGATAGACAGACAGAGATAGATGGATAGATAGTTACCCAGATACACTGACTGATAGATAGACAGATAGATAGACAGACAGAGATAGATGGATAGATAGTTACCCAGATACACTGACTGATAGATAGACAGATAGATAGACAGACAGAGATAGATGGATAGATAGTTACCCAGATACACTGACTGATAGATAGACAGATAGATAGACAGACAGAGATAGATGGATAGATAGTTACCCAGATACACTGACTGATAGATAGACAGATAGATAGACAGACAGAGATAGATGGATAGATAGTTACCCAGATACACTGACTGATAGATAGACAGATAGATAGACAGACAGAGATAGATGGATAGATAGTTACCCAGATACACTGACTGATAGATAGACAGATAGATAGACAGACAGAGATAGATGGATAGATAGTTACCCAGATACACTGACTGATAGATAGACAGATAGATAGACAGACAGAGATAGATGATAGATAGTTACCCAGATACACTGACTGATAGATAGACAGATAGATAGACAGACAGAGATAGATGGATAGATAGTTACCCAGATACACTGACTGATAGATAGACAGATAGATAGACAGACAGAGATAGATGGATAGATAGTTACCCAGATACACTGACTGATAGATAGACAGATAGATAGACAGACAGAGATAGATGGATAGATAGTTACCCAGATACACTGACTGATAGATAGACAGATAGATAGACAGACAGAGATAGATGGATAGATAGTTACCTAGATACACTGACTGATAGATAGACAGATAGATAGACAGACAGAGATAGATGGATAGATAGTTACCCAGATACACTGACTGATAGATAGACAGATAGATAGACAGACAGAGATAGATGGATAGATAGTTACCCAGATACACTGACTGATAGATAGACAGATAGATAGACAGACAGAGATAGATGGATAGATAGTTACCCAGATACACTGACTGATAGATAGACAGATAGATAGACAGACAGAGATAGATGATAGATAGTTACCCAGATACACTGACTGATAGATAGACAGATAGATAGACAGACAGAGATAGATGGATAGATAGTTACCCAGATACACTGACTGATAGATAGACAGATAGATAGACAGACAGAGATAGATGGATAGATAGTTACCCAGATACACTGACTGATAGATAGACAGATAGATAGACAGACAGAGATAGATGGATAGATAGTTACCCAGATACACTGACTGATAGATAGACAGATAGATAGACAGACAGAGATAGATGATAGATAGTTACCCAGATACACTGACTGATAGATAGACAGATAGATAGACAGACAGAGATAGATGGATAGATAGTTACCCAGATACACTGACTGATAGATAGACAGATAGATAGACAGACAGAGATAGATGGATAGATAGTTACCCAGATACACTGACTGATAGATAGACAGATAGATAGACAGACAGAGATATAGATGGATAGATAGTTACCCAGATACACTGACTGATAGATAGACAGATAGATAGACAGACAGAGATAGATGGATAGATAGTTACCCAGATACACTGACTGATAGATAGACAGATAGATAGACAGACAGAGATAGATGGATAGATAGTTACCCAGATACACTGACTGATAGATAGACAGATAGATAGACAGACAGAGATAGATGGATAGATAGTTACCCAGATACACTGACTGATAGATAGACAGATAGATAGACAGACAGAGATAGATGGATAGATAGTTACCCAGATACACTGACTGATAGATAGACAGATAGATAGACAGACAGAGATAGATGGATAGATAGTTACCCAGATACACTGACTGATAGATAGACAGATAGACCGACACAGATTTTTTTTTTTTTTTTTTTTATGTGAGGAAGAAGGAACCAAAGGCCATGAGCCCGCAGTAACAGTTCCCTCCAAGAGAAAAACAAAATACAATAGAGAGCCAAATTCAAGATCCGATCATTTTGAGATGCCTGGACACACTGCGTTTGAAAGAAAGATCATAGGCAGGAGGAAATACAGACAGAGGGAGACAGTTCCAGAGCTGACCTGTTTCATGAATGAAAGACTGGGAGTAACGGTTAACTCTTGCATTAGAGAGTTGGACAGAAAAGGGATGAGAGTTTGCTGCCAGACGGGTGCTACGCGCCCGTCGTAGAGGTGGAGGAATGCAAGCAGACAGTTCAGAGGAGATAGACAGATAAATAAATAGATAGACAAACAGACAGACAGTTCACTAGATAGATGGATAGATACACAGATAGATAGATAGATAGTTACCTAGATGCGCTGACTGATAGATAGACAGATAGATGAATAGTTAGACATACTTAAACTGAGATTTATCCTTCACTCTGACTACACCTGGCCATCAACTCAGCTGAAAGGGGTTACAAAGCTTTGTTTAGGAATGAGTCTCCTTGGTTACTAGTCAAATGAACACTCCAATCTGACTACACTTGCCATCAACAGTGCTGAAAGGGGTTATGGATCTTTGTTATGAGGCAGGAATGAGTCTCCTTGGTTACTAGTCAAATCAACACTCCAATCTGACTACACTTGCCATCAACACAGCTGGAAGGGGTTATGGATCTTTGTTATGGGGCAGCAGGTCATTTGTTTTTCCTTCCTCTGTTATCTGAAGGGGGAAAAAAAAAAAAAGCCATACACGGCAGCGCTACAGGCTATTCCCGCTGGTCCTGGTGGAAATTTTTCATGTGACTGTAATTTCCAAACGGACACAAGTGTTTTGTTCGGATAGTGGGAAAAACTGTACGAATTATGGTTTGCAACAGCCAGGTCACAGGGTCTGGGTAATGGATTGCCTGGGTAGTGGTCATCTGGATAATTAAGAGATTACTGTATATAAAATATCGAATAGATAAATGGCAGAAAATTATACATACAAGAGACAGTATGCAGATACAATGGAGATAAAATGCAGATCCATCCATCCATCATTCAATCCTACATTACCCCATGAGGAGAGTAGGAGCCTGGGGCTAGGCAAGTTGGTCCTGACATTTAAGATGAGAGTGACCAGCCTCACTCATCCCTGAGTGGCATTACATGAGCAATAAACACCAACCATCCCTTGGATATAAACCTGCACCAGCTCAATCCAACTGGAGTGCAATAGTTGCCCACTAAACTACCAGGCGCCATAATATGGTTATTTGGTTACCACCCAGTGTAGTAAATGATTTCCTGGTGTACAGGAAACCATATGGCTTGTCACTCAGTGTAGAGTCACCCATAGGCAGAAGGAAAAAAAGACAGAAGAGGGAGTGTAAAGTCACCCGTAGGGAGAAGGAAGAGGAAAAAAAATGAAGGAAAGAAAGACAGAAGAGGAAGGAGGGAATGGGTAGACACCCAAAGCAGCACTATACTTAGTGAGTGGATGGTGAGTGCCCTCATCTATCACAAAATAATAATAATAATAATACTGGTAACAATAATAATGTTGCTACTCCTCACCCTGCCCTAGGGTTGGAAAGGAGGTCCAGATGATGATGATGATGATAATGATAACAATATTCCCAGTAATAATAATAATAATAATAATAATAATACCTGTACTGTATATGGAATTCTGACCCGCCCACATACACTAATATACAGTAGTTGCCTCAGCCCTATTTCCCTATTACAAATACTGTACTTACTGAGATATGGTACTTATAAAGGAAAGACGTGTGTGGGGCCATCTGTTGCGTGCAAGGGGATTTGCCGGGCCTCAGGTTATGTGCTGTATGGAGTAGAAGAGTTAGATGTACAATAATGATAATAATAATAATAACAATAATAATAATAATAATAATAATAATAATAATAAAAATCATCATCATCATCCGGACCTCCTTTCCCATCCTAGGGCAGGGTGAGGAGTAGCAACGTCCAGACAGCCCAAGTTTGCCCACTATTCCATTCACTCATCATCCAAGACCCCGGAATCCTGGGTCTATCTGATATGCCAAAAACTTTCACCACATTCTGTAGCTTCACATACACGTATCCAATAGATCTATCTATCTATCTATCTATTACCAGACACCATAATCCCGTATGGGGTGGCCATTTGACTCTGAGTTATTTGTTTTACAGGGAGGGGCACTAACCCTCCACCAACCCACTTGACATGTAGGTAATAATAATAATAATAATAATAATAATAATGATAAAAATAATAATTAAAATAATAATCAAAATATTACCCTATTGGTGATATGATGAGCAATACCGGTATATTAATAAATAACAATTATCCCTACGTGTCAAGTGGGGTTGGTGGAGGATTAGTGCCCCTCCCTGTAAAACAATTAACTCTAAGCCCTTGGCCACCCCGTCTGGGATACATGGCGTTTGGCAATGAATGAAAAATGATGATAATCATAACTGTAATAATAATAATCTATCTATAGCCAGATGCCTTAATCCCATAAGGGGTGTCCACAAACAAACAGCCTCCATGTTGCCCTGTCCCCTGCCATTTCATTGCCCTCTCCCACAGCTCACCCCCCCCCCCGCTCACATACCTCTTTCCTCCATCCTTTCATCTCATCCTTGGTCTTCCCCTCCCTCTCCCCCCTCCACCTCCTAGCATACATTCTCCTCGTTAGTCTCTTGCTCTCCATCTTTTCCACATGGCCAAACCACCTCAATGTACGGTATTTCTCCTAACGCTTTCTATCACATCCACACCACAACACTCCTTCACTTCCTCATTTGTCAGCCTGTCTCTCCATGTGACTCCACATGCTCCTCTCAAATAACTCATTTCCACTGCTCTCACTCTTGACTTGTGTCCCTCCAACAAGGTCCAAACTTCACATCCATACATTAGAGTTGGTATCAATACTCTCATGTAGTAACTTTTGCACTACCATGCTCACTGTTTCTTATCACTGCTCTCAAAGAACCAGCAACCTTTTGCCCTTGTTGCACTGCCTCCTCTAAACTTCCATCCTTACTCATTTCAAACTGGAAACAAAATCCACTCCACAAAACAATCGTCAGTACAGCAAAAGAGACATGGATAGTAAGTAGGATACAATAACAACACAAAAAATCACTTTTACACCCAAAATAGTAAAAAAAGAAAAAAATGAAATGGAAAAAGTAAATGCATTTGGGTACATTTGAGTCTCTTTCACTATGCCAGACACAATCACTCACAGGCAGGGCTTAAGGAACATCATAACAACAAGGGGGACAAAATTAAGCAGGAAAAGCTCTGCCTCCCTCTGCTACTTGGTGGTGGCTCTGGTGACCCTGATACACGTCTACAAGGTATGCGCCTGCTGTGTGGATTCCTGCAATCGTCGGGGCAGCTCACCCGCCTGTGACCGAAACACTGCACCATCGGCTGAGGAAGGGCAGTGGGTTGTGTCCTTTATACCCAGAAGATGAAGGTCATTTATCACCCTGAAAATAATCAGAAAAATACAGAAAACAAACTGGAGGAAAACGGTACAAACTGAACTGGTAAGGTTTTTCTGCTGTTTAAAGTGTACATTTACCAGAATTTTTTTTTGGTAAAAGTACACTTTCATTGCTGAAATAAGTTTCCTGGCAATTATGATGGGATGTTTTATGCATTAACCCACCCAGACCTCATTCAACCTAACTTATACCACAGTAGTGACACAAGAGACCTTATAGGCTACTATACTACACTTCCATGGATGTCTAGCTGAAGGGGAGGGCACAAATTTAAATTAAGTACCAAACATTCATTAGTGCATATATATACAGTACATACATACATATATAAAGCACAGTACTGTACTTACATAGCATATAAACAAACATGACACTATGCTTCCTAAATGTTTAAATCCCCATACTGAGGATGGCCATGGTAGTCGTAGTTTTCATTGGACTGGGAGATAAACCTAGTGAAAAAGCAAAAGCTACATTTAATCCTAAATAGTTCCTCACCTGGAAGCTGCTGGGTAAAAGATTTATTGCGTGTATTAGGTTGTTAGTCCTGCACGTCTTAATCTTCATCCTTCATTTTTGTCTCCTACACCAGTACGTTTTTGACATATATCTCACCTTTACCTTCGTACAACTAGGAATCAAGGCTTCATAATGGGGTGCTTTCAAAGCTAGTATTCCGCTAGATGGCTCCACTGTTGCAGTAAACACATTCCCCGCACTGTTTAAAAAGCATATTTTTCTTTGTTAAATATCTATACTGTTGTGTGAAAATGTGGATCATGGTAATGTCATATGCCGAAATATAAATAATACAAATAGAACACGTACATATAACGTATCGTGAAGTGTTTACATTTATCATAAACGGAAATTAAAATATCATTGATGGCATGTGATGGCAACCCGTCCTTCCAGTGACCCTATATTATTTAATTTCTGCTACATTTAGTGCAAATTTGGTTCTTAATACATTGTCTGTTCAGACTGTAAAGTATGCCTAGTGGGTATCTAGACTCATTCAGTTTCTGTGGGCAGAAACTTAATGTTGAGTAAATACTGGCATTCAACATTTTGCTCGCTTCCTTCACGCATGCGCACCACAAGACAGTCCCGTGTTTAAGTTTTTTCACGAGGGATGTCAAGTTTCCATGAATATTTTTATTTTGATGGCGTGTAATGTCACGGATTCACTCAGAGTAGAAACAAGCTAAATTCATAACATTCGTCATTGGTTCGTAAGTGACTATGTACAGGCAGTGTGTTTCACTGAGCGATATCTTTGTGTGATTGTCATTCCCACATATTGCCTCTCTAGCTGTTAACTAAGCTACGCCCATTTCTCATGTCCCTGTACCCGACGTTGGTTACATTACTGTCGTAAATGGACACACCCACAAACACATATAGTTCAGTAATGTGAGTTCCTGACTGTTGAGCTGAGAGAGAGAGATCTTCCCCTGCAGCTTCCTTGCACCATGAGTGAGTCATATTCATATGTATCATTGTAGCTTTTTGTAAATAAAGTGTTACAGTGAAGTTTTGTCTTTTTCTGTTGAGAACTAGTGGTTATTTTAATTTTTACATTTCACCAAGTGCCTACCAAATAAATACATTAAGGTCATCTTATCATCAATATCTCACACACATTGTCCCCTCTTGGCGAGTCCCTAATGGTATGGTCATGTGAGAACTGTCTCCAGGCCACCTGTCCACACACATAATATTATGTTTGTAAGATCTTCCACTGACTGAGTCAGTAGCTTGTGCACATACCAGTCCTCTTGACCTGGATGCAATCTCACTCGGGGTAGACATTTAAGAGGATGCAGTAGTATTTACTCGTCATGTGTTCTCACGTTTGCATATATATATATATATATATATATATATATATATATATATATATATATATATATATATATATATATATAAAATCGTGAATACTGAACTTGACTCCGTGTGAATCTTGTGGGTCACTTGGAGGCGATGTCTTGGCTTGTGTACCTTCAACAGTCGTATGTCCTCCGTGAAAGAATGACGCGTAAACGATCTTGGTTTTGGGACGGTTCCTCAGACCGGATGATTTTTGATGGTGAATGCCAGTATTTACTCAACATTAAATTTCTGCCCACATAGAGACTGGATAAGTCAAGGAACCCACTAGGCGTACTTTACACTCTGAACAAACTATGTATCAAGAATCTAACTTGCACTAAATGTAGCAGAAATTAAATAATATAGGACCACTGAAATGGCGAATTGCCATCACATGCCATCAGTGATATTTTAATTTCAGTTTATGATAAATATAAACAATTCATGATACGTTATATATACGTGTTCTGTTTGTATTATTTATATTACGGCATATGACATTACCATGATCCACAATTTCACACAACAGTGTAAATATTTAACAAATAAAATTATGCTTTTTAAACAGCGCGGGAATGTGTTTACTGCTACAGTGGAGCCATCTGACGGAATGCTAGGCTTTTTAGAAGCACCCGACCTTGAATAATGTCAAGATGTCCATTTAATAAGAATATGTCCACTTTTTCCAACACATTTATTTTAAAGGGTCACAACAACAGTTTCGGAATAATTCGCCATCACAACAATAACAAGACAACTCGGCCTCAGGACAGATTCGGGAAGAGATTCCGATCCTTTCTTAGCCTGCAGTGTGATGGTCTTTTCAGTGGAAGTATAGAGACTTAAAATAAACAGTACGGCATGTGTCAGCATGCGGTGGCATAATGCCGTTGAATTTCACTGGGACACACACTGGATGGCTGTTTTTTCGTATTGTGGAAGACGCAGACACCATTACATTAAGGTAAGTCATGTACTGTGATTATGTTGCTCAGACAATTGCTGGAAGTAAGCTGTATCCTCCAATCCCGATCCGTCGGCAGGGGAGGGGTAACTTAGGCTGACATCAGTATATTTAATATTGGTAGTATAAGATCAGCGCATTAATATGGGCGCACTGCATCTGAGAAATCATATTCTGGTATGGTGTCAACCCGAAAATTCATTTTTGGTCCAAATATCCATAAAGAAATTAAAAGTCCCTACGTTTAAAGTCAAAGCCCCTACGGTAAGCCCGTCCCTACATGAATTATTATTCAACAAGAAATGCACGTAGTATGTTTCTTATGAAGTGATTAATAAGGTTCATGGAGAAAGGAGAACCGAAATAATGAATGCAATGGCATTTATTTACATTTTTTGGAGAAGAAGTTATTTTTTTTTTTTCAATATGCATCCAGTTTTCTGAATTCCTCCTATCAATCAATCAGTCATTTCCTGTGGCACCCTCGGGGATGCATAGGGCCTCGATGAACTCACACCACCACATCCTATCTTGTGCTAACTCCTCAAGATCTCCCCAACACTCATCTCCAGCTTCCCGTCTCATTGTCCTCACCCACGTCTCTTTTGGCCTTCCTCTACCTCTCCTACCAAGTGCCACCCACCCTGGTGTACCTCGTACTATTCCCTGTCTCCTGTACACATGTCCTAGCCACTTCCATCGTGAGAACCTAACAAATTCATCGATCGGCTGCACTCCCGTTATTTCTCTAATTCTACTATTTAGTATCCTTTCCCACCACTTAACTCCTAATATTCTTCAAAGTGCTTTGTTTTCAAACACCAAGAATTTATTTTCCATAGTCACTGTGCTGTACCAAGACTCGTGTCCATAAATTAAGATACTCCTAACCATTACCTTATAAAGTTTGATTTTTGTATGCACAGAAAAATTGTTATTATTCCAAATATTTTTAAGCATTCCCATTGCCTGATTAGCCTTCTTTAACCTTTCCTCGAATTCAAAGTTCAAAGAACCATCCTTGGCTAAATAAGTACCTAAATATTTAAACCTATCAACTTGCTTTACAACCATACCTCCAATTACACATTCCTGCACATTTTCCATATTCATATTGATTATTTCAGTTTTTCCACAATTAATAACCAAACCCACCTTGCGACCTTCTCTCACCAAACAGTCCAACACTCTCTGCATCTCTTCTGGCCCATCACAAATCAAAACTATATCATCTGCATAATCTAAATCCAAAAGTTTCCTGTTCTCTCCCCAAAGTATACCTGCACCGGTTTCTGTTCCAACGCGTTTCATAATGTAATCAATGACCAATATAAATAGTAAAGGCGATAGAACACCACCTTGAATTACTCCGGACTTGACTTCAAACGAATCACTCAGACAACCGTCAACCATCACTTTACAAAATGTGTCCTCATGCATGTTCATAATGACCCTCACAAACTCCTCTGGTATTCCATAATGTCTCATGATCTTCCCCATAGTCTCTCTCGAAACACTATCAAAAGCCTTTTCAAAATCAACAAAACAAAGACTTAACGGTACTCTCATTTCATTAACTTGCTGCATCAGATGCCTAACTATAAAGATCTGATCATTGCAACCACGTCCCTTTCTAAAACCAGCCTGTTCATCCCTCAGAATACCCTCAACCACTGGCTCCAACCTATTTAACAACACTCTACTGAAAACTTTCAAAGCTATCGGTGACAAAGAGATTCCCCTTCAATTACCACATTCAATCAGGTCTCCCTTCTTCGGAACTTTAACAATTACACCATTCTTCCAAACTGACGGTAGTAACCCCGTCACCCATATCTTATTGAATATCTTGGTCAAGATCATTATTAATCTATCCCCCTCCACTTTAAACATTTCCGGAAATAAACCATCCTCCCCTGGTGCCTTATTATTCTTTAACTGTTTTACTGCTTTCTCCACTTCTGCAAGCCGCAACTCTCCTGTTTCTATATTTAAATCTTCCTGAGCAGACGGTATATCCTCTTCTGGTGGTATTGGTCTATTAAGAACTGTCTCAAAATGCTCTTTCCATCTATTTTTAATATCTCCATCTTTGGTCAATAAATTTCCTTCCCTGTCTCTAACTGGTATTTCCTTGCGTTTACCTGCATTACCACTCAGTTCTCTAATCGATTCATATGCTATTCTTTGACTCTGTCCATCATTTTTGTTTATTAAGATTTCAATCTGTACAACCTTTTCATCCACACATCTTCTTTTATCTCTCCTAGCTAACCTTCTTACTTCTGAATTCAAACTCCAGTACGCAGCTCTTGCTAATTCAATCTCTCGTTCATCAACGCATTGCATCTCACTCCTCAATTTAGCCTCACCTCTCTTTTTTATCATATCCCACGTTTCCTCTGATATCCATTTCTTTCTCCTGAATCTATGTCTCCTTCCAATCGTACATTCAGCAGTCTCATGCAAAACTTTGTTCACATCCTCCCACATCTCATCTACACTTCTCTCCCCCTCTTCCAACGTTTCCAACACCAAAAACCTATTTCTGCATAAAGTTTATATAGCTTGTTTTCAGCATAGTTAATGATAATATGCTTCATTGTCTAGATAATTCCTCTAAGTATTCATGATGCACCTGAGGGTGAAAATACAAAGTATACGTTATATGAAAGAGGAATTGTAAATATATAAATAGAGCTATGTCATATTTCCTGCCATAAAATTGGATGTGGAAATTTATCTTCAGCTCCGGGGAAACAGTTTATATATAATGCTTTTGGTATTTCAATGTCAGATTTCATTGATAATCAGCACAGCAGTATGGCTAACTTAAGGCCTGAATGGAAAGAAAACAGTAAAGCTTTACTCTTTATAACTGAATAGAGGACACAAAATTTATTGGCTGTTTTTCTTATGAAAAATTCTGCTAATTATTAATGAATATCTGAAATCCCTAGGTTTTTAAGAATTTTGCTTGGGCGTCTTTCCATCCCTACGTCTTTGAAAATTAGTAAAAAATTCCCAGGTTTAGGGATATGTCCCAACAGTTGGCAACACTGCTGTGGTGAGATGAGTGAAATAGGGCATCAGATAAATGTGGTGTAAGAAATGAAGGCCCCGTTGATGGCCAAAGGCTGGTGGGAACTGGAATACTCGGCCATACAGGACCCATATTCTCTTAGCCATTCACAAAGACCTAGTTCCATTTTTCCTTTTTGGCAGGATGTTGTGAGTGAGTGCCAGTTCAAAAGCCACACCTCAGTGAAGCAGCGATGACCCTCACACCAAGACCTGTGGCCGATGCTCAGAACTGTTCACCAAGATGGGCCGTGCAGTGTAGTGAAGGATTTTATCGCCACCTCTTTAAGGCATGGTAGAGCCTGTGCATTTCTTCTTGCTGAGATGGGTAAAGAGTTTCATTTTCTGCTCTTGTTGTTATTTTCTTCTGTATGCTACATACTGTAGTGCTGTCACCCTCCATAACTCTGTGACCCCATTATTGCACAATTTTAACTCCCCAAAGAATACATTTGTACTTTCAGGCAGACACAATTTTGTGGATAAAAAAATGGTTTTCTGATTATTTTTTGTGGTTCATTTCATTTTGACTCATTTTCAGAATTGCCTCTTTTCCCTGTTTTTCCTGCCTCCTCCGTCCCTCTATTGAATGTAGGAACCCATGCAGAGAAAAGAAACATTTTTGCTGGAAAATGATGGTTCATAACAAATGGATTGAATAACAAATTGGAAAACCCATGTTCCCATGTTTTATCCAAACCTAACCACATCTAGCTTAACCTGACTGGGTGCCTTTGCTCCTCAGACTCCCCAAAGCATTAATGTAACCTCATCTAACCCAGTCACACTGCATGGAAGAAAAATGAGACAATGAAGTTGGCAGTTTTAAGCATTAATCTAACTTCATCAAACTAAGGAAGTGGTTGTTGCTGGTGATGAGAGGAACAGTAGAAGATAAAACTTTATACCCTCTGTTTGCCAGTCAGTATAAAAAATGCAACACACCCTTGTTATACAGTCACTATAGTGTACAGTCATTTGCTTGTGAGATCAATACAAATTTAACATTTTTTTATTATATAGTCACTGTGATGCCTGATTTCTCATTACCAGTCTGATCTTTTTCTTGCTTTCATGAATACAATGCAAAATACATTAAACAGTTGGCCGTGTGGAGAGAATGGAGAGTGAGAGACTGACAAGGAGAGTGTATGTGAGTGAGGCAGAGGGGGAGAGAGGGAGGGGGAGGCCAAGGATGAGGTGGAGGGATGGAGGGGAGAGGTATATGAGAGAGAGGGGTGTGAGCTGGGAGCAGGGGAAAGGATAACATGGAAGCGATTTGTTTGTGACCATCCCTTATGGAATTAAGGCGTCTGGCAATACTGTAGATAGATAGAGAGTTTCAAATATGCATGGCAGTTGTAAAATGGTGGTGTGCTGTACCCAACAAAGCATCACAGGATTAGCAAGTGGAAAAGCAGCTGAATATACAATAATGAAAGTAGTAGAATCAGTTAGTTTCAGGAAAGGTGTATATTGAATTTATCTCATTAAAACCAAGAAACATTGTGCACCAAAGTGTGTGCTGAGTGAAGTATGGTATTCTTGCCAGCAGACTAGGAAAGTTCACCATCTAACCAAATCTCTCCCAGTAAATGGTACCGTAATGTTAGTACAGTAATTCGTTTTCATTTTTTTCATTCATTTTTTTTTCATCATCCAATCCTACATTGCCCCATGAGGAGCATAGGAGCCCGGGGCTAGGCAAAGATGAGAGTGGCCAGCCTCACTCATCCCTGAGTGGCATTATGTGAGCAATGAACCCCAGCCACACCTTGGATATAAACCTGCACCGGCTCAATCTGATTGGAGCACTGTAATTACCCACTAAACCACCAGGCACCAACATTTGGTTATACGGTTACCACCCAGCATAGTATTTTTTTTTTTTTTTTTTTTTTTCTTAATATGTGAACAGTAACTCTAGATGTATGGGCACACAGCATATTTTCCTTAGAGTGATCCTTTTCACAGCCTGATATCTGAAAACATCAGCTCGGTAAGGAAGGCAGCAAGAAGGAGGCGCTGCAGATCTTGGCTGAACCATGCAAGTCATTATTGCTGGGAGATCCTGACGGGGGGAAGGGTGGTTGCCTGGACACCTGCATGAGGGGACCTTCGTGGATGGAGTGAGAAGGTGAATGATGCTTAATTTGTACCTTACCCAGAATGAATGAGAATTGCAAGGCTTGATGAATAAGAATAGTGATGATAATGACTTATGTATTTTCCTTTTTCTGGATCATAACTGCTCCATGTATAAGAGTGAGAAGAGAATTGATGGTGATGATAGGAGTGAATGGAGATTTGGTTGATGAGTTTTCCGTGAACATTGGTGTGCATCAGGGGTCAGTTTTGAGTCCCATGTTGTTTATCATGGTTCTTGAAGCCCTCTCATGTGACTTCAACTCCCGTGGGAGATGTTGTATGCTGATGATTTGGTGTTGATTACAGAGAGTGAAAGGGAGGCGGAGGAAAGATTTAGGAAGTGGAGAGATGGTATGGGACACAAGGGTTTAAGGGCAAATGCAGATAAAACAAAAGTGATGATATCTAGGGTTGGTGGCGGTACTGTCAAAGACGAGGGAGAGTGGCCATGTGCAGTTTGCCACATGGGCTTGGGAAGTAATTCCATCTTGTGCAGTGTTTGTGATAAGTGGGTGCATAAGAGATGTAGTGGTATTAGAGGTAGACTGCAAGATAATGCTGATTTCACATGTGCGGTGTGTCGGGGAGAGCAGGTGGAGATTGTCAGACGTGAAAGGATTGAACTTGCTGGTGAATCTCTTGAGTGTGTGGAAGAGTTTTGTTATTTGGGAGACATGTTATGTGCTGGAGGTGAGGCTGGAGCAGCTCTGTGGCTAGGGTGAGTAGTGGCTGGAAGAAGTTCAGGGAGCTGTTGCCTCTCCTGACATTGAGAGGGCTCTCCCTCCATGCTTAAGGGTCTTTATATGTGGCATGCATTAGGAGTGTAATGCTGTATGGTAGTGAGACCTGGGCAGTAAAGTAAGAAGATATTTGCAGGCTCAGACACACAGAAATGACAGTGATTAGGTGGATGTGCAGTGCATCCTTGAGTGTGAGGCCTGGGGGGGCTAGGTTGACGATGGAAGTTAAGAGGTAGGATGAGACTGGAATGTGTTGATGTTGTGATGAGGAGGGGTAGATTGAGGTGGTTTGGGCATGTGGAGAGGATGGAGGTTGACAGTTGGGTGCAGAAAGTGAGAAACATTATCGTTAGAGGTAGGGTTGTGAGAGGTAGGCAGAAAAACACCTTGGATGAAGTCATTGACTGTGACCCTAAGGATATGGGACTGAATAGGGTGGCAGCTAGAGTTTGAGTTGCATGGAGAGCCGCCATTAGGTGATGTAGGCTGATGCATGCAAGCGTGTTGCAACCATTAAAAAACAAAGATGACACTGATAATGATTTTTGTCGGCAGATGGAGGAGTGGATGGTGAGTGTCATGGTGCCATCTTGTTCTGACATCAAGGTTGGCTGGAAATTGATGGAACCTGCTGACACACAATACACCAGAGAGGAAGAAGATGGGAGAAACCTTTACTTTGCAGTGAACCAACGTGGGCTGCTGCTGTGATGATGATGGTGGACAGAATTGCAAGAAATATGCAGCCATTCATCTAGCAGTGATGTTAAAGGTAAACCAGATTTCCTTTCCATATCCTTTGTAGATGCAGGCCTGGTCAGTCAGCCACACACCAAGGATTTTTATACGCAGTATCACTCTACCAGGGACCCATTGGGTACGTCAGCTTAGCACCCTAGGAATTGTCAGGCATTAGGTTCTTCACTAGTTTAGCAAAGGCCAGTATGATCCCACATGTCTAGTGCTTCTGTATGTGTGAGAATTATTGTTATTATTTTTTTAGTGTGACTGGTAAAATATATGGTAGAATACTCATTGATAGGGTTAGGCATATGACAGAGGAGCTAGTTGGAGAAGAACAAGGGGGATTTAGGAAGGGAAAAGGGTGTGTAGATCAGATATTTGTTCTAAGATGTTTAGCGGAGAAGTATCTAGAGAAGGGAAAGAAAGTGTAGGCTGCCTTCATGGACTTGGAGAAAGCTTATTACAGAATAGATAGGCAAGGTATGTGGGAGGTATTAAGAATATATGGAGTGGAGGGGAAATTGTTGAGTACTGTGAAGAGTATGTACGAAGGAGCTAGGGTTACGGTGCGAGTGGATGGTGAGCTGAGTGAGTTCTTTGATCTCAGTGTGGGACTGAAACAGGGTTGTGTGGTGTCTCCATGGCTGTTTAATATATACATGGATGGGGTTGTAAAGGAGGTGTAAGGTAGGGCAGTGGATGTGGGGCTGGCCCTAATGAATGAGGGTGAGATTTGGAAGATTCCGGTGTTGCTATTTGCTGATGATACAGTATTGTTGAGTGAAGATGAATGGGAGTTGCAAGGTTTGGTGAATGAATTTGGGACAGTGTGTAGGAAGAAGAAGCTGAAAGTTAATGTAAACAAAAGTAAAGTTATGGTGTTTGAGAGGAATGAAGTCACAGAGTGTGCAGTGAGGTTGGATGGTGAGGATATGGAAAATGTGAGTGCATTCAAGTACTTGGGTAGTGTGATGAGTAAGGATGGAACTTTGGGTGATGAAGTGCGTGAAAGGGTACAGCAGGGAAGGAAGGTTGTTGGTTCACTGAAAGCAGTGATGAGAAATAGGGAGGTGAGTATGGAAGTTAAGAAGTCATTGCATGATAGTATTGCGATCCCTACCCTGACGTATGGAAGCGAGGCGTGGACCTTGCAAGAGGGGAATAAGTCAAGAGTGAGAGCAGTAGAAATGAGTTACTTGAGAGGAGCATGTGGAGTGACGTGGAGGGACAGGTTGACGAATGAAGAAGTGAAGGAATGCTGTGAGGTGGATGTGGATGTGGTTGAGAAGATTAGGAGAAATACACTGAGGTGGTTTGGACATGTGGAGAGAATGGAGAATGAACGACTGACTACGAGGGTGTATGTAGGTGAGGTGGAGGGAGGGAGAGGGAGGGGTAGACCGAGGATGAGGTGGAGGGATGGAGTTGAGAGGTATATGAGGGAGGGAGGAGTGAGTTGGGGGGAGGGTAGTCAAATGGTGGGTGACAGAGCGAATTGGAGGCGTTTTGTCTGCGGCCACCCTTTGCGGGATTAGGGCGTCGGGCTATAAATAAATTTTTTTTTTTTTTTTTTTTTTTTTTTTTTTTTTTTGCAATAGGGGCGTGGAAGAAGTTGAGAGGCGGAAGAGAGAGTTATATGTAGAAAGAAAGAGAGAGGTGAAAAGATTAGTAAGAGAGAGTAAGAAGAGAGTGGATGAGGAATTTGGAAGGAATTTGAGTGTAAAGTGGAGGGACTGTAAGAAAATGTTCTGGAAAGAGGTGAAAAGAGTAAGACAGGGTGGAAGTGAAGTTAGCAGGGGAGTGAAAGATATAAATGGTAGATTACTAGTGGAGAAGGGAGAAAAAGTGAGCAGATGGAGAGAACACTTTAAGGAATTGTTGAACGTGGAGGATGGAAGTAATGCAAGTATAAGTGGCTGGGGAATGGCTGGGAGAAGGAGGGAGGTGAGAAGACAGGAAGAAATCAGTAGGATAGAAGTTGTGGAAGCAATGAAGAAAGTTAAATCAGGGAAAGCCCCAGGAATTGATGGAGTGTGTGGTGGAATGCTGAAGCATGGGGGAGAGATAGTAGTAGAATGGATGTGGAAGATGTGCAGATTGGCCTGGGAGGAAGGTAGAGTCCTGGAGGATTGGAAGTCAGGTATAATTATTCCCTTGTACAAAGGAAAAGGGGAAAAAGAAGTGTGTGGTAATCATAGGGGCATTTGTCTTCTTAGTATAATAGGAAAAGTGTATGGTAGGATACTTATTGACAGAGTTAGAGAAAGAACAGAGAAATTAGTTGGAGAAGAACAGGGAGGCTTTAGGAAGGGAAGAGGTTGTGTAGATCAGATATTCATTCTTAGATCTTTAGTGGAAAAGTTTCTAGAGAAGAGAAAGAAGTTGTATGCGGCTTTCATGGATTTGGAGAAAGCATATGACAGGGTGGATAGACAAGGATTGTGGAAAGTATTAAGAATATATGGAGTAGATGGGAAGTTGTTGAATGCTGTGAAGAGTATGTACGATGGTGCGAAGGCCGCAGTGCGTGTGGATGGTGAACTAAGTGAATTTTTCTCTTTGAAAGTTGGGTTGAAACAGGGATGTGTCATGTCTCCATGGTTGTTCAATCTGTACATGGATGGGGTAATAAAAGAGGTACAAGGTAGGGTAGTGGATGTTGGACTGGCCCTGGTGAGAGAGGATAGTGTTTGGAAACTCCCTGTACTTCTGTTTGCAGATGATACTGTGTTGTTGAGTGAAGACGAAGGGGAGCTGCAAGGCTTGGTGGATGAGTTTGGGAGAGTGTGTAAGAAACGGAATCTAAAGGTGAATGTAGGGAAGAGTAAAGTGATGGTCTTTGAGAGAGGTGAAGTCAGTGAATGTACAACGAGGTTGGATGGTGAGGAATTGGAAAATGTGAGTACGTTTAAGTACTTGGGTAGTGTGATGAGTAAGGATGGAGGTTTGGAGGGTGAAGTGCTTGAAAGGGTACAGCAGGGAAGAAAGGTTGCTGGTTCCTTGAAAGCAGTGATAAGAAACAGGGAAGTGAGCATGGAAGTGAAAAAGTTACTACATGACAGTATTGTGATACCAACTCTAACGTATGGAAGTGAAGCTTGGACGTTGTTGGAAGGACACAAGTCAAGAGTGAGAGCAGTGGAAATGAGTTATTTAAGAGGAGCCTGTGGAGTCACATGGAGAGACAGGGTGATGAATGAGGATATAAAGGAGCGTTGTGGTGTTGATGTGGATGTGATAGGAAGCGTTATGAGGAACACACTGAGGTGGTTTGGTCATGTTGAGAGAATGGAGGGTGAAAGACTGACGAAGAGAGTGTATGTGAGTGAGGTGGAGGGGGGAAGAGGGAGGGGGAGGCCGAGGATGAGATGGAGGGATGGGGTGGAGAGGTATATGAGGGAGGGGGGAGTGAGTTGGGGGGAGGGTAGTCAAATGGTGGGTGACAGAGCGACTTGGAGGCGTTTTGTGGGTGGCCACCCTTTGCGAGATTAGGGCTTCAGGCTATAGATAGATAGATAGATTTTTTTTTTTTTTTTTTCAGGAGTTTTTGTGTAGTATCTCTTCTTTAGTGATTACTGTTTGCATAGTACATGATAACATTTCTCTTTTAATGCTGTTTATACCTTCTTAGTACTGTATCAGCATAGTCTGCATCAGTAGCAGCAGCACAAGCACCCATACCTCTTTTCCTACCCTTGGATGGGGGGCGTGTGAGGTCGGGTGTAGAGTGTCAAAAAGAGAGAGAAAATAACTAAGTCTGTCCAGTTGAATGAACCACACTAATAATTCCAGCTTCACTTTAGTAACATCAATGTAACATATTAGTATTTGCATCAGTTAACAACATAGTATTTGCATCAGTTAACAACATAGTATTTGCGTCAGTTAACAACATAGTATTTGCATCAGTTAACATATTAGTATTTGCATCAGTTAACAACATAGTATTTGCATCAGTTAACAACATAGTATTTGCATCAGTTAACAACATAGTATTTGCATTAGTTAATATATTAATATTTGCATCAGTTAACAACATAGTATTTGCATCAGTTAACATATTAATATTTGCATCAGTTAACATATTAGTATTTGCATCAGTTAACATATTATTATTTGCATCAGTTAACATATTAGTATTTGCATCAGTTAACATATTATTATTTGCATCAGTTAACATATTAGTATTTGCATCAGTTAACATATTAGTATTTGCATCAGTTAACATATTAGTATTTGCATCAGTTAATTATCTATCTGCCTATCTATTGCCAGTCGCCTTAATCCCATTGGGCTGACCACAAACAAATCGCCTCCACGTCGCCCTGTCGCCCGCCATTTCACTGCCGTGCTCAGATAACACAGTAGTATTTACAACCCCAGGCTTATTTGAACATGAACCCTTCCTCTGCAGTCTTCCATCCTCCATTTGGGGATGTGGAGGAAATTGAGGAACGTTTGTTTAGCCAGGCAGGGGAGCCATCTGGTTTTTTCATTGTGTAAAAGCAGATATTGAGATCTGCCCTTTCCTTTCCTCCATCCTTCTTTCCTTCCATCCTCTTCTGCCTTTCTTTCCTTCATTCTTTCCTTGTCCTTCTGCCTGTGGGTGACTCTACATTGAGTGACAAGCCAAATGGTTTCCTGTACACCAGGAAACCATTTACTATGCTGGGTGGTAACCATATAACCAAATTATGGCACCTGGTGGTTTAGTGGGTAATTAAGGCACTCCAGTTGGATTGAGCTGGTGCAGGTTTATATCCAAGGGGTGGTTGGGGTTTATTGCTCACGTAATGCCACTCAGGGATGAGTGAGGCTGGTCACTCTCATCTTAAATGTCAGGACCAACTTGCCTAGCCCTGGGCTTCTACGCTCTTCATGGGGCAATGTAGGATTGGATGACGATGATAATGATAAAAATGACAGCATGTTTCCACCTAAAGAATTCCTGTATTGGGGTTGGCCGTGGCACAGCTGGTATTCTCAACGTACTGGAAGCCAAACCAAAAGCCTGTCTATCTATCTATCTATCTATTGCCAGATGCCTTAATCCCATAAGGGGTGGCCACAAACAGATCACCTCCATGATGCCCTGTTCTCTGCCATTTCACTGCCCTGCTCCCAGCTCACCCCCCCCCCTCTCATATACCTCTCCACCCCATCTCTCCATCTCATCCTCGGTCTCCCCCTCCCTCTCGCTCCCTCCACCTCACTCACATACATTCTCCTCATCAGTCTCTCAAAGAAGCCACAACCAGCTAATTACCTCCCAACAGTTGCTGGAAACTGTTGGGGAAAAACAGCAATTTGAGATATATGATACGATTTGTAACAATGTGAGAGTGTGTGCTTGGATTTTGACTCTTCTATACAGTCAGTTGGATAAAAGGCCTAATAATATGCAGGATAAATGACTAAATAAGAGATGTTATTAAATCAGCAAAGGCACTGGGAATGTTAGCCTGAGTAGCATAGGTGTTAGGGTCATATTAACACTGAGTGTGTGAAGGTGTGGACAAACTTGTAGTGTTTAACAGTTACTTCTTGCAGCAGGACACCAGGACTGAACATCTGACTTACCTTACCTTGCCTTAGCCATAGCTTCTGTAAATGGTAACATTCTTACCATCCAGGATTATGAGTTTTTCAGGAGATTTAGTGAAACAGAAGTTTGACCAGATTTTTTAGAGGTTAGATAGATTTCACACTCTCACCTTAAATGTTAGGATCATCTTGCCTAGCCCTGGGCTCCTACGCTTGTCATGGGGCAACACAAGATTGGATGATGGATGGATGGATAAATGTTCTGCAAAACAGTTTAGGGCAAAGTTGTGCACCTAGTTGTTGTGTGAGAGTTGATATTTACACGACCTTCATGGTTACTGAAAACGATTGCTCATTGAACACCTGTTTCAGCCACTCATTAAAGTAAACACCTCAGTACACCTGAAAGTTATAACCGGTTGTTGAATGAGGAGTTTGACTGGGACAGGGAAGGTTTGGAGCCAGCAGATCCAGTGTCTGGCCCTTGGCCTTTGATTGATACTGCTACTGTGAGTGAGGCAATAGGCAGGATGAGGGTGGGGAAGGCAGCAGGTGTGTCTGGGTTGACTGCCGAAATGTTGAAGGCCTCAGGCGATATAGGGGTGAGTTTAGTCACTGACCTGATAAATAGGATTATTTATGAGTGTGTTGTCCCAGATGATTGGCTGAAGAGTGTAATTGTAAATGTGTATAAAGGGAAGGGTGATGCCCTGGAAAGAGGGAATTATAGAGGTATAAAGCTTTTAGATCAGATAATGAAGGTAATGGAGAGAGTTTTAGAAGGTATGATTAGAGAAAGAGTGAATATTGATGAGATGCAGTTTGGGTTTATGCCAGGTAGGGGGACCACTGATGCCATATTCATTGTTCGACAGCTTCAGGAAAAATATATTGGTAGGAGAAGGGATCTTTATTTTGTTTTTGTTGATTTGGAAAAGGCCTTTGACAGAGTCCCTAGAGAGGTGGTGAAGTGGGCAATGAGAAAGCTTGGCTTGGAGGAGTGGCTGGTTAGGGTGGTTATGGCCATGTATGTGGGTGCTCACACCCAGGTGAGAGTGAATGGAGATTTGAGTGATGAGTTTTCCGTGAATGTTGGTGTGCATCAGGGGTCAGTCTTGAGTCCCATGTTGTTTATCATGGTACTTGAAGCCCTTTCACGTGACTTTAGAAACGGACTCCCGTGGGAGTTGTTGTATGCTGATGATTTGGTGTTGATTGCAGAGAATGAAAGGGAGGCGGAGGAAAGGTTTAGGAAGTGGAGAGATGGTATGGGGCAAAAGGGTTTAAGGGTAAATGCAGATAAAACAAAAGTGATGATATCTAGGGTTGGTGGCGGTACTGTCAAAGACGAGGGAGAGTGGCCATGTGCAGTTTGCCACAAGGGCGTGGGAAGTAATTCCATCTTGTGCGGTGTGTGTGATAAATGGGTGCATAAGAGATGTAGTGGTATCAGAGGTAGACTGCGAGATAATGCTGATTTTATGTGTACGGCGTGCCGGGGTGAGCAGGTGGAGATCGTCAGACGTGAAAGAATTGAACTTGCTGGTGAATCTCTTGCGTGTGTGGAAGAGTTTTGTTATTTAGGAGACATGTTGTGTGCTGGAGGTGGGGCTGGAGCTAGCTCTGTGGCTAGGGTGAGAAGTGGTTGGAAGAAGTTCAGGGAGCTCTTGCCTCTCCTGACATTGAGGGGGCTCTCCCTATGTGCTAAGGGGTCTTTGTATGCAGCGTGTGTTAGGAGTGTAATGCTGTATGGCAGTGAGACCTGGGCAGTGAAGGAGGAAGACATTCGCCGGCTCAGACGTACAGAAATGACAATGATTAGGTGGATGTGCAGTGCGTCCCTGCCTGGAGGGGCTGGGTTTACAATGGAAGAGTTGAGAGGTAGGATGGGACTGGAGTGTATTGGTGTTGTGATGAGGAGAGGTAGATTGAGGTGGTTTGGACATGTGGAGAGGATGGGGGATGATAGTTGGGTGAGGAAGGTGAGAAGTGTTAATATTGGGGGTGGGGTTATGAGGGGTAGACCGAGAAAGACATGGGACGAGGTCATTAAGTGTGACCTTAGGGTTAAGGGACTGAACAGGGAGGCTGCAATGGATCGTGCAGCATGGAGAGCCGCCATTAGGTGACCAAGGCCGACACATGCAAGCATGTTGGAGCCTTTAAAAACGAACGAACGAAAACGAACGAACTTCATCTGTCTATCTATCTATAGCCTGATACCATAATCCCTTAAGGGGTGGCCATTTGTCTTTGAGCTAGTGGTTTTGTGGGGAGGGGCACTAACCCTCCACCAACCCACTTGTTGTGTGTGGGTTGGTTATATGGTTACCACCCAGTGTTGTAAATGATTTCCTGGCTTACAGGAAACCATTAGGCTTGTTACTCAGTGTAAAGCCACCTGATAGGGAAACAGGTGTAATAACAAGTAACAGGAAAGATAAGAGAAATAGGAAGAGAGGAGGGCAGACCTAGAAAAAGAATAATAAATGTGAAGGAAGAAGTAGACAGCACAACATCAAGTGAGTGGATGATGGTGGTCACCGCCTACCACCGTTCTCTTCGTGTGGGATAAAATAAGTACAGTAGAGCAAACTAATGCAGGCATATCATTTATATTGTAATTAATTTTGTGGCAGCACCCAACAGGACCCCTCCATATATGACATACAGCATAGCAGGGTGTTGCCAATTTCCTTTCATGAAACTGTCTGTGCAAAACAAATAAAAATAATTCCAAAGCTTATTTTGTGTGGATGGGATGGAGTGGAGAGATATATGAGAGAGGGGGGTGTGAGCTGGGAGCAGGGCAGTGAAATGGCGGGGGACAGGGCGACATGGAGGCGATTTGTTTGTGGCCACCCCTTACGGGATTGAGGCGTTTTGCAGTAGATAGATAGGTAGATTATTTTCTATATAGTGCACATCACATGTTTGGTCCTCCCTTGGAAAGCTTATTGTATTTAGCATCTTGTTCCAGAGTTCTTTCTGTAATCTATCCATCTGTCTATCTATCTATAGCCCGACGCCGTAATTTCACAAAGGGTGGCCGTAGACAAAACGCCTCCAATGCTCTGTCACCCACCATTTGACTGCCCTCCCCCCAACTCACTCTCCCCTCCCTCATATACCTCTCAACTCCATCCCTCCACCTCATCCTCGGTCTCCCCCTCCCTCTTCCTCCCTCCACTTCACCTACATACGCTACAAAGTCTTAGTCAGTCTTTCATCCTCCATTCTCTCCACATGTCCAAACCACCTCAGTGTTGTTCTGTTTCCATAAACAATAATATTTTATAATGTCAGTAGTGTCGCCATGGTTAACTATCTATCTATCTATTGCCAGACGCCTTGATCCCATAAGGGGTTGCTACAAACAAATTGCCTCCATGTCACCCTGACCCCACCATTTCACTGCCCTGCTTGCAGCTCACACCCCCCTCTCTCATATGCCTCTCCACTCCATCCCTTCATCTCATCCTTGGCCTCCCCCTCTGTGCAAAATTATCTATGCAAAACAAATAAAAATAATTCCAAAGCTTATTTTGTATTGACTCTACATACTTATTTAGGCCTCCCTTGGCAGGCTTATTGTGTTTAGCATCTTGTTCCAGAGTTCTTCCTGTAATCTCTCTACCTATCTATCTATAGCCCGAAGCCCTAATCCCGCAAAGGGTGGCTGCAGACAAAATGCCTCCAAGTCACTGTGTCACCCACCATTTGACTGCCCTCTCCCCAACTCACTCCCCCCTCCCTCATATACCTCTCAACTCCATCCCTCCACCTCATCCTTGGTCTCCCCCTCCCTCCACTTCACCTACGTACACCCTCTTAGTCAGTCTTTCATTCTCTCCACATGTCCAAACCACCTCAGTGTTGTTCTCTTTCCATCAACACTAATATTTTATAATGTCAGTAATGTCACCAGGGTTAGCCAATGTATAAAACAGCAGTAGACAATATTTGAACATGTTACTCACCCAGGTCAACTCTGGAACTGTCTCCCTCCGTCTGTATTTCCTACTTCCTATGACCTCCAGTCTTTCAAACGCAGTGTCCAGGCATCTCGAAATGAACAGATCTTGAATTTGGCTCTCTTTTGTATTGTTTTTGTTTTTTCTTGGAAGGAACGGTTTGCAGGCTCCTGGCCTTTGGTTCCTTCTTCCTTGCATTAAAAACAAAAAAATTATTGCTGTTTCTTGTGCTGATGTCCCCAGCTGTGATCACTGACATGTGCTGCTTCAGGGGTATTGCCCAGGGATTCCCCAGAATAAATACAACTTCTGTCTATCTGTCTATTGCCAGACACCTCAATCCCATAAGGGGTGGCCACAAACAAATCGCCTCCATGTCGCCCTGTTCCCCACCATTTCACTGCCCTGCTCCCAGCCCACCCACCCCCTCCCTCGAATACTTCTCCACCCCATCCCTCCATCTCATCCTTGGTCTCTCCCTCCTGCTCCCCCCCTCCACCGCACTCACATCCACTCTCCTTGTTAGTCACGTGCTAATAATAGATGGTATATATATAGCATAGCATGTAATTAACCTCTGATGTAGGCAGCTGTGTTCAATGGGATGTTTTATATGTTATCCTACACCAGGGTCTGGGTTAGATAAAGAGGAAATAAATTCTCTTACAGTTAATTTTGTAGTAAACCATTATTATCATGGATATGTGGTAGGTGGGGGCGCCCACCATCAACTCACTCAATGTAGTGCTGCTCTCGAGTGTCTGCCCTTTCCTCTCCTCCATCCTTCTTTCATGTCTTCCTCTTCTGTCTTTCTTTCCTTTGTTCTTTCCTTTTCCTTCTGCCTGTGGGTGACTCTACACTGAGTGACAAGCCATATGGTTTCCTATACACCAGAAACCATTTACTACGCTGGGTGGTAACCATAACACCAAATTATAGCACCTGGTGGTTTAGTGGGTAATTAAGGCGCTCCAGTCGGATTGAGCCTATGCAGGTTTATATCCAAGGGGTGGTTGGGGTTTATTGCTCATGTAATGCCACTCAGGGATGAGAGGCTGGTCACTTTCATCTTAAAAGTCAGCACCAACTTGCCAAGCCCCGGGCTCCTACGCTCCTCATGGGGCAACGTAGGATTGGATGATGGATGGATGGATGGATGGCTTGTCATGGATGTTCTATACTGACACTGAGGCTACACATACATGCAGACATAGTTGCCCAATACAGACAGAAAGCCAGCAGGTGGTGGAGTGAAGCTGACTGTATGGACAACAATTTGGGACAATAAAAAGTGAGAGACTGACGAGGAGAATGTATGTGAGTGAGGTGGAGGGGGGGAGAGAGGGGGGGAGGCCAAGGATGAGATGGAGGGGTGGAGTGGAGAGGTATTTGAGAGAGGGGTGTGTGAGCTAGGAGCAGGGCAGTGAAATGACGGGGGACAGGGCAACATGGAGGTGATTTAATTGTGGCCACCCCTTACGGGATTAAGGCATCTGGGAATAGATAGATAGATAGATAGAAAAAGCCCATTGACCTTATTGCAAGCTTGTACCAAAAATGGCCATCCCTCTGCCCTTTCTTTGCTACTGTGTGTACAGGTATACCTGGATATATTATACCCCTGGATGCCATACCCTGGCTTAGCAATGGGGGTAAAAATACTGTACCAACATACCCTGCCTAACCATGGCCAATCCCCAGTATAACGATGGGTATTATTTTTTTACCAATTTTGATGATATTTTAGACTAAAATTTTGTGTTTAGGTTGATTTATAAACTGTTTTTAGGTTAATGTGTTTTAGCCATAGGTGGGGTGAACATTGTCATTTTGGGGTACAGTTTACTAAGCTTGATTTTTTCCAGACTTATATTTGGCAATTTTCATCTTTTATTTGTTGGTTTTAGTGAGTTATTTACAGGTGTTAGGCTTAGGTTAGCTTCTTTTACAGCTGTTAGGCCATTTAGATTGGCTTTAAACTTGTTTTTGGACTCATTTGGGTGGGTTTGGGGGGGAAACTCAAGGCTCAGAAATGCATCCCATTACTTTACATGTTA
This sequence comes from Coenobita brevimanus, assembly GCF_032717465.1. Taxonomy (NCBI): domain Eukaryota; kingdom Metazoa; phylum Arthropoda; class Malacostraca; order Decapoda; family Coenobitidae; genus Coenobita; species Coenobita brevimanus. Next base: position 132,598 of record NC_137012.1, read on the forward strand.
AATCTACTCCGATGTACGATAGCCCGCCTAACGATGGGTTCTTACTTAACCAGTTGCATCATTAAACTGGGGTATACCTGTATTTCCTACTGTCTTTCTCTGTCTTTATTTCCCACTTTCATCCCCTGTCTGCATTTCCTACTGTCTTCCTCTGTCTGCATTTCCTACTGTCTTCCTCTGTCTGGATTTCCTACTGTCTTCCTCTGTCTGGATTTCCTACTGTCTTCCTCTGTCTGCATTTCCTACTGTCTTCCTCTGTCTGCATTTCCTGCTGTCTTCCTCTGTCTGCATTTCCTACGGTCTTCCTCTGTCTGCATTTCCTACTGTCTTCCTCTGTCTGCATTTCCCACTGTCTTCCTCTGTCTGCATTTCCTACTGTCTTCCCCTGTCTGCATTTCCCACTGTCTTCCTCTGTCTGCATTTCCTGCTGTCTTCCTCTGTCTGCATTTCCTACTGTTTTCCTCTGTCTGTATTTCCTACTGTTTTCCTCTGTCTGTATTTCCTACTGTCTTCCTCTGTCTGCATTTCCCACTGTCTTCCTCTGTCTGCATTTCCCACTGTCTTCCTCTGTCTGCATTTCCTACTGTTTTCCTCAGTCTGTATTTCCTGCTTTCTTCTGTCTTTATTTCTGTTTTCCCCTGTTTGCATTTCCTGCTGTCATCCTCCGTCTTCATTTCCTACTGTCTGTCCTCCAAATGTAGGGCCAGCACTGAACAGACCCAGCCCCCAAGTTGACGAAGGCTGGCTGTTAATATTACGTTTCTCTTTACACAGTGACACCATCAGCAAGGCCTTGAAGCAGCTGCCAGTCAAATTTGCCTGCCAGGGTGTTGGTGAGGCCTGGCTGGACTGGTGGTGGTGGCACAACACACTCTGGCTGCCTACAGGGTCATCTGGGGCAGCAGTTTTTAACCTGGGGTGCCAGCGTCCCGAGGGGGTGCTGAAAGCAGTTTCAAGGGCTGCTGGAAATTGCTGTATTATTGTTTTTTTTGTTTTTTTGTTTTTTTTGCTTAGTATTGGCATCCTTGATGTCTTACTTTTGGAGATTGTATAAAATAAATTGGTCAAGCTGTACTTTCCTTTACTTTACAGTACTTTATCCTTGTAGTTGTGTAGCAGCTGTAGTGCCAGTACCAGATGCTGTAGTGCCAGTACTACATGCTGAAGTGCCAGTACCACATGCTGTAGCACAAGATGCTGTAGTGCCAGTACCACATGCTGTAGTGCCAGATGCTGTCATGCCAGTGCCAGATGCTGTCATGCCAGTACCAGATGCTGTAGTGCCAGTGCCAGATGCTGTAGTGCCAGTACCACATGCTGCAATGCCAGTACCACATGCTGTAGTGCCAGTACCACATGCTGTAGTGCCAGTGCCAGATGCTGTAGTGCCAGTGCCAGATGCTGTAGTGCCAGTGCCACATGCTGTAGTGCCAGTGCCAGATGCTGTAGTGCCAGTGCCAGATGCTGTAGTGCCAGTGCCAGTTGCTGTAGTGCCAGTACCACATGCTGTAGTGCCAGTACCACATGCTGTAGTGCCAGTACCACATGCTGTAGTGCCAGTACCACATGCTGTAATGCCAGTACCACATGCTGTAGTGCCAGTACCAGATGCTGTAATGCTATAGTGCCAGTACCACATGCTGTAGTGCCAGTACCACATGCTGTAGTGCCAGTACCAGATGTAGTGGTGCTGCACTAACACTACAAGGGCTGCTGACGCTGGAATAGGTCAAGAAACTGACCTGGGAAGTAGGCTGGACAACAGGTTTGACAGCAGGCTGGATACCAGGCTGATGTATCCTATTACTACTACTGCTACTATGACTACAAAAGCAAAAGCTACTAGTTACAGCTACAATTAACTACTATTACAGCTACAACAAACTACTACTACAACTACAATACAAAAAAAACTAAATAATAAGAATAATGCTGTACCTCCACCACAACTACTACTACTACTACTACTACTACTAGCACACCACCACTATTGCTACTACTACTACCACCATCACCACCTACTACTACTACTACCACCACTACTGTTACTACCACACCACCATCACCACCACCACTACTACTACTACTACCACCACTACTATTACTACCACACCACCACCACCACTACTACTACCACCACCATCACCACTACTATACTACTGCCACTACTACAACTGCCCTACCATCACCACCCCTATTACTATACTACTACCACTACTACTACCCTACCACCATCACTACTACTACTGTACTACTGCTATTACTATTGCTGCTGCTGCTGCTACTACTATCACCACCACTACTACTGCTGCTACTAGTACCACCACCACCACCACCACTACTGCTACTACCACCACCACCACCACTACTACTGCTGCAACTATTACTACTAGCACCACAACTACTGCTACTACAACTACCACTAGCACCACCATCACCACCACTACTATTACTACTACCACCACCATCACCACTACTATACTACTGCCACTACTACAACTGCCCCACCATCACCACCCCTATTACTATACTACTACCACTGCTACTACCCCACCACCATCACTACTACTACTGTACTACTGCTTTTACTATTGCTGCTGCTGCTACTATCACCACCACCACCACCACTACTACTGCTTCTACTAGTACCACCACCAGGTCCACCACCACTACTGCTACTGCTACTACCACCACCACCACCACTACTACTGCTGCTACTACTACTACTACTACTATTACTGCTGCTGCTGCTGCTGCTACTTCTATCACCATCACCACCACTACTACTACTACCGGTACTACTACTGCTACTACCACCAGAGTGGATGAGCGACATCATTCCATGGAGAACAGTGAATGGACAGTGGTGAAATCTCGCAGTGAAAGGAAGCGAGAATATAACACTCAGAAAAGAAATTATTTCCGTGGAATAACGGGCTCAAGGAAGACAGAGAATATTACACTGAAAGCAGCAGCAAGATTTGCTGACTTGTTTTTGGGACGAGTGGATCAAGAGGTAACTAGTGATAATATAAACGAATATATTTCTAATACCTTTGGTGTAAATATAGTGGATATAACAAAATTAGGAATATTATCGGATAAGTTCAGTGCTTTTAAAATAACTGTCAGATTACAAGACAGAGAAAAACTCTTTCAGGCAGACTTATGGCCGGAAGATATTGTTATAGACAAATTTTATAACAGAGCAAAAAAGTCTATTAATAGACCTTCTATAGCATAGTTTTTTTTGTTTTTTTTCTTTCTTTCTTTTTCTCTGACTTTTCCTTGGGTGTTTACAGTTTTATTAGTTTACTTTTACGTTTTCAAGGATTAACAATGCATACACACACACTGAAAATATGTACATTTAACTGCTGCTCACTTACAAAGAATATTGATTTGGTAAGAGAAATAACTAAGAAAGAGATTGATGTAATATTCTTGCAGGAAACTTTCCTAGTGAACGATAAATTATGGAAATTAGATTTTGTAAGTGAGAACTATGAGAGTGTGGGTGTGGCCGCTTATTTGTCTAATAGAGCGAAAACGGCTATGGCGGGACGTCCTGAGGGGGGTCTTGCAGTTTTATACAGGAAAGACTGTAGATTTTTCATAAATCAGATCTCTCTACATGAGAACTTTATTATTTTAGATATTAATGTTAATGAAATGAGACTTGTACTAGTTAATGTCTATCTCAATAGTGATGTATGGGAGAGCCACACATTGGAGCAATACCTAGAGACGCTTGCTGCTCTCGAAGGAATTATAAATGATATGAAATATGACAATATATATTTTATTGGAGACTTTAATGCGGATCCTCACTCAGGACGGGCTTGGCGTAATCTCACAACGTTTATGCAGGAAAATCTATTAAGATGCTTTGATGTCGAGAAATTAGAGAGGAGTACTTGCACATTTATAAGCTACGGGAACACTTATAGTAGATGATTAGATCATGTGGTAGGGAGGGATCATTATGCAATGACTGTCTCCGAATTTCAGATATTATATGGTATGATGGGATCGGATCACTTGCCGATGGCATTTACTCTCTCAATAAATGTTAACAAACCTTGTAAATTAGCAACTATTACATCCAATGAAGACGAAGCTCTGAATACAATAAACTGGAATAAATTAAGGCCTGATGAAATAAATGAAATACGTAGACGAGTTGACGATGACTTAAGTAAGCTTCGTGATCTCCCAGCTCATCTGTGTGTGACGGTGGGCTGTAGAGATGTCTCTCACCTTAATAGTATTGATCTTTTATACAATAGTATTGGTTCTGCTCTTGTAAAAGCATCACTGGAGTACACAAGAACGACTGTACAGACAAATAAGTATAAGGTTATTCCCGGATGGAACAGGCGCGTTAAGTGCCTGCATTTGGTGGCCAGAGAGAAATATCTGCGGTGGTTAGCAACAGGTAAGAAAGCAGGGACTGTTGAACATAATGAAATGATAGCTTCTAGGAAGGATTTCAAAAAGGCTTTGAATGACTGTAAGAGGGACGAGCAGAGTGAAGTATGCGAGAGCATTATGGAAAAGTTTAGAAATAAAGATAAAAGACAATTTTGGTGTGAAGTGAAAAGAAAACAAGGGAAAATGAAAGCCACGAATATCATTGACGGTAAACAATGTAACAATGATATTGTAAAAATATTTCATAAGAAATTTTTAGCAGCACAACATGATGATACTGAAGCAAAATTTGATTTCATGAATAACTTTAAACAGAAATGGGAAAATGGACGAAAAATGTTTATTCGAGTGTCGGTAGTGTCGCTGAGGAGGATCATAGCACATCTGAACCCCGGGGTGGGCCATGACGGGGTCCACTCCTTGTTTTTACGGAATGTCTCAGATGAATTTTTAATTTATTTGTCTCGGTTTTTTAATGCTTGTTTTACTCATTGTTACTTACCACAGCCACTTTTAAAAGGTATAGTAACTCCAATAGTTAAGAATAGTAAGGGTAATTTAACAGACTCTAATAATTATAGACCTGTAATGCAGTCATCTTGTATATTAAAAATATTTGAGATGATAATACTGGATGTTTTAAAAGAAAAAGTTTTTCCATGTTCAAGACAGTTTGGCTTCCAGCGAGGTATGTCTACGACAGACGCTTGTTTCTTGCTTAAAGAGATAATGAATAAGTATAGTAGCAAGAGTGATAATGGCATTATAACTTTTATTGACCTCTCTAAGGCATTTGATTTAGTTAACCATTTCGTTTTGGGGAAAAAAATGTTAAGGCTGAACATTCCAATAGATGTTGTGTACATACTTATGCACTATTTAAGGAACCAGATAGCTAGTATTAAATGGAAGGGGGCGCATGGTGTACCTTGTTACGTGGAACACGGGGTTAGACAGGGTGGTGTTCTATCTCCCTTTTTATTTAAACTGTATATAGACAATGTTTTATCTGAAATTACAAGCATGAGCCAAGGGTGCATGATTGGTATGAGCAGAATCAATATTCTAGCTTATGCCGATGATATTGTGCTCTGTGTGAATTCCATTGCAACCATGAATAATTTGTATACCAAATTTTCATCAATGATTAGTGATATAAAACTTAAAATTAACAGAGATAAAACAAAATGCATGCTCTTAGGCTCAAAGATCAAGCAAAATTATATAACTCATTTAACTTTAAACAGCGATGAATTAGAGATTGTATATGAATATGACTATCTGGGACACATAATTAGGCATGACCTTAAAGATGACAAAGATGTAATGAAAAGGCTTAATAAGTTTTATTCAAGTTTTAATTGCATTTTTAGAAATTTTAGTGGTATAGATATTAATACGTTCTTATTCCTTTTTAACTCGTACTGTAAGCCAGACTATGGTCTGCCTCTTTTAAACCATAAGGATACACGAAGATCATGTACATTTCAAGCATTTGAGGGGGCTTACAGTAAAGCTTTAAAACGAATGACTGGAATGCCAGCCTATGCCAGCAACCATGATGTGGCTGCCTCCTGTAACCAGCTGTTACTGAGGCACCATGTGGCCCTCACACAGTGCCGCTATTACAAAAGGTTGATGCAATCTAATAGTGCTATCATTAACTTGAACCTACCATACTTAAAAATGGGTTTCTTTTGTAAATATGTTATTAATCATTTCAAGTTACACTACAGAGTGGACATTACCTGTCATGCCATGGATATAATTCGATCACGAATATCTTGGGTGCAGAACCATGAGCACACACCAAACCATGTAGTAATCTTAAGGTGAGCCAGTGCTATTTCTTTTATATTTTTTATTGATGCTAGCTTTTTAGATTTTATTTTGACCTCTTTACTTTTTCTTGGTTCCCAGCTTTTATATTTTATTTGGACCATTTTATTATAATTTTATTTTTTGACCTTTTTATTTTTTAAAGCTGCTACCTTTGATATTTTATTGTGATCATTTTACTTTTAATTCATGCTAGATAATGTATTTTATTTGGACCTTTTTATTTTTAATTGATGCTATCTTTCATATTTTATTTGCACCTTCTGTATTGGTTATTGATGCCAGTTTTATATTTCACTTTGGACTTTTTTAATTGCACTGACGGTAGTTTTTATTTTTTACTTTTTTTATTATATTTTATTGATGCTTTTTTTTCTAATATGTTAATAATGTGTATGCGCACCGTGATGCCCTCAGGTCTTTTAATATGATTTTTTTATAGATATATAATTGTACAGTACACCACTTATTATGTGATGTCCATATGTACAGATTTTTTGTATATATATATATAAGTACCTCTGCTGCTGTTGATGCCATACTGATGCTGCTACTGCTACTGATTACCATTATGTATCAATAGATATGAAATAAAGCTGATTGATTGATTGATTGATTGACTACCCCTGCTACTGCTACTACTACCAGCACCACAACCATCACCACAACTACTGCTACTACAACTACCACTATCACTACTAACTACTACTAGTACTGCTGCTGCTGCTGCTGCTACTTCTATCACACTCACCACCACTACCACTACTACTACTACCGGTACTACTACTGCTACTCCCCCTGCTACTGCAACTACTACCAGCATCCACCATTACTACTACTACAACTACTACTACTATTATTACCACCACCATCACCACTACTATTGCTACTAGTATTACATATACTACTACTACTACTACCACCTCGACTACTACTGCTACTCCCACCACCACCACTACCATTACTACTACTACTACTACTGCTACTGCTTCTACTACAACCACCACTACTACTACTACAACTACTACTATTGCTTCTACTACCACCTCCGCCACCACCACCACTACTACTACTACTACTACTACCGCTTCTACTGCCACCACCACCACCACCACTACTACTACTACTACTATTACTGCCACCACCACCACCACCACTACTACTACTACTGCTACCACCACCACTACTACTACTACTACTACTGCCACCACCACCACTACTACTACTACTACTACTACTACTACTGCCACCACCACCACCACCACTACTACTACTACTACTACTGCCACCACCACCACCACCACCACTACTACTACTACTACTACTACTGCCACCACCACCACCACTACTACTACTACTACTACTGCTACCACCACCACTACTACTACTACTACTACTGCCACCACCACCACTACTACTACTACTACTACTGCTACCACCACCACTACTACTACTACTACTACTGCCACCACCACCACCACTACTACTACTACTACTGCCACCACCACCACCACTACTACTACTACTACTGCCACCACCACCACCACTACTACTACTACTACTACTGCCACCACCACCACCACTACTACTACTACTACTGCCACCACCACCACTACTACTACTACTACTGCCACCACCACCACTACTACTACTACTACTGCCACCACCACCACCACTACTACTACTACTACTACTGCCACCACCACCACCACTACTACTACTACTGCCACCACCACCACTACTACTACTACTACTACTACTACTACTACTACTGCCACCACCACCACCACCACTACTACTACTACTACTACTGCCACCACCACCACTACTACTACTACTACTACTACTGCTACCACCACCACCACTACTACTACTACTACTGCTACTACTGCCACCACCACCACTACTACTACTACTGCCACCACCACCACTACTACTACTACTGCTACCACCACCACCACTACTACTACTACTACTACTACTGCCACCACCACCACTACTACTACTACTACTACTACTACTGCCGCCACCACCACCACCACCACCACTACTACTACTACTGCCACCATCACCACCACCACCACCACTACCACTACTACTACTACTACTACTGCCACCACCACCACCACCACCACCACCACCACTACTACTACTACCACTACTACTACTACTGCCACCACCACCACCACCACCACTACTACTACTACTGCCACCATCACCACCACTACTACTACTACTACTACTGCCACCACCACCACCACTACTACTATACTACTGCCACCACCACCACCAGTACTACTACTGCCACCACCACCACCACCACCACCACCACCACTACTACTACCACTACTACTACTACTACTACTGCCACCACCACCACCACCACCACTACTACTACTACTGCCACCATCACCACCACCACTACTACTACTACTACTACTGCCACCACCACCACCACTACTACTACTACTACTATACTACTGCCACCACCAGCACCACTACCATGGTCGGGGTTGGGATGCACGCCAGCAGAGATAAATAAAAATGTGATATTTCAGGTGAATATCATCAACCCAGACGACTAAATTAGCGCTGGGAGTATGAAGGGTGAGAGACTAACTAGGAGTGTATATGAGTGAGGTGGAGGCGGAGGAGAGCGAGAAGACCGAGGAAGACACGGAGGGATGGAGGAGGGAGGTATAGTTTGAGGGATGGGGTGAAAGTGGGAGGGATGGAGGATGAGACTAAGAGTGTATGTGAGATGGAGGGATGAAGTAGAGAGGTATATGAGAGGGGGGTGTAAGTTAGGGGTGTCCCCCCAGCTTACACCCCCCTCTCATATACCTGCGACATGGCGGGGGACAGGGCGACATGGAGGCGAGTTGTTTGTGGACACCCCTTCGGGAATAAGGCGTCTGACTATAGATAGATAGATAGATAGATACGGATCATATTAAAGATAAATGTTAATCAGCAGGATAAAAACGAGTCTTTCATCTCGAACTAGAGCTCGGTGAACCATAGAAGCTTCGAATCCCGTCAGTCACCCACTAACCGTGAGAGGAGGAGGACGCTCGAGCTGTGTGTATATTCTGTGTTGATAGTGTTTAAACAGCTTCCCCATCTTCCCGAGATAAAGGAAGGTAAGCGAGGATATTGTTCATCAGTTCTTTGATAATTACTAGTTCTTTGAGATGAACCAAGTCGTCCTTATAATCGTGAAAGTGGTGTGGAAATAAGTTATCTGAGAGGAATGTGGAGCTACGTGGAGAGATAGTCAGACAAATGAGAAGTAAAGGAACGCTGTGGTGTTGATGTGGATGTGGAGTTATGTGGAGAGACAGACAAATAAGGAAGTGAAAGAACGCTGTGGTGATGATGTGGATGTGGAGTTACGTGAAGAGACAGACAGACAAATAAGGCGGTAAAGGAGCGTTGTGGTGAAGATGTGGATGTGAGGAGTTACATGGAGAGACAGAAAGACATAACGAAGTAAAGGAGAGTTGCGGTGTTGTTGTGGATGTGGAGTTACGTGGAAAGACAGCCACACAAATAAGGATGTGAAGGAGCGTTGTGGTGTCTGTAGAGTTACATGGAGAGACAGACAGACAAATGAGGAAGTAGGAGCGTTGTGGTGTTGATGTGGATGTGGAGTTACATTGAGAGACAGACAGACAAATGAGGATGTGAAGGAGCGTTGTGGTGTCTGTGTGGATGTAGAGTTACATGGAGAAACAGACAGACAGACAAATGAGGATGTGAAGGAGCGTTGTGATGTTGATGTGGATGTGGAGTTACCTGGAGAGACATACAAATAAGGAAGTAAAGGAGCGTTGCGGTGTCTGTGAATGTAGTTACGTGGAGAGACAGACAGACGAATGAGGATGTGAAGGAGCGTTGTGGTGTTGTTGTGAATGTGGAACTAGGTGGACAGACAGACAGACAAATAAGGAAGTGAAGGAGCGTTGTGGTGTTGATGTAGATGTGGAATTACATAGAGAGACAGACAGATAAATGAGGATGTGGAGGAGCGATGTGGTGGTGATGTGGATTTGGAGTTACATAGAGAGACAGACAGACAAATGAGGATGTGGAGGAGCGTTGTAGTGGTGATGTGGATGTGATTGAAAGTGTTGGGAAGAGTACCCTGAGATGATCTGGCCATGTGGAGATAATGGAGCGTGAGAGACTGACTAGGAGAGTGTATGTGAGTGAGGTGGAGCGTGATAGAGGGAGAGGGAGACCGAGGAAGAGATGGAGGGGTATGGTGGAGAGGTATATGCATGAGGAGAGTGTGAACTGGAGGGAGGACAGACAGATGCTGGACAAGGTGACACGGAGATTGTGTGTGGCATAGCACTTCTTCGTGACTAGCATCATGTTAAGAGTTTATTTCACGTAGCTCAGTGGCAGAATAAGACAATGTTGCGGCTCCACTTACAGAGCACTTCTTCGTGACTAGCATCATATTCCAACGTTAATCTATTGTTGCATCTCAGCAGTGAAGATGGAGAGAGGGCAGTAATAATAATAATAATAATAATATGATGATGATGATGATGATGCTGATGATGATAATAATTATGACTCTCTCTCTCTCTCTCTCTCTCTCTCACACACACACACACACACACACACACACACACACACACACCACATTATTTCGTCAACCCCTCCATTTGATGCTGTCTTATTTCTCCCCCCTTCTTTTCTCTCTCCCTCTCTCTCTCTCTCTCTCTCTCTCGTGCAGTATCAAAACAAAAAAAATAATCTCATGCCAGGAAGCTTTTTAGTCAGTAATATTAACTTCATTACGAGAATTAAACAAAAGAAAACGGTAAAGTGAGGACAGACTTTATGAGGCGAAAATACAGGTGTGATAGCAAGATTAATTAGGCTCCTAACACCTGTCCCCATCGGTCTGAAGGGGTTAATGTGCCTGACCCTTCTTCCTGAGAGGGTTTTCTTAAGCTGCAGGAAATCGTCTGAAGCCTAGCAAAGAGTAGGAGTAAAAAAATGACGTTAGCAGATGGAGTATGCTGTTCTAGATGCCACAGATTGCATCCCGGAGGTGGCCAGAGGTTTTGAACTTTTGATATCATGTAGACGGTTTATATTTTATTTTTGATACCTTCAGACGATTTTATTCAGCTGTGGGTAGCCTTGTCTTATGGAAGGGCTCAGTGGTTTTGAACTTTTGATATCATGTAGACGGTTTATATTTTTTTGATATCTTCAGACGATTTTATTCAGCTGTGGGTAGCCTTGTCTTATGGAAGGGCTCAGAGGTTTTGAACTTTTGATATCATGTAGACGGTTTATATTTTTTTGATACCTTCAGACGATTTTATTCAGCTGTGGGTAGCCTTGTCTTATGGAAGGGCTCAGAGGTTTTGAACTTTTGATATCATGTAGACGGTTTATATTTTTTTGATACCTTCAGACGATTTTATTCAGCTGTGGGTAGCCTTGTCTTATGGAAGGGCTCAGAGGTTTTGAACTTTTGATATCATGTAGACGGTTTATATTTTTTTTATACCTTCAGACGATTTTATTCAGCTGTGGGTAGCCTTGTCTTATGGAAGGGCTCGGTGGAATTTACCTCTAACCCCTCTAGTTCGAAAAATAATCTATCCTTCCCTCTATCCTACCCAAACATGCCTTAAACTGCCACACCCAAACTAACCTACCATTTCTGACTCCCCTCCCCTCCCCTACCTTACCCAACCTACCTTGTCTGGCTATACCCTACCCATATCTACCCTACACTGCCTTACCAAATTCAACGTGCCTTGTCTGGCCATATCCTACCCATATCTACCCTACACTGCCCTACCCTACCCTAATCTACCCTACACTGCCCTACCCAACCTACCTTGTCTGGCTATACCCTACCCTAATCTACCCTACACTGCCCTACCTTATTCAGCCTATCTTGTCTGGCTGCCTTACCCTACTCCATCTAATCTGCCCAGTGACGTAGGAGCCAGGGGGCCGGGGGGGGGGGGTACAGGCCCATCCATTGATATTGCTGGGGGGGGGGGGCGATGTTTACTTGGTGCGTCTCAGTCTTTTCGCACAAAAATTACATCATCACAGTGTCCATAGTCGCGGCGCAAGACTCTGAGGTTGTCATTATCGTACCCTGGCAACCTATCATTCAAAAGTGAGTCCAATTTCGTATATATACACGAATCATATTATTATACACGAATATATTATACACGAATATTATTGTACACGAACATATTATACACGAATCACATGCGTCTCATATTATACACGAAATCAGACGCACTTTTGAATGGTAGGTTGCCAGGGCACGATAATAACCTCAGAGTCGTGCGCCGCGACTATAAAACTTCTTACTGTGACCAAGATAACAGCAACGACGTCCAGTATAACATTCATCAAAGAATTTCTCCATCTGAAAGTAATACATTAGTGTAAATCACAAATATGAGTCATTTCTTTTATGTACTTATGGGCCATTGGCGTGGACATGGGAGGTCAAAGGGCTTACCTAACCCCACATGAGCAACACCTCTATCTATCTATCTGTCTATCAATAGCCCGACGCCCTAATCCCGCAAAGGGTGGCCGTAGACAAAACGCCTCCAAGTCGCTCTGTCACCCACCATTTGACTGCCCTCCCTCCAACTCACTCCCTACTTCCTCATATACGTGTCATCTCCATCCCTCCACCTCATCCTCCATCCCTTTATGTTGTTCCCAGCCTACATTACGTGTGACGAAAGCTTAATATCTTTTTTTTATTTGTATTTTATTTTTAACTCAGAATATGCTCCACTACCCAGTGCATACGGCCTCAAAACGTCCCTGACATTGGTAAATCTTCAAAATTTTCCCTGGGGGGCCACCAGCACCCCACCAAACCCCCCGGCTATCCCCCTGCCCTGTGCCCCTCCCCCTCCCTCCAACGCCTATGTTACCCTCCCTAATTCTACCCTGCCAAACCTAACCTACCTTGCCTTACTACTTTACCTAACCATAACCTACTATACCCTACCCGACCTTACTCTTCTCTACCCTACCCTACCCTAAGCTATCATGCCCCATTCTACCCTACCCTACCCTACCCTACCATTCTCCATTCTACCCTACCCTACCTTACCTTACCCTACAATTCCCCATTCTACCCTACCCTACCCAACTCTTCTCTACCCTGCTCTAATCTACCCTACCCTACCCTCCCCTCCCTTCCCCTACCCTACCCTACCCTTCCCTACCCCACCCAACCCTACCCTACCATACCCTGCTCCATTCTACACTACCTTACCCTACCCTACCCTTCCCTACCCTACCCTACCCTACCCCACCCTATTCTTCCCTACCCTACACTACCCTACCCTGCCCTACCCTACCCCACCCTATTCTTCCCTGCCCTACCCTACCCTACCCTACCCTATCCTACCCCACCATACTCTACAATACCCTACCCTATCCTACCCTACTCTACCCTACCTTACCCTACTGTACCGTACCCTACCCTATGCTACCCTAACCTGCCCTGCCTTACCCTTCCCTACCCTACCCTACCCTACTCTTCTCTACCCTACCCTACCCTACCCTACTATGCTCCATTCTACCCTACCCTACCCTACCCTACCCTACCATGCTCCATTCTACCCTGCCCTACCCTACCTTACCCTACAATGCCCCATTCTATCCTACCCTACCCAACTCTTCTCTACCCTACTCTTATCTACCCTACCCTACCCTACCCTACCCTACCATGCCCCATTCTACCCTACCCTACCCTACCCTACCCTACCATGCTCCATTCTACCCTACCCTACCCTACCTTACCCTACAATGCCCCATTCTATCCTACCCTACCCAACTCTTCTCTACCCTACTCTTATCTACCCTACCCTACCCTACCCTACCCTACTATACCCTTCCCTACCCTACCCTACCCTGCCCTATTCTACCCTACCTTACCCTACCCTACCCTTCCCTACCCTACCCTACCCTACCCTACCCTATTCTACCCTACCTTACCCTTCCCTACCCTACCCTATTCTTCCCTACCCTACCCTACCCCACCCTATTCTTCCCTAACCTTCCCTACCCTACCCTACCCCATCCTATTCTTCCCTGCCCTACCCCACCCTACCCTACCTCACCATACTCTACAATACCCTACCCTACCCCACCCTACTCTACCCTACCCTACCCTACCATACCGTAACCTACCGTACCCTACCCTGCCTTACCCTTCCCTACCCTACCCTACCCTACCCTACTCTTCTCTACCCTGCTCTAATCTACCCTACCCTACCCTACCCCACCCCACCCTACTCTTCCCCACCTTACTCTACCCTCCCCTCCCCTACCCTACCCCATCCTTCCCTACCCCACCCTACCCTACCCTACCCTGCCCCATTCTACCCTACACTACCCTACCTTACCCTATTCTTCCCTACCCTACCCTACCCTACCCCACCCTACCCTACCCTTCCCTGTCCTACCGCACCCTGCTCTTCCCTACCCTACTCTGCCCTACCTTACCCTACCCTATTCTTCCCTACCCTTCCCTACCCTACCTTACCCTACTCTTCCCTACCCTACACTACCCTACTCTACCCGACTCTACCCTACCCTACCTTACCTTACCCTACTCTTCCCTACCCTACCCTATCCTACCCTACCCTACCCTACCTTACCCTACCCTATTCTTCCCAACCCTACACTACCCTACCTTACCCTATTCTTCCCTACCCTACACTACCCCACCTTACCCTACCCTTCCCTGTCCTACCGCACCCTGCTCTTCCCTACCCTACTCTGCCCTACCTTACCCTACCCTATTCTTCCCTACCCTTCCCTACCCTACCTTACCCTACTCTTCCCTACCCTACACTACCCTACTCTACCCAACTCTACCCTACCCTACCTTACCTTACCCTACTCTTCCCTACCCTACCCTATCCTACCCTACCCTACCCTACCTTACCCTACCCTATTCTTCCCAACCCTACACTACCCTACCTTACCCTATTCTTCCCTACCCTACACTACCCCACCCTACCCTACCCTTCCCTGTCCTACCGCACCCTGCTCTTCCCTACCCTACTCTGCCCTACCTTACCCTACCCTATTCTTCCCTACCCTTCCCTACCCTACCTTACCCTACTCTTCCCTACCCTACCCTACCCTACTCTACCCGACTCTACCTTACCCTACCCTACCCTACCTTACCTTACCCTACTCTTCCGTACCCTACCCTACCCTACCCTACCTTACCCTACCCTATTCTTCCCAACCCTACCCTACCCTACCTTACCCTATTCTTCCCTACCCTACCTTACCCTATTCTTCCCTACCCTACACTACCCTACTCTACCCGACTCTACCCTACCCTACCCTACCTTACCTTACCCTACACTACCCTACCCTACCCTACCCTTATGTAATATCTTTACCACTATACTGGAGGGGGGTTGGGTGGGGTGCAGTGGGGTAGGATCGGGGTTGGGTGGGGTGCATTGGGCAGAGTGGGGTTGGAGTGGGGTTGAGTGGGGTAGGAGGGGGTTGGGTGGGGTGTAGTGGGGTAGGATCGGGGTTGGGTGGGGTGTAGTGGGTAGAGTGGGGTTGGAGTGGGGTAGGAGGGGGTTGGGTGGGGTGTAGTGGGGTAGGATCGGGGTTGGGTGGGGTGCAGTGGGGTAGGAGGGGGTTGGGTGGGGTGCAGTGGGTAGAGTGGGGTTGGAGTGGGGTGCAGGGGGTTGGAGTGGGGGTGGGTGAGGTGTGATGATCTAAACAAATGTATTAAGTCGTTCTCAGTCTGGCAGTTAATGAAGACGGTTCCTGTGCCATCATCTTGAGAGGGTTTCCTTAAGCTGCTTGGAATCCTCCGAAGCCTGGCAATGAGAAAGAGTAACAAATGACGTCAGCAGACGGAATGCGTTGTTCTAGGCGTCAGGGATCGAGGCCTGGAGGTGGACAGATGTTTTTATGTAATGTAGACGTTTTATATTTTATTTTTGATACCTGCACACGATGTTATTTAGCTTTAGGTGGCCTTGTCTTATGGAAGGACTCACTGAAATTTATATCTAACCTCTCCATTACAAAAAAAACTGATATGCGTCCTAGTACTGAATTGCTTGGCACTCTTGCGTTCCTCGCATTAGATGGCGCCACCGCTGCACTGTGCGACGGGAAGAGGTCAAGCGGTCTCTCTTTTTACTCTAACTTGGCCTAAAATTGCCCTCTCTCTCTCTCTGTTTTGAGTGCTGAGTCGTAAGTACAGATTAACTGCGAGGAATTTTTCGTCCTTTTGTGGGTTATTTCCCGTAGCTCAGAGGCTGAGTGAGACAATACTACGGCCCTGCATCCACTTCATGGCACTTCTTCGTGACCAGCATCGTACTGTAGTGTTAACGTGTTGCTACAGGTCAGAAATGGAGATGGGGAGATGGCCAGTGCATTATAATCCAGGTTAAGTGAGTGTTTATCGTATTGTCTCTCCCAGGCTCCTTTGAAGCTCTCTCAGTCAAACAGCATAGTCCCCCCCGTCAGCTGGACATAGAGCACTCCCGAGGATTAGAGGGTTAGCTTAGGCATTTATTAACCCCCTGATGCTGTGGACAGTTCTAGTGACATTCTAGTTAAACCAGACGATTTTAATGAGCTGGGAGTGAGTCATAGGAGCCTTAGAGGGTTAATACACTGTCAGCAATAACCCCCGCATAATTGGAATAACTCTTGCATTTCTTTACAGCTGACAACAGGCGATTTGGTCCGGCCGAGTGTATAGGAGCCTGACAGATACGGTAAATAACAGTAATACAGGCAAGGTATGGAATGCATTGTAAATTATGCCAAATAAAAACGAGAAAAAAAACACCAAGTCCTGTTTTTCTTTGCTGCCTATACTGTATGTAGGTAGATATACGATACTCTTTACTTCTTCGTGACTAGCATTAAATTAGGCTTATGTATTCTAAGTGGTTGTAGATCGTAACAACGCTTCCTTAGCAACTTGTTCTGCATGGTACACTTTAATATTACCTTGTTTTTTGCAGATAACAATATAGGAAAATACAGTAGAAGCTTCCGACCATCACCAGGTGTGTTCGTGATGGCCGAGTCTGTATAGGCTTGGCTTTCTATATCAGATGACCCCAGGTTCGATTCCTGGGAGGATAGAGGCGAAAGTTTAAAAATATTTGTGGCAGGTCTGTGGTGACTTGCTGCACACAGGTACACTTTACATGAACTCTTACACACACATGAAGACACATACATAGCTAAACACTTAAGCACTCAGCCACACACACCTACAGACGCACACAACATGCTACATCAGGGTAGGGCGCGGAAGATAGGGGGTTTTTATTTCAAAGTCCACAAAAGATATACCCTTTTTTGGCCTTTGAAATAAAACCCCCCTACCTTCCACGCCCTACTCTTATGCATGTATTCTGCTGTAGGTGGGTGTGTCTGTCTGTCTTACTGTGTGTGTGTCTAAGTTGGTGGATGTGTGCGTGTGACGTATCTTGTGTGAGTGTAGACTTTTACATTCCCCCCCGGCAGTTCAACTACGTGACTGCCCTCACCCCCGCCACCGGGCATGTCACTACGTGACTGCCAAACAACCTTAATTAACCTCTAAGTCAACCGGGAGTCGAACCCGGGTCCAAATGACAGGCCACTAGGGACACTGCCACATACTTAAATATACCTCTATATCCCGGGATTTGAACCCGGGTCTTCAAGGTGGCAGGCCACCTCTCTACTCACTCGGCCGCCACGGCCCTGGTAGGATTGCGGCCAGAACTGGTGCTGTATTTTAGTTATTTGGTACCAATAATAAACAAGGGCAGACTGACCTGTATTGCTTTTACAGTATTAAGTTGTATTAAGTCGCTAAGGAAGAGTTGTTACGATATCTCCAGAGCCACCTAGAACACTTAAGACTAATTCAATACAATGCTGGTCACGAAGAAGTCCAGTATTATGTTTCTGGGCCACATTCGGAGCAGTAATAAGCTTTGATAAGGGGGCAGTGTCTACCTAATAGCAAACCCCTGATGGCTTTTGGCAAGGGTGACTATGAAGTAAGCCTGGAACTTAGAGCGGCTTTGATGACAGTGCCAAAGGTGTCAAAGGAATCGGTGTTTGGGTCTGCTTTATGGCATAAGGCAAAGGAATAACCATAACTACACGAATAATAATGGCTTGGATAAAAGGCCACCACTTGTACAGTACCTACAGTGGCTTGGATAACACAGCCAGCCCTCCTCCTAACACAGCCAGCCCTCCTCCTAACACAGCCAGCCCTCCTCAAACACAGCCAGCCCTCCTCCTAACACAGCCCTCCTCCTAACACAGCCCTCCTCCTAACACAGACAGCCCTCCTCCTAACACAGCCCTCCTCCTAACACAGACAGCCCTCCTCTAACACAGCCCTCCTCCTAACACAGCCCTCCTCCTAGCACAGCCCTCCTCTAACACAGCCCTCCTCCTAACACAGCCCACCTCTAACACAGCCCTCCTCCTAACACAGACAGCCCTCCTCCTAACACAGCCCTCCTCCTAACACAGCCCTCCTCCTAACACAGTCCTCCTCCTAACATGGCCCTCCTCCTAACACAGCCCTCCTCCTAACACAGCCCTCTTAACACAGCCCTCCTCCTAACACAATCCTCCTCCTAACATGGCCCTCCTCCTAACACAGCCCTCCTCTAACACATCCCTCCTCCTAACACAGCCCTCTTAACACAGCCCTCCTCCTAACACAGCCCTCCTCTAACACATCCCTCCTCCTAACACAGCCCTCCTAACACAGTCCTCCTAACACAGTCCTCCTCCTAACACAGCCCTCTTCCTAACACAATCCTCCTCCTAACACAGCCCTCCTAACACAGTCCTCCTAACACAGTCCTCCTCCTAACACAGCCCTCTTCCTAACACAATCCTCCTCCTAACACAGCCCTCCTCCTAACACAGGCAGCCCTCTTCCTAACACAGCCCTCCTAACACAGTCCTCCTCCTAACACAGCCCTCTTCCTAACACAATCCTCCTCCTAACACAGCCCTCCTCCTAACACAGGCAGCCCTCTTCCTAACACAGCCCTCCTAACACAGTCCTCCTCCTAACACAGCCCTCCTCCTAACACAGCCCTCCTCCTAACACAGGCAGCCCTCTTCCTAACACAGCCCTCCTAACACAGTCCTCCTCCTAACACAGCCCTCCTCCTAACACAGCCCTCCTCCTAACACAGGCAGCCCTCTTCATAAATCTCCCTCCATCTCCTCCTCCTCTCCACCTCACTCACATACACTCTCCTAGTTAGTCTCTTATGCTTCATTCTCCACACATGGCCAGACCAGCTCAGTGCATCTCATATGCCGTCACAAAGCTGGCATCTTTCCACAGTACATCAGCGCCACATGAGGCCTAAGTTTGGCTGATGTTCTGTAACCACTCATTATATAGAACTGACAACACTGGGGGAAGCTGGCACATCTGTATCTATCTATCTATAGCCAGACGCCTCAGTCACTTAAGGGGTGGCCACAAACAAATCGCCTCCATGTTGCCCTGTCCCCTGCCATTTCGTTGCCCTCCTCCCTTCTTATACCTCTTCTCTCATATACCTCTCTACTCCCTCCCTCCATCTCATCCTCTGTCTCCTAGGCCACAAACAAATCGCCTCGCTGTCGCCCTGTCCCCTGCCATTTCGCTTCCCTCCTCCCAACTTACACTCCCTCTCACATATACCTCTCTACCCCATCCCTTCCTCTCATCCTGTCTCCTCCTCTCCACCTCACTCACACACACTCTCCTCGTCAGTCTCTCACTCTCCATCCTCTCCACAAGGCCAAACCACCTCATTTTATTTCTAATGTTTTCTACTCCATTTTACTTTTTTTTTTTTCTTAATGCAAGGAAGAAGGAACCAAAGGCCAGGAGCCCGCGAACCTTCCCTTCCAAGAAAAACAAAAACAACAAAAAAGAGAGCCAAATTCAAGATCCGTTCATTTCGAGATGTCTGGACACACTGCGTTGGAAAGACTGGAGATCATAGGCAGCAGGAAATACAGACAGAGGGAGACAGTTCCAGAGTTGACCTGATGAGACTTTCTGTGCACACTTCTAACTGAACAGCTTTGAATATGAGCTTTGATAAAAATATGTATGTAGGTGGAGTGGAGGGAGGGGGAGACTGAGGATGAGGTGGAGGGTATTTGAGGGAAGGAGGAGTGAGTTAGGGGAAGGGCAGTCAAATGGTGGGTGACAAAGCGACTTGGAGGCGTTTTGTCTGCTGTCGCCCTTTGCTGGATTAGGGCGTCGAGCTATAGGTAGATAGATAGATAGATAGATAGATAAAAATATATGAAACTGATTAGAGTACTGTTGTAAAGCGTGGTATAAACAGCGCTGGTATGAAATGGTATATGAGAGAGGGAGGTGTAAGCTGGGGGAAGGGCAGCGATATGGCAGGGGACAGGGGGACATGGAGGCGATTTATTTGTGGCCACCCCTTGTGGAATTAAGGCATCTGGCCATAGAGACAGATGAAGTAGTACTGTAAAAGCCTAAACCTGAATAACAGAAAAGAAACTAAGAAATAAAAATAACAAAAGTTACCGATAAAAATAACAAAAATAACAAAATAAAAATAAGATAAAAATAAAAATAAAATAGATAAAAATAAGAAAAATAACAAATTACAAAATAACAGATACAAATAAGATAAAAATAACAAAAATAACAAAATAACAGAAATAAGAAAAATAACAAAAATAACGCATAAAAACAAAAATAAAAAAAAATGTTAAAAATAAAAATAAAAATAACAGGTAAAAATAGGATAACAAAAATAACAAAAATAAGATAAAAATAAAAATAGAAAAATAACAAAAATAACAAAAACAACAAAAATAAAAATAACAAAAATAAAAATTACAAAAATAACAGATAAAATTAACAGATAGAATAGGACCAGGAGAACTAGTCTACAGGAGCATCACCAGTATCCTCCCTATGTTGTAAGAAAAATAGCCCGGCAGTAGCAAGAAATAGCCCGGCAGGAGCAAAGAAATAGCCCGGCAGTAGCAAGAAATAGCCCGGCAGGAGCAAGAAATAGCCCGGCAGGAGCAAGAAATAGCCCGGCAGGAGCAAGAAATAGCCCGGCCAGAAACACTGCTAGTACACTGTAAAGGTAGCATTATAGAAGATGATACAGCCAAGATGATGCTATTTGGGCTAGTCACTTACGAGAGACTGACGAGGAGAGTGTATGTGAGTGAGGTGAAGGGGGAGAGAGGGAGGGGAAGGCCAAGAATGAGATGGAGGGGAGAGGTATACGAATTGGGAGCAGGGCAGTGAAATGGCGGGGGACAGGGCGACGTGGAGGCGATTTGTTTGTGGCCACCCCGAATGGGATTAAGGCGTCTGGCAATAGACAGACAGACTTGACTAGTAAACAGGGCCCCGAGATTCAAAAGCTAGTATTCTTGTTAGTTAAGGAAGCTCCCAAACACCTTTTCCTAGGTGATTTATTTTGCTTATTACACCTGACTGCCCTGTGTTACATATATCCAATGTGGCCATACTACTGTATGCATAAAAAGCGTACAAAATTATATTAACCAGCCACAACTAAACCTAAATCACTAAGGTGGTGGTGTTAGGGAGCTTCCTTAACGAATGTGAACCAAGCTGTCCTAACTACAAAATACTATAGCTAACCATTACCTACAAGTTATGGTAGTTATCCATTAATAAAGCATAAGTGATGGAAGGCCTAGTTCTGCTGTTATTATTATTATTATTATTATTATTATGGCTGTGTGTATTATCACCGTACAGTGATATTACTAATCCCATTATAGTCACCGCACAGTGAAAAGAACAATGGCTTTATTATCACCGGTCGGTGATCATATGTTTTTCGGTATTTTAACCGAGAATCTGA
Source organism: Coenobita brevimanus (assembly GCF_032717465.1). Classification (NCBI taxonomy): domain Eukaryota; kingdom Metazoa; phylum Arthropoda; class Malacostraca; order Decapoda; family Coenobitidae; genus Coenobita; species Coenobita brevimanus. The sequence continues at coordinate 154,824 of NC_137012.1, forward strand.
AATAATTTATGGTTACTTATCAATTGCCATCATAGGATGTTAAAAGGTATTTAATAAAAATACAGTTATTCCATATTAAAATCAAAAGGTATTTAATAAAAATACATTTATTACATATTAAAATCAAAAAGTATTTTATGAAAATACATTTATTCCATATTCCATACTGAATATTAGGCCACAGTAAGATTTAAACAGTACTAGTTTTAAACAGTCTTAGTGGCAGTGGTATACAGAACATTACGCATCATTTGAATCACTACTGCTTCCTTTTGTGGACTGCTTACTTGTTTTCCGTTTGACTCCAGCTTTAGCAACTTTAGAATGATTAAATCGTCCTAATACCTTCGACTCTTTAGGACGACCCCTCATTTTTACCGTAGGAAGATGAGCATTCATTAACTGTAGTCGTTGTGAATCTGCTGTTGTGATTGGTGAAGCTGGTGTGTGTGACGTCGGTGAAGCTGGTGTGTGTGACGTCGGTGAAGCTGGTGTGTGTGACGTCGATGAAGCTGGTGTGTGTGACGTCGGTGAAGCTGGTGTGTGTGACGTCGGTGAAGCTGGTGTGTGTGACGTCGGTGAAGCTGGTGTGTGTGACGTCGGTGAAGTTGGTGTGTGTGACGTCGGTGAAGCTGGTGTGTGTGACGTCGGTGAAGCTGGTGTGTGTGACGTCGATGAAGCTGGTGTGTGTGACGTCGGTGAAGCTGGTGTGTGTGACGTCGGTGAAGCTGGTGTGTGTGACGTCGATGAAGCTGGTGTGTGTGACGTCGATGAAGCTGGTGTGTGTGACGTCGATGAAGCTGGTGTGTGTGACGTCGGTGAAGCTGGTGTGTGTGACGTCGGTGAAGCTGGTGTGTGTGACGTCGGTGAAGCTGGTGTGTGTGACGTCGATGAAGCTGGTGTGTGTGACGTCGATGAAGCTGGTGTGTGTGACGTCGGTGAAGCTGGTGTGTGTGACGTCGGTGAAGCTGGTGTGTGTGACGTCGGTGAAGCTGGTGTGTGTGACGTCGATGAAGCTGGTGTGTGTGACGTCGGTGAAGCTGGTGTGTGTGACGTCGGTGAAGCTGGTGTGTGTGACGTCGGTGAAGCTGGTGTGTGTGACGTCGGTGAAGCTGGTGTGTGTGACGTCGGTGAAGCTGGTGTGTGTGACGTCGATGAAGCTGGTGTGTGTGACGTCGGTGAAGCTGGTGTGTGTGACGTCGGTGAAGCTGGTGTGTGTGACGTCGATGAAGCTGGTGTGTGTGACGTCGATGAAGCTGGTGTGTGTGACGTCGGTGAAGCTGGTGTGTGTGACGTCGGTGAAGCTGGTGTGTGTGACGTCGGTGAAGCTGGTGTGTGTGACGTCGGTGAAGCTGGTGTGTGTGACGTCGATGAAGCTGGTGTGTGTGACGTCGATGAAGCTGGTGTGTGTGACGTCGATGAAGCTGGTGTGTGTGACGTCGGTGAAGCTGGTGTGTGTGACGTCGGTGAAGCTGGTGTGTGTGACGTCGGTGAAGCTGGTGTGTGTGACGTCGGTGAAGCTGGTGTGTGTGACGTCGGTGAAGCTGGTGTGTGTGACGTCGGTGAAGCTGGTGTGTGTGACGTCGGTGAAGCTGGTGTGTGTGACGTCGGTGAAGCTGGTGTGTGTGACGTCGGTGAAGCTGGTGTGTGTGACGTCGGTGAAGCTGGTGTGTGTGACGTCGGTGAAGCTGGTGTGTGTGACGTCGGTGAAGCTGGTGTGTGTGACGTCGGTGAAGCTGGTGTGTGTGACGTCGATGAAGCTGGTGTGTGTGACGTCGATGAAGCTGGTGTGTGACGTCGGTGAAGCTGGTGTGTGTGACAACGATGAAGCTGGTGTGTGTGACGTCGATGAAGCTGGTGTGTGTGACGTCGGTGAAGCTGGTGTGTGTGACGTCGGTGAAGCTGGTGTGTGTGACGTCGATGAAGCTGGTGTGTGTGACGTCGGTGAAGCTGGTGTGTGTGACGTCGGTGAAGCTGGTGTGTGTGTGACGTCGATGAAGCTGGTGTGTGTGTGACGTCGATGAAGCTGGTGTGTGTGACGTCGGTGAAGCTGGTGTGTGTGACGTCGGTGAAGCTGGTGTGTGTGACGTCGGTGAAGCTGGTGTGTGTGACGTCGATGAAGCTGGTGTGTGTGACGTCGGTGAAGCTGGTGTGTGTGACAACGATGAAGCTGGTGTGTGTGACGTCGGTGAAGCTGGTGTGTGTGACGTCGATGAAGCTGGTGTGTGTGACGTCGGTGAAGCTGGTGTTTGTAACGTCGGTGAAGCTGATGTGCTTGACATCTGTGGACTAGCAGCATACTGGTAATCATTACCCTGTTCCCAGCAAGTAAGAATACGTTTCAGTATAACAAGTCGTGCTTTGTACACTTCAGTTCCACTATTAGTTAGCACTGCTGTGAGGCGCTGCATTGTCTCTTGACTCTCTCGGAATTTTTGGGCAGGGGTCATTGGACACTGGGGTCGTGTAATGTGCATGATGGAGGTCTTGGGTTCTAAAGCCACTGCAGGAATCAGTGTATTCCCCTTCCGCCATCGGGACTGCATGCTGATAGTTGAAACATCAGTATTCTCTTGTCTTACAACGGCAATAATGTGATTACATGGCAAGAAATGTTGACTATAAAAAGTGCATGAGCAGCTGAGTTCAGCACCAGATTCACCCTTTCTCATTACTTTTTGGTCAGTAGACCCTATTTTCACAACAAAGAGGCCAGGCGAATCTAATGTGATCGATAAAGAATCTGAGGGCTTGGATAACTTATGGTGTTTCATCATGAGTTTAACTGCATGTTCCGTGAACTTACTGTATAATTTGTTCAATAGAACATCATGAACTCCATATTCAACGGATGTACATGTCTGCAAAAACTGCTTGTAGGCTCGCTCATCATTTAAGATGGAATTATGAAGCATAATTTTACGTATGCACTCAGACATCGATGTAGTTGATGTTAGGAAGTGCTTTAGTTTACCGTTTTCTGCTTCAATGTGGTTGTTAGTGTCATTTCCAAATGTTAACTTAGCAGACCGTAGGTATGTGGCCCACATATCTTTACAGTTTATCCAGTTTGTACATATATATTGAAACATACTGGAATCTTGCTGTTGTAACACAGACAAGGTAGACCGAAAGGAATTTTCATTATGGGCATAGACAAGTTGTTTCAGAGTACCAAAAATTTCGTTCTTTTTACTGTAGTGACAGGAAGCACAAGTTCAGACACCTTTTTCTTGAAATATTTCAGGACATGAAATTTGCAAAGTAACAAGTCTGCTTTCGGAAGTAAGGCACGGACTGCTTGAATTTCGTTCTGGTCCTTGTCAGTTATAACTGTCTTGGTCTGGTTTACATTCTCCATCATCCTACAAAAAGATGACATTACCTCCCGCATTATGTCTGCTGTTTCACTCCTTACAAATGCGTAAAAGACAGCCCTGCCACGACCTAGGTTGTCTTGGACAAGAATCATGTAGAGCGGATAATTATATCTGTTAATTTTGTAAGTTCCATCCATGAAAATTATTTCTGGATATTTACAGTACATGCTTATCATCTCATTAGTAGCAAATGCAATCATTTGGATGGCCCTACTTTCATCCACTGATATATCTACCTTTCCATTTCCTGCATCCACAATTTCATCCACTATTTCTGTCAACTTACCGATGTCTGACATTCCATCCTCACTTTGCACTTTCCGCTTCAAATTTCGTACATCTTGCATGGTTACTGCTTTATGGTATTTACCCTGGAGGAAGGATTTTAATTGCTTGTTGTCTGGGTTAAGTTTCACTACATCCTCTGAGTCTCCCATCTCCGAACTTGTCAGTCTGCGTTTCTGGCTATAGAAGGGCTGTAAAGCTACACTGACCTCATGATTATGCTGCAGATAAGTCTTTGTGATAACCAGCTTGTTTTTTCTTGCTGTTAGTGCCACCAACACATTACAGCCACATGGAAGATATCGCTGTTTTTGTCTTATACCCAGTCCTTTCCGTTTCGGACTGCCGTAGTGTACACACACGAATGAAACAGAGCCGTACTTCAGTTCGACAGGGATTTGCTGCTGACGACGCTTATTTTCACTGATAACGGAGCTAGAAGACTTCACTCGAAACACGGACCCTGTGTGATTCTGATATTTCTTGAAAAAGTAGTCAAATTCTACAAAAGAGTTAAACGTGTCAGTGGAGAAAATATCCCTGAAGACAGATGTTGTGTCTGTACCGGTACATGTGTCTGCCTGTATGTCGTCTTGCCCGTAGTCAGCAGATGAACTAGCTGGATATTCCTGTGGTTCTGCTGACGTGTGTAACTCCATGTCGTTTGGCTCATGGTTGGTAGGAGAAGGATAATCTGGAACTTCTGCGTAAGTGTCTTCCTCCATGTTGTCTTGCTTGGTAGGAGAAGGATAATCTGGATCTTCTGCGTAATTGTCTTCCTCCATGTTGCCTTGGCTGAGGTCAGCAGGTCACTGATACTATCGAGTCGAACACCAGACTATACTGCGGTGGCGGGAGTGGAGGCGACTGTTTACAAAACACGTCCCCGCACCTCCCTTCCTAATCCCTCTTCACTACCCTAATGTTGTAACTACTTGTCTGAGTGATAAACAAAGCTCCTGAAATCCCTCCTTCAATACTTCCCCTCCTTACCCTCTCACCACCTCCCTCCCTACTCCCCCTTCACTGGCCTCTAACTACTACCAGTGATAAACAAAGCTTCTGATATCCCTCCCTCCCAATCCCCCTTCACTACCCTCAGAACACTTAGCCAATGTCCGTACACCGTGATAACGTTACCAGCAATATCACCGCGCTGTGATAATAACGTCACCTGTAATATCACCGCGCTGTGATAATAACGTCACCTTTAATATCACTGTGCGGTGATAATAGTCACTCCCTCCCTATTATTATTACTATTACTATTATAGTTTTAGTTGAAACGTGGGTTGCTATATCCGTAGACTTTTGACCCACTTCCTTGTGGTAGAAAACTACTACTACAGTACCATAAAAGATGGAATGAATTTGCTATACAATTGCTTTTATTTATCTACGATGTTCTTAGAAGTATATTTACAAAGTACAGTAGTTGCTTTGAAGACAGTATGTTAGCGTAGTATATCAAAACATATTAAAATAGATCAGGTATTATTAACATCACTGAAATAATAAGCTATCTCAATCTCCGTCCTCTCTACCCTGCACACTCTCTGTCTCTCAGTCGGTTCTCTCTCTCCTGTCTCTTCCAATCGACTGTCTCTCCTCTCTCCCTACCACCAGTCTCTCCTCTCTCCCTACCACCAGTCTCTCCTCTCTCCCTACCACCAGTCTCTCCTCTCTCCCTACCACCAGTCTCTCCTCTCTCCCTACCACCAGTCTCTCCTCTCTCCCTACCACCAGTCTCTCCTCTCTCCCTACCACCAGTCTCTCCTCTCTCCCTACCACCAGTCTCTCCTCTCTCCCTACCACCAGTCTCTCCTCTCTCCCTACCACCAGTCTCTCCTCTCTCCCTACCACCAGTCTCTCCTCTCTCCCTACCACCAGTCTCTCCTCTCTCCCTACCACCAGTCTCTCCTCTCTCCCTACCACCAGTCTCTCCTCACTCCCTACCACCAGTCTCTCCTCACTCCCTACCACCAGTCTCTCCTCACTCCCTACCACCAGTCTCTCCTCACTCCCTACCATCATCCCTACTACAGCACCTACAGATACACACTACAGGCTCATATGTAACCTTGAAGGCTTCTTGACAACCCTTCCTTGCCTGTTTAGTCGACACTCTAATCTTGTTACTGATTCAAACTATCGATATTAAAAGAAAAGCAAATCGCCAAGGGAAAGGTGTTAACCCAGCCTCCTAAGCCACTCTTGACCCAGACACTGATGGCTTGCCTGGGTTGCCACTCTTGCCACCTTGGGTTGTCTGCTAGTGTTGCCGTCTGGCCGTCCAAGGTTGCCATCTGTCTCGTCTACTGGTGCTGCCATCTGTCTCGTCTACTGGTGCTGCCATCTGTCTCGTCTACTGGTGCTGCCATCTGTCTCGTCTACTGGTGCTGCCATCTGTCTCGTCTACTGGTGCTGCCATCTGTCTCGTCTACTGGTGCTGCCATCTGTCTCGTCTACTGGTGCTGCCATCTGTCTCGTCTACTGGTGCTGCCATCTGTCTCGTCTACTGGGGTCGCCATCTGTCTCGTCTACTGGGGTCGCCATCTGTCTCGTCTACTGGGGTCGCCATCTGTCTCGTCTACTGGGGTCGCCATCTGTCTCGTCTACTGGGGTCGCCATCTGTCTCGTCTACTGGGGTCGCCATCTGTCTCGTCTACTGGGGTCGCCATCTGTCTCGTCTACTGGGGTCGCCATCTGTCTCGTCTACTGGGGTCGCCATCTGTCTCGTCTACTGGGGTCGCCATCTGTCTCGTCTACTGGGGTCGCCATCTGTCTCGTCTACTGGGGTCGCCATCTGTCTCGTCTACTGGGGTCGCCATCTGTCTCGTCTACTGGGGTCGCCATCTGTCTCGTCTACTGGGGTCGCCATCTGTCTCGTCTACTGGGGTCGCCATCTGTCTCGTCTACTGGGGTCGCCATCTGTCTCGTCTACTGGGGTCGCCATCTGTCTCGTCTACTGGGGTCGCCATCTGTCTCGTCTACTGGGGTCGCCATCTGTCTCGTCTACTGGGGTCGCCATCTGTCTCGTCTACTGGGGTCGCCATCTGTCTCGTCTACTGGGGTCGCCATCTGTCTCGTCTACTGGGGTCGCCATCTGTCTCGTCTACTGGGGTCGCCATCTGTCTCGTCTACTGGGGTCGCCATCTGTCTCGTCTACTGGGGTCGCCATCTGTCTCGTCTACTGGGGTCGCCATCTGTCTCGTCTACTGGGGTCGCCATCTGTCTCGTCTACTGGGGTCGCCATCTGTCTCGTCTACTGGGGTCGCCATCTGTCTCGTCTACTGGGGTCGCCATCTGTCTCGTCTACTGGGGTCGCCATCTGTCTCGTCTACTGGGGTCGCCATCTGTCTCGTCTACTGGGGTCGCCATCTGTCTCGTCTACTGGGGTCGCCATCTGTCTCGTCTACTGGGGTCGCCATCTGTCTCGTCTACTGGGGTCGCCATCTGTCTCGTCTACTGGGGTCGCCATCTGTCTCGTCTACTGGGGTCGCCATCTGTCTCGTCTACTGGGGTCGCCATCTGTCTCGTCTACTGGGGTCGCCATCTGTCTCGTCTACTGGGGTCGCCATCTGTCTCGTCTACTGGGGTCGCCATCTGTCTCGTCTACTGGGGTCGCCATCTGTCTCGTCTACTGGGGTCGCCATCTGTCTCGTCTACTGGGGTCGCCATCTGTCTCGTCTACTGGGGTCGCCATCTGTCTCGTCTACTGGGGTCGCCATCTGTCTCGTCTACTGGGGTCGCCATCTGTCTCGTCTACTGGGGTCGCCATCTGTCTCGTCTACTGGGGTCGCCATCTGTCTCGTCTACTGGGGTCGCCATCTGTCTCGTCTACTGGGGTCGCCATCTGTCTCGTCTACTGGGGTCGCCATCTGTCTCGTCTACTGGGGTCGCCATCTGTCTCGTCTACTGGGGTCGCCATCTGTCTCGTCTACTGGGGTCGCCATCTGTCTCGTCTACTGGGGTCGCCATCTGTCTCGTCTACTGGGGTCGCCATCTGTCTCGTCTACTGGGGTCGCCATCTGTCTCGTCTACTGGGGTCGCCATCTGTCTCGTCTACTGGGGTCGCCATCTGTCTCGTCTACTGGGGTCGCCATCTGTCTCGTCTACTGGGGTCGCCATCTGTCTCGTCTACTGGGGTCGCCATCTGTCTCGTCTACTGGGGTCGCCATCTGTCTCGTCTACTGGTGCTGCCATCTGTCTCGTCTACTGGTGCTGCCATCTGTCTTGTCTACTGGTGCTGCCATCTGTCTTGTCTACTGGTGCTGCCATCTGTCTTGTCTACTGGTGCTGCCATCTGTCTTGTCTACTGGGGTCGCCATCTTTTTGCCGTTTTTAAAATTGTGGGGTTAATATTCTGGCTGCCATCGGTGTCTGTGGAGGAAAATAGAAATTAGCGGAACTGTTTTGAGATACCAACTCTAACGTACAGAAGTGAAGCTTGGACGTTGTTGGAAGGACACAAGTCAAGAGTGAGAGCAGTGGAAATGAATTATTTGAGAGGAGCCTGTGGAGTCACATGGAGAGACAGGCTGACGAATGAGGATATAAAGGAGAGTTGTGGTGTGGATGTGGATGTTTGGCCATGTGGAGAGGATGGAGGGTGAAAGACTGACGAGGAGAGTGTGCGAGTGAGGTGGACGGGGAGAGAGGGAGGGGGAGGCCAAGGATGAGATGGAGGGATGGAGTGGAGAGGTATACGGGAAAGTGGAGTGTGAGCTGGAAGCAGGGCAATGAAGTGGCGGGGGATAGGGCGACATGGAGGAGATTTGTTTGGAGCCACCCCTTATGGGATTAAGGCGTCTGGCAATAGATAGATAGCCAAGAAAAAGAAAGTAATTTAAAAGTCAGAGCTATCGTTGCTGTTATACATGTCCACAGAATTATTCATAAAACAATCGATTGATGTCTCACTCTTGTATCTTTTGTATCAATGTCCAAAGAATTATTCATAAATTAATTGATGTCTCAACTCCTGTATCTTTTTTAAACATTACAAAATTGTACCAATTCCAAAACTTGCTTTTGGTGATACTGGCTGGCAGCATTCAAATCCAAAATGGCCGCAAGTCTGAATTATTGGTATCAAAGCTTCTCGAAAAAAAAAAAAAAAAATTCTAAGTCAAAAAGATTGAGTTGAGAGGTATTATGAGGGAGGGGGGAGTGAACTGGGGGGAGGGCAGTCAAATGGTGGGTGACAGAGCGACTTGGAGGCGTTTTGTCTGCGGCCATCCTTTGCGGGATTAGGGCGTCGGGCTATAGACAGATAGATAGAAAAATTAAAAGTTGAAAAATTCACTCAAACTAGTTAGCATCTGAAAACTATACCAAGTCCAAAAATTCAATCAAAAATAAAAGTCCAAAATTCTACCTATAAAAATACTAGCTGGCAACTTTCATTTCCAAGATGGCCGTCCCTGTGTGTTGGTGCTGAGAGAGTGGCTGATACGGTTGCTGACAAAAGTACTGCTCCATGTTATTAGTCCATGATTTATGAGAGACTGACGAGGAGAGTATGTGAGTGAGGTGGAGGGGGGGAGAGGGAGGGGGAGGCCAAGGATGAGATGGAGGGATGGAGTGCAGAGGTATATGAGAGAAGGGGGTGTGAGTTGGGAGCAGGGCAGTGAAATGGCGGGGGACATGGCGACGTGGAGGCGATTTGTTTGTGGCCACCCCGTATGATATTAAGGTGTCCGGCAGTAGATAGATAGATAGATAGAATTATGAAACTCAAACTTAATATTGTAAGAGGTTTGTTGTGCCTGAAGGTAGCCTCACTGGGTTTCAGAAGGCACTGCTCACCACCTGGCTAATTTTCGTTCATGAAGTGGATCAGTATTTATGTCCGCAACTGTACACTCACACTTCTATTTTTCCTCCGCGTGTCCTCCCCAAAACTCTCCAACTCCTTTCCCCCTCCTTTCTTCATCTGCTGCTTTTAGTTATACAACGCTGGGTGGTAACCATATAACCAAACCATACGTGTTCCCTACGTGTCAGCAAGTGGGTTGGTGGAGGGTTAGTGCCCCTCCCCGTAAAACAAATAACTCAGTCAAATGGCCACCCCTTACGGGATAATGGCGTCTGGCAATAGATAGATAGAGGAAGGAAGGGGAAAGGGGTGGGGAATATTTGGATTGTGGTTTGGACATGTGGAGAGAATGGAGAATGAAAGACTGACTAAGAGGGCGTATGTAGGTGAGGTGGAGGGAGGGAGAGGGAGGGGGAGACCGAGGATGAGGTGGAGGGGGGGGTGAGTTGGGGGAGGGTAGTCAAATGGTGGGTGACAGTGACTTGGAGGCTTTTTGTCTGCGGCCACCCATTGTGGGATTAGGACGTTGGGCTATAGATAGATAGATAGATAGAGACAGATAGATAGCCTATTACTTTAAACACCATTCTCTTGTTTCAGGTCGTCTCGGGTCACATCAGATTACGAAAGACGACGCGAAAACTGGGTAATTTTAGCAATCATTTTGGGGGCCGAGAATATCTATTTTTGGGCCATTTTTTGAAGAATATCGCTAATTTTGTCCATATTTTGCGTTTTTGCTCTTTATTTCAAATTTATGTATATTTTCCATTTTTTATATTTTTGAAAACTATTTTGAACCAAGGGTTTTGGTTTAAAATTTTCAATGTAATAAAATTTTTAGATTTCTAGTTCTTTTCTCCAACAGTCATTATTATGTTAAGACACTCATAGGTAAGCCAGTCATTTCGGTCTGGCAGATTAAAGGTTACACTGAAAAACTACAAAACAATGAAAGCTAAGAATACAAGACAGTAAATTTGAATTCTATACTGCATTTTAAAAAGAATACATTAATAACAAAATCAAAATTAAGGACTTCTGGTACGAGCTGATGAGAGTTGCTCATCACTCGGCACCACAGCCACAGTCCATCACTCAGCAGGCCACCACAGCCAGAATTCTTCATCACTCAGCACCACAGCCAGAGTTCTTCATCACTCAGCAGGGGCACCACCACAGTCCTTGGGCATCACTTAGCAGGGGTACCACCACCACCACCACCACCACCACCACAGTCCTTGGGCATCACTCAACAGGGGCACCACCACCACAACCACAATCCTTGGGCATCACTCAGCAGGGGTATCACCACAATCCTTGGGCATCACTCAGCAGGGGTATCACCACAATCCTTGGGCATCACTCAGCAGGGGTATCACCACAATCCTTGGGCATCACTCAGCAGGGGTATCACCACAATCCTTGGGCATCACTCAGCAGAGGTATCACCACCACCACCACCACCACCACCACCACCACCACCACCACCACCACCACCACCAGAGTCCTTCAGCATCACTCAGCAGGGGTACAGCCACCACCAGAGTCCTTCAGCATCATTCAGCAGGGGCATGACCACCCCCAGAGTCCTTCAGCATCACTCAGCAGGGGCATGACCACCACCAGCAGGGGTATGGCCACCACAACCCTCTGGCATCACTTGGCAGGGGCAGGCCCAGTTATCACCCTGTAAGAGCACGGCTGCATGGGCACGATGACCTCAGCTCTCCGGCAGGGACACTACTAGACTTCTCCATCACTCAGCAGGGGAAAGGCCGGGGTTCACCAGGATGGCAGGGTCGGCAGCAGGCACACACAACATCTACGGAGCATACATGTGTATTAATTCAGATCTATCAGGTTTTTATTCCAATAAATACCTATTATAAACAACATAACTCAATCAAATATCAAACATTATAAACATAAGATTTAAACCTCCTAAGGATAAGAGCACTCACCGTCAGTTCTCAGCAGCACTCAGCAGGGGCACGAGCAGATTCTTTGCCTTGAGAGCAGGGTTTGCACAGGCACAAAAACTTATGAAGCTTCAGTGTTGTAGTTCAAATCCATGCCCGGCACACAGTTCTTCAGCACCACTCAGCAGGGTGAAGACCAGAGCAGCACGCCAGGACTACAGGGTCAGCAGCCAGCACACGAAACCTATGGGGCAGAAGCTTATTATAGTCCACGTTATCTTTTACTTCTGTTTAAACAACTTCAGCAGTAACTAACTTCATATGGTCCTGTGCTACTAAGCAGAGTAAAGGCTTAATATATCAGTAGTTCAGACTAGGGTGCTTTACATGACATTTCTACACACCACAGGACGTCTTGATACAGGTAAATACAAATGTGAAAAAAATCTGCTGTGAAGCCTCCATAACATACTAATTTAAAATAAATATTAACTCACTCGATGTAGTGCTGCTCTCAGGTGTCTGCCGTTTCCTCTCCTTCCTTCTTTCCTTCCTTTGTCTTCCTTCTTTCCTTGTCCTTCTGCCTACGGGTAATTTTACACTCTTCTGTCTTTCTTTCCTTCATTCTTTCCTCGTCCTTCTGCCTGTGAGTGACTCTACACTGAGTGACAAGCCAATTAACGCCGGCGTGCTGCAAGTATCAGTCCTGGTGCCAACCCTATTTCTGGTTCATATTAATGATCTCTTATCTGTCACCCACAATCCCATTCACTCATATGCAGATGACTCAACACTACATAGTTCATTCACACTCAGACATCCATTTACAAAGTCTAATATCTCTACCTCTCAACTCAGTACAGCCATCTCCATAAATCAAGATCTATCTACGATCAGTGAATGGGGACAAAACAACTTTGTCTCGTTTAATACTTGCAAAACTAAATATAGACAGTTTACTAATGGACAGATATTGCCAGATTCGTACATTACCTTCAATGCTACTAATATTCCCATCTCCAAAAGTATTGGAATTCTTTGCGTCTCACTTAACAATGCCCTCAGCTGGACCTCTCATGTCAGATCACTTGCTAAAACCGCCTCAGAGAAACTTGGATTATTGTACAGAGTCCGTAACTTTTTCGCTGATGAGCAGTTGGCTGTAATTTATAAGTCATGTGTGCTCTCGGCTTGAATATTGCTCACCCTTGTGGAATGGTTGTGAAGAGGTTGTATTAAGACAACTAGACAAAATTCAGAACAAAGCTGTTGGAATCATTAACAACCCTGCCATTACATATAAACTACCTCCCCTGCAAGTAAGAAGGAATGTTGCCTCCCTTGCATTATTTTAGATATTTTTTTGGCAAATGCTCAGACGAAGTTGCGTCCATGGTGCCACCTCTCCATGCCTTCCCTCGTGCTACACGGGCATCTGGTAACGCTCATGACTGAATGTCACTCAGCATTGCAGAACTTCTGCCTATCAGAATTCTTTCATTCTCCGAACTGCATCTCTCTGGAACTCCCTTCCCCAGAGTTGTTTCCCTCCAAACTTCAACCTACAGCTGTTCAAGTCTAACTGTTACAGATTTTTTATGAACATGGGACACCAGTAATCTGGTGTATGGATTGTTTTTCTTTACTCATTTGTTTTTCCATCCTCCGTTCTGTTATATATATATAAAAAAAAAATGGTTTCCTGTACACCAGGAAACCACTTACTGCGCTGGGTGGTAACCATATAGCCAAATTATGGCACCTGGTGGTTTAATGGGTAATTAAGGCGCTCCAATCGGATTGGGCCTGTGTAGGTTTATATCCAAGGGGTGGTTGGGGTTTATTGCTCACATAATGCCACTCAGGGATGAGTGAGGCTGGTCACTCGTTTTAAATGTCAGAACCAACTATCCTAGCCCCGGGTTCCTACGCTCCTCATGGGGCAACGTAGGACTGGATGATGGATGGATGGATGGATGGACTATTTCACACAGGTCCTTAGCGTCAAAAAGGCCAAGATTACAGTTTCCTCAGCTCTTTCGTGACTATACTCGTACTATTTACTCTAACTTTGCCTATAATGTTATCTCTCCAGCTTGAATCGAGAGTTGTAACAATAGATTAACACTAGAATATGATGCTAGTCAGGAGGAAGTGCTGTGGAAAGACTAGAGAACCATGGCATTGTCTTAAACTGCTTTCAACCTGCATTATATAAACAGCAGAAAGACCGATATCTAGACCAAGTTAGTGTAGAGGATGGGTGATATGGCCTATCCCACCGTGGGGTGGCTGTGGCCTATCCCACCGTGGGGTGGCTGTGGCCTATCCCACCGTGGGGTGGCTGTGGCCTATCCCACCGTGGGGTGGCTGTGGCCTATCCCACCGTGGGGTGGCTGTGGCCTATCCCACCGTGGGGTGGCTGTGGCCTATCCCACCGTGGGGTGGCTGTGGCCTATCCCACCGTGGGGTGGCTGTGGCCTATCCCACCGTGGGGTGGCTGTGGCCTATCCCACCGTGGGGTGGCTGTGGCCTATCCCACCGTGGGGTGGCTGTGGCCTATCCCACCGTGGGGTGGCTGTGGCCTATCCCACCGTGGGGTGGCTGTGGCCTATCCCACCGTGGGGTGGCTGTGGCCTATCCCACCGTGGGGTGGCTATGGGCCATCCCACCGTGGGGTGGCTATGGGCCATCCCACCGTGGGGTGGCTATGGGCCATCCCACCGTGGGGTGGCTATGGGCCATCCCACCATGGGTGGCTATGGCCTATCACACCATAAACTGCTTTCTCTTTCACCCGATGGAACTGGGCCACACACACACACTACGTCGTTTTGGCAGTAATTCTCGTAGTCTTAGTTACGAGCGCTACAGACAAAAACACCACTACAGACAAAACACCGCCACAGGCGGAAACACCGCCACAGGCGGAAACACCGCCACACGCAAAAACACCGCCACACGCAAAAACACCGCCACACGCAAAAACACCGCCACACGCAAAAACACCGCCACACGCAAAAACACCGCCACACGCAAAAACACCGCCACACGCAAAAACACCGCCACACGCAAAAACACCGCCACACGCAAAAACACCGCCACACGCAAAAACACCGCCACACGCAAAAACACCGCCACACGCAAAAACACCGCCACACGCAAAAACACCGCCACACGCAAAAACACCGCCACACGCAAAAACACCGCCACACGCAAAAACACCGCCACACGCAAAAACACCGCCACACGCAAAAACACCGCCACACGCAAAAACACCGCCACACGCAAAAACACCGCCACACGCAAAAACACCGCCACACGCAAAAACACCGCCACACGCAAAAACACCGCCACACGCAAAAACACCGCCACACGCAAAAACACCGCCACACGCAAAAACACCGCTACACACAAAAACACCGCTACACACAAAAACACCACTACACACAAAAACACCACTACACACAAAAACACCACTACACACAAAAACACCACTACACACAAAAACACCACTACACACAAAAACACCGCCACAGACAAAAACACCGCCACACACCAAACCCACCGCCACACACCAAACCCACCGCCACACACCAAACCCACCGCCACACACCAAAACCACCGCCACACACCAAAACCACCGCCACACACCAAAACCACCGCCACACGCAAAAACACCGCCACACGCAAAAACACCGCCACACGCAAAAACACCGCCACACGCAAAAACACCGCCACACGCAAAAACACCGCCACACGCAAAAACACCGCCACACGCAAAAACACCGCCACACGCAAAAACACCGCCACACACAAAAACACCGCCACACGCAAAAACACCGCCACACGCAAAAACACCGCCACACGCAAAAACACCGCCACACACAAAAACACCACTACATACCGTGAGGAGGAGCCCGAGTATGGTAGTCCCCCTGCGGTAGTCCCCTGCGGTAGCCCTAGTGGTAGTCCTGCGGTAGTCCTCCTGCGGTAGTTCCCCTGCGGTCCGGGCAGCATCTAAAATAAAACAAATCGCCTCTTGAAATAACCTTGACCTCATCACCTCCGAACCGCCCCGTCACCACCACCGTTACCCAGACACGCAACTATATCGGCAACGGCTTCGGTATTCAAACAGCAGAGGCCGTTATGTTCAAATATTTAAAACGACTTGCTAATGCAGAGAGAGAGAGAGAGAGAGAGAGAGAGCTACGCAGCCACCATCATCCAACTACATCGTCTGCTTCGGTATCTAAACACTAGAGTGCGTATGTCGTATGCTAAAATAAATTGCTAAAGTAAAATTGCTAAAGTAAAATCGCTAAAGTAAATCGCTAATGAAGAGGTGTTAGGAAGCTTTCTGTGCTAGCTAGAATACAGTCTTTAGTTTTAATAATACAGATAATAAAGTAACCAGCCATAAGGTAACAAAAATCCTCCAATTCGATAACAATAATAATAATAATAATAATAATAATAATAATAATAATAATAATAACAATAACAGCAACAACAACAACAACAACAATAATAATAATAATAATAATAATAATAATAATAATAATAAAATACATAAGTCTGTCCCACTGAAAGGGTTAATCGAGGGGAGACTATGCTACACACACACACACACACACACACACACACACACACACACACACACCGGTCTGTCTGACATGTGGTTGGAACTAGATTACTAGAGAATGATGCTAGTCACGAAGAGGTGCTATGGAAAGGACATAGAACCGTAGCTACTGACCTTTTCAATGAGTTACATGGAAAAATACGGAGAGAGAGAGAGAGAGAGAGAGAGAGAGATACACTAAGGTAGTCTGGCCATGTGGGGAGGATGGAGAGCGAGAGACTGACGAGGAGAGTATATGTGAGTGAGGCGGGGGGGAGGAAGAGGGAGGGGGAGGCCGAGGATGAGATACAGGGATGGAATGGGGAGGTATATGGGAGAGAGGGGTGTGAGCTGGGAGCAGGGCAGTGAAATAGAGGGGGACAGGGCGACATGGAGGCGATTTGTTTGTGGCCACCCCTTACAGGATTAAGGCGTCTGGCAATAGATAGATAGATAGAAGTTATTTTGGTCAAGTATATCGACTTTAGAGAGATATGGAAAGCGCGGATGAGAATATTAGACTCAAATGGGAAAATAAATGGCCAAGGAGAGGGTGTATAACGCGTTTGTTCTTATCTGACGTAAATAGGTTAGTCCCACAACGTAAGTATTAAGTTGTCTGTCTATCAATCTACCCATCTATCTACAGTATGTATCTATCTGTCTATCTATGTATCTATCTGCCTATCTATCTATGTATCTATCTGTCTATGTCTATCTATCTGCCTATCTATCTATGTATCTATCTGCCTATCTATCTATGTATCTATCTGCCTATCTATCTATGTATCTATCTGTCTATGTCTATCTATCTGCCTATCTATCTATGTATCTATCTGCCTATCTATCTATGTATCTATCTGCCTATCTATCTATGTATCTATCTGCCTATCTATCTATGTATCTATCTGCCTATCTATCTATGTATCTATCTGCCTATCTATCTATGTATCTATCTGACTATGTCTATCTGCCTATCTATCTATGTATCTATCTGGCTATGTCTATCTGCCTATCTATCTATGTATCTATCTGACTATGTCTATCTGCCTATCTATCTATGTATCTATCTGACTAACTATGTCTATCTGCCTATCTATCTATGTATCTATCTGACTAACTATGTCTATCTGCCTATCTATCTATGTATCTATCTGACTAGCTATGTCTCTGTATCTATCTGCCTATCTATCTACTGTATGTATCTATCTCTATACGTCTTATGTCGTTATCTATCTGCCTAGTTATCTATTTATCTAATTTTTATCTGCAAGGAAGAAGGAACTAAAGGCCAGGAGTCCGCAAACCGTTCCCTCCAAGACAAAACAAAAGCAATACGACAGAGAGTCCAATTCCAGATGCGTTCATTTCGAGCTGCCCTGAAGAGGCCTTAGGAGACATGGAATGGTACCATATAAGGTAACTGGACCTGGAGAAGCCAAATCTGCCATCACCTGACACCTGACGTGGCGCCATCTAGCCACAATTTTGGGCAGGTTACTTTCACAGCAAACTGGAACAAGAGCCTCGCCGCAGGTCTCACAGCAATTCCACTCTTTCTTTTAATTAGCCTTAATTAGCCTTTTGAACAAGCCTAAACCTCCAGGCTAGCTACAGAGGCCTATCTAGGACCCCCTCGGTGGTCACCAGAGGCTCCTTCCTTCTGTTGGCAGATTTTCGCCATTTTGGAGCCGGTCAAGCGGCGTCTGGCAACCCAGGCACCAGCCCAGGATTTGCATGTCGTCGCCTGATTCTTCATTTTGTTGTTTTTCTTTAGACATCCTTGCTATTGTACTTTACAGGTGCTCTCACTGTTAGGACTCCATATTATAATTACAAATCATAATAGATAAATAGATAAATAGATAGATAGAGAGACAGATAGAAGCAGGAAGTCAGATGATGAGAAGGTATTGTGTCTGCGAGAATCGAGCAATGCTAAACATGCTTACACACTCTTATGGGAAATACAGGCCCAGGGACGTGCATGATCATTGATATACAATTATACGTGTACTGTAGTATAGGTAATTTAATTATTGGTATGTTCTATGGTGAGAGAAGAAAAATCAAAATTTTTGTTCCATCAAAGTAAATTTTCACTTAACTAAATGAGTCAGTGCACTTACAGTGTAATATAAATGTAAGTATGACATTGATGAATATGTGTGTGACAGTAAGAGTAACTAGGCTATAAGGTACAACTACATCAATCAATCAATCAATCATTTCCTGTGGCACCCTCGGGGATGCATAGGGCCTCGATGAACTCACACCACCACATCCTATCTTGTGCTAACTCCTCAAGATCTCCCCAACACTCATCTCCAGCTTCCCGTCTCATTGTCCTCACCCACGTCTCTTTTGGCCTTCCTCTACCTCTCCTACCAAGTGCCACCCACCCTGGTGTACCTCGTACTATTCCCTGTCTCCTATACACATGTCCTAGCAACTTCCATCGTGAGAATCTAACATATTCATCGATCGGCTGCACTCCCGTTATTTCTCTAATTCTACTATTTGGTATCCTTTCCCACCACTTAACTCCTAATATTCTTCTAAGTGCTTTATTTTCAAACACCAAGAATTTATTTTCCATAGTCACTGTGCTGTACCAAGACTCGTGTCCATAAATTAAGATACTCCTAACCATTACCTTATAAAGTTTGATTTTTGTATGCACAGAAAAATTGTTATTATTCCAAATATTTTTAAGCATTCCCATTGCCTGATTAGCCTTCTTTAACCTTTCCTCGAATTCAAAGTTCAAAGAACCATCCTTGGCTAAATAAGTACCTAAATATTTAAACCTATCAACTTGCTTTACAACTATACGTCCAATTACACATTCGTGCACATTTTCCATATTCATATTGATTATTTCAGTTTTTCCACAATTAATAACCAAACCCACCTTGCGACCTTCACTCACCAAACAGTCCAACACTCTCTGCATCTCTTCTGGCCCATCACAAATCAAAACTATATCATCTGCATAATCTAAATCCAAAAGTTTCCTGTTCTCTCCCCAAAGTATACCTGCACCGGTTTCTGTTCCAACGCGTTTCATAATGTAATCAATGACCAATATAAATAGTAAAGGCGATAGAACACCACCTTGAATTACTCCGGACTTGACTTCAAACGAATCACTCAGACAACCATCAACCATCACTTTACAAAATGTGTCCTCATGCATGTTCATAATGACCCTCACAAACTCCTCTGGTATTCCATAATGTCTCATGATCTTCCCCATAGTCTCTCTCGAAACACTATCAAAAGCCTTTTCAAAATCAACAAAACAAAGACTTAACGGTACTCTCATTTCATTAACTTGCTGCATCAAATGCCTAACTATAAAGATATGATCATTGCAACCACGTCCCTTTCTAAAACCAGCCTGTTCATCCCTCAGAATACCCTCAACCACCGGCTCCAACCTATTTAACAATACTCTACTGAAAACTTTCAAAGCTATCGGTGACAAAGAGATTCCCCTCCAATTACCACATTCACTCAGGTCTCCCTTCTTCGGAACTTTAACAATTACACCATTCTTCCAAACTGATGATAGTAACCCCGTCACCCATATCTTATTGAATAGCTTGGTCAAGATCATTATTAATCTATCCCCCTCCACTTTAAACATTTCCGGAAAGAAACCATCCTCCCCTGGTGCCTTATTATTCTTTAACTGTTTTACTGCTTTCTCCACTTCTGCAAGCCTCAACTCTCCTGTTTCTATATTTAAATCTACATATATACATATATACAATATATATATATATACATATATATATATATATATATATATATATATATATATATAATATTTTTTATGCTAGGAAGAAGGAACCAAAGGCCACGAGCCCGCAAACTGTTCCTTCCAAGAGAAAAACAAAATACAGGAAAGAGCCAAATTCAAGATCCGATCATTTCGAGATGCCTGGACACACTGCGTTTGAAAGACTGTAGAGCATAGCTAGCAGGAAATACAGACAGAGGGAGACAGTTCCAGGGTTGACCTGTTGCATAAATGAAGGACTGGGAGTACCGATTAACTCTTGCATTAGAGAGTTGGACAGAAAAGGGATGAGAGTTTGCTGCTAGACGGGTGCTACGCGCCCGTCGTAGTGGTGGAGGGATGCAAGCAGACAGTTCAGAGAATCAGTGACCATTGAAGTAGCGAAAGAAAAGAGATAAAGATGCAACAGTGCGGCGAAGAGACAGAGGTTGAAGGAAGCAAGTAAGAGGAGGAGAGTTAATGAGACGAAAAGCCTTTCACTCCATTGTATTGAGAAGAGCTGTATGTGGGGAGCCTTCCCATACATGAGAGTTGTACTCTACACGGGGGCGAATAAAACCCTTGTATAAAGTCAACAACTGTGCAGGGGTAAAGAAGGAACAAAGTCGGCTTAGCACACCTAATCTCTTGGAAGCAGATTTTACAAGAGATGTAATATGATCTCTCTAAGATAAGTCCCGAGTGAATGAAACCCCAAGCATGTTCAAAGATGATGCAGAATTAAGCGGAATATTATTAAACATTAGTGGGTACACCTGTGGAAGATTTTGTCAGGTTGATAGATGTAAGAACTGAGTTTCTGATGCATTAAAAACAACAAGATTATATTTACCCCAGTCAGAGATACGAGCCAAGTCAGACATTAGGTGTGCCATAGCCTCATCCCTTCTTTGTTGAAGTAACTGCTGAGATGGACGTTGCGGGAACAGAATGGAAAGGTGACGGGTGGAGTCATCAGCGTACGAGTGGATAGGGTTAGATGTACAGCTTAGAAGGTCATTGATGAATAAAAGGAAGAGAGTTGGTGATAGGACGAGCCCCGAGGAACACCACTCTTCATAAATCTAGAAGAACGATGGCCGTCTACAACAGCGGCTATAGAACGACCATAAAGGAAGCTATAGATGAAGGCACAGATTGAAGGATAGAAACCGTTAGAAAGCAGTTTGGAAATTAAAGATTTATGCCAGACTCGATCGAAAGCCTTTGAGATGTCAAGTGCAGTGGCAAAGCTTTCGCCAAAGTCCCGAAAAGAGGATGACCAAGAGTCTGAAAGGTAGGTGAGAAGATCGCCAGTGGAGCGTCCCTGACGGAACCCATACTGACGATCAGAAAGTAGTTTGTGATAGGAAAGATGCTTTAAAATTATTCTATTAAGGTTTGACTCGAAAACTTTTGAGATACAGGATGTTAAAGCAATTGGACTATAGTTTGAGGGTTGGGAATGGTCATCCTTCTTTGGGACTGGCTGAATGAGAGCTAACTTCCAGCAAGAAGGGAAGGTACAAGTTGATAGAAAAAGGCGAAAGACTTTACCTAGGCAGGGTGTAAGCACAGAAGCACAGTTCTTGAGAACAACAGGAGGGACTCCATCAGGCCCATATGCCTTATTAGTACTGAGGCCTGTGATGGCAGAAAATACATCAGCTGAAGAAATTTTAATGTCAGCCATGAGGAAGTCAGAGGGGGGGAAGTGATGGAGGAACAGCACCGGAATCGTCTAAGGTGGAATTGGAGGAGAAAGTCTGAGTGAGGAGATCTGCTTTATTAGTAGAAGAAATAGCTACAGAGTCATCAGAGTAGAAAAGAGGAGGGAGGGATGATGAGGTAAAGTTGTTAGAAAGGTTTTTGGCAAGGTGCCAGAAGGAGCGGGAAGAATTCGAGTTGGAGAGTTGAGAGCATTTAGTACGGATGAAATTATTTTTAGGAGAGCGAAGAACAGACTTAGCACGATTCCGGGCAGAAACATAAACAAGATGTGATTCAGGGGTGGGTTGGCTCTGGTACCTTTTATAAGCCCTCCCCTTGTTGCGGACAGCATTAGAACAAGAGTGATTAAACCAAGGCTTTCTTGCTTTAGTCAAAGGATATGAGAGAGGAATGTATGCTTCCATGCCTGAGAGAATAACCTCCGTAATGCGCAAGGCACACTCAGATGGCTCACGGCCATGAAAGCAATAATCATTCCAGGGAAAATCAAAGAAGTACTGCCTGAGGGCCTCCCAATCCGCAGCTCCAAAGTGCCACAGTCGACGTTTCTTGAGGCCGTACCGGAGCGATAGGACATTGTGTAGATGATCGGATTATCGTTTTTTTTTTTTTTTTTTTTGCGGTGAAACAAATTCTTACTTTCTATCCCCAAATTACGAATTCAGTTAAAGATGCAGTACCTGAAAATTGTTATGTAAACGTAAGTGGGATATATCATGTCATTTATGCCTATTATAAGCAAGTTCAAATTAAATATGATGTTTATTCATATTCATGATTTACAGATGTATCTTTCTTTGTACTTAATAGTTGGCGAAGCATAAAGAAACGTTCATAAGTATGATCTCTTACTCAATATTTCTGCATATTGAACAGCTGAATACTTATAGGTTTGGCTTTTTTAATGCAGATTTTTTGCCTTTTAAAAACGTTGGTGAATTGGTGGATAGACAGGTGGGTAGGTGAGTAGGTAGATGGGTGGACAGGTAGCTAGGCTGGTGAGGAGGTCGGTGGGTGGATAGGTAGGCAGGTAAGTGAGTTGGTCGGTGAGTGGACAGGTAGGTAGGTAGGTGTGTCATATGGGACAAATCCTGTTGGGAGCCTTTACCCAAACCACCAGGCATTCATTGCCGGACAATGGCTTGTATCCAGTTTAGTAATATACAGGAAGCAAAGAAGAAATGAATCACTTTCCTCCTCTTATTCTTCTCTTTGGCCCGAGCCTCGTACGCAAGTGGCACTGTACTGTACGCTTTGTGGCATTTTTTTCCAAACGATCTAATATTTTCATACCCGTGGTGGCTGAGTGGTCAACATTGCTAACTGCTTTCTCATCTGTTTGGTTCATATCACATTCATTCATTAAGGACAAGGAAGGAGAGTTAAGGAAGCTTCACCAGGTATACGTGAGTTACCCATAAGGCTGTTGTTTTCTTCAGTGTTCTTTGCACCACAGAAACCCAACGCCTTTAGGGATAACAGTTTTGGTTTACCATTGCCACACTAGACTCTGATCACTCTAAGGAGTAAACTGCAGTCTCTCCTTCTTGAATAATGTGCTATAGAAGCTGAGTAAGGCAAGAACATGCTGCTAGTAAGGAACAACTGCTGCTTAAAAGGGGAGGAACTAATATGTCTCTATCTACTGCCAGACGCCACAATCCCGCAAGAGTTTGTCGTTTGACTTTGAGGTACAGTAGTCGTTTTGCGGAGAGGGGCACTAACCTTCCTCCAACCCACATGCTCACACTTAGGGAACACGTATGGGTTAGTTATATGATTCCCACCCAGCGTTGCAAATCGTTTCCTGGCTTGTCGCTCAATGTAAAGGCACGTGAAAAGGAAGGAAGAGTAATAAAAAGTGACAAGAATAATGAGAGAAATAGGAACAAAGGAGGGCAGACACAGAAAAAGAATGATAAAGGTGAAAGAAGAGGTAGGCAGCACTACATCAAGTGAGTGGATGATGGTCACCGGGAGGAACTAAGGTAGGCATATTGTTTGCTGCCACTGAGCAACAGAAAAGAAACTTCAAAAGAAAGAAACCCGTCCATGTTAAGGTGGATTAGCTTTTTTCTACGGGCACACTGCAGACTATGGACAGTGTCTGAACATTTAATTCCTTGTCTCCTGTGTCTTATTTTTCCTTTTGTCATAACTGGGATTAATGAAAACTATGTTCATCCTTTTCCAGCTTGAAAATTCTCCCTTAGCTAATGAAATCGTCCAGTTTACTCTACTCCCCCAAATTTTTCCAGTCTTGAGAGGCGCGGTGAAGTTGGTGTATTAAGGAAGGTCATGTTTAATTCATACTATCTCCTTCCTCAAATTAACTTAGTACCGTAATGCAGTACATTTAAGGACAGATGACCAGCCTTATTCCCTTAATTGGTAGCGCTACATGACTGAAAATCCTCAAGTTCCCAGTCTGAGAACGTACCAATGCAAGACTCCCTCCGACTGGGGCGTTCTAACCACTAGACCACCAGGAGTGTATGGTTCCATGCCGCATTCCAAATCCTAGACGTGGCTGGAGTTTTTGTTTGCTTTTACAGTGGTGGAAGAGTTAAGGTATTTTGATCCAGGGCAACGGAAAAAAGAGGCAAATATGTAATGGAAGTGGAGAGTTACAAGGCGTTATTAGGAAAAGTAGTACCTCAGGACGTCTTAGGACCCATGCCGAGGAGGTACCACGAACGATGTCATTATTTCACGTAGGTCAGTGGCAGAAAAATCAGTGCTACACCACATCCTTTCCGCAGTATTTATTCGTGACTAGTATCGTATCCTAGTGCTAACCTTTTGTTACAATTGTGCATTTAAGGTGCAGAGATGGCAATTTTAGGCCTAGGTAGAGCAAAGAGGGTATAGTGAGAGAAAAATGTAAAGATGAAGGCTCTCCTCTTCCAGCTCTCCCACGCTCAGCACGGTCAAGGAACATACGGGGCTTTGGGAAGGAAGGCGGCCCATGTTTGAAAGGACCTAATACAAAATAGAGAAATGGGTATGGACAATTAACTGCATAACTGTGTGCTATACTGCTTTAACTCTAACTTGGCCTAAAATTGCCTTCTCTCCCCCTTGAAAGCTGAGTTGTTGCAATGGACTAACACTAGATAATGATGCTAGTCACGACGTAGAGGTATGAGAAGGATGTAAAACCGCTATACTGACTTTTTCTTCCATTGAGCTATGTGAAATAAGCTGCAAATGACGAAGATCTGGGCCAAGTTTGGGTGAAGGAGGTATAGTGTTTGAATCAACTTGGGGATGTGAACCTTTGCATGGCATGAACGTGAATAGGCGAGAGTGAGGGAGAGAAAAGGAGTAATGTTATTGTTAAGGAATCTGTGTGTGTGTGTGTGTGTGTGTGTGTGTGTGTGTGTGTGTGTGTGTGTGTGTACAGGCAAAAAAAAGCATACGAGTAGAGTATCGTTAGAGATGTGGAGAAAGGAAATGTACAAATAAATGGATAGAAGAGAGTGTTTATAAGGAAAGCACGAATATAGATAGACTGATGATGATAATGATGTCAGTAATTAGGGATGATGATAATGCTGATAGCCTGGTGAAGAAGATGTACATGAGTCTGAAGGTAGAAGGAGGCAGGCAAGAAAGTAAACGGATATGGGGAGAGAGAGAGAGAGAGAGAGAGAGGCGCGGAATCGAAATGGATGGAGGTATTTAAGGTGGTCCACAAATAGTACTTCAACAGACACCCACTAGGTAGTAACTTATGTCTTGCGGGGACGGCTCAGTCTGCTGGTGTGGGTGTGGGAATGGAAGTAGAAAATAGGTAGAATGATACGGGTGGACACGCAACGCACAAGAAACCACCTGGTGCAGTAGAAAAATAGCGTTATATTTGAACCACCTTTTACATGGAGAGACAAAGGTAAGGGTTCGGCATTCTTTATTATTATTATTATTATTATTATTATTATTTTCCCAGGCTCCTATGACCCACTCTCAGTTTAATAAAAGAGTCTGGAGTCAGCTGGAACAAAATACAAGAGTTGTCCTGACGATAAGAAGGTTGATGGTGCCGGTATCAACACTCTCAGGCTCCTCTTCATACTCGGCTGAATAAAATCGTCTGGAATTAACTGGAAGAGAATGCAAGAGTTGTTCTGATCATGTTCCGAATTCTCATCGATTGAGGAAGCTCCCTACCACCTCTTCCTTGATTGTTCATTTTTGGACTCGGGTGTTTATTATCAAATCGTACTGTATTTTATTTATGCTGAGTAGGGTGATATTTGCCTGATTTAAATGACGCTGACGAGGATAGTAAGGATAAATAAGCAAACTAAATCACTTAGGAAAAGGTGTTAAGAAGCTTCTTTCACCGACAATAATACTGGCCCATGACACGCAACAGAATAACGATGCCACACGTGTAAGAAAACTACATAAAAAACAAAAGACAAAAAGATGAAGACAGTTCTGTGTGTGAATTAGAGGGCAGAGTTAGGAAGCGTGAATTGTAGAGTATAAACTGAATATATATATATATATATATATATATATATATATAGATAGATAGATAGATAGATAGATAGATAGATAGATATATAGATATATATTAGATAGATAGATAGATAGATAGATAGATAGATAGATTATTTCATGTGATTTAATTATTTTATGTAATTGAGTTGAGAGGTATATGAGGGAGGAGTGAGTGAGTTGGGGGAGAATACTCAAGTAGTGGGTGATAGAGCGACTTGGAGGCGTTTTGTCTGCGGCCACCCTTTGCGGGATTAGGGCGTCGGGCTATAGATAGATAGGCAGATAGACAGATTTATATATATCTTGGGGCATTTTTCTCCACCAAGTAACATTTTTTCGCAAGACACTTGTTTAGTTTTCAGTTTTATATATATATATATATATATATATATATATATATATATATATATATATATATATATATATATATATCATTTTGCACTATACAAGTATTCACATGTGGAAATTTTATTACAATGATTATATGTTTGAATTTAGTATATTCTAATATTAAAATCCTCGTTTAAAACAACACAGTTATTGTATTTGGTAATGAAACACAACACAGTGATGAGCCCTACCAATACTGGAGTGCAGCAAACATATCTCAGTGGGACTCAGTTGACTAATGCGCCTGTAAATTACTTGCAGTGAAGTGTTTCTGTTTTTTTCACAGTGGTATTTAATGGTAATAGTGATGCTTTATTGAAGAAATTGTGATACTGATTGAATTTTTTTTTCTTTACAGATAAATTATGATTCTGTTGTATTGTTAACGATCATAATGGAGTCTACAGGTTGTGCGAACAGTCTTGATGTTTTTCGTTACATTTATGGAAAACTTGTAATATGGAATAAAACTTGGGGACCAGGACAAAAAGAGGCCCCTCACAATGTCTGCTCTGTTTGTGTTGAGGAACTGAGACAATGGACAAAGGGTAAACAGAAGGCTCTTGCTTGTTGTGTTCCTGTGATATGGAGGGAACACAGAAATCATGGCAACGATTGTTATTTTTGTTCCTGCTAAGTTCAAGGATACATTAAAACAGAATCAGGTAAATATTGTTTATCTTAATCTTCCATCAGCAATAAGACTGTACCACATGGATCTGATCTACCAATCCCTACTCCATCTGATGGTCTCGATTCTGTAGAAACTCACTCAGGGGAAGAAAGTGCTGCAGTAGACGATGAATATGTCCCAACGTGTTCAGACAATAAGCCACAGCCATTCTCTCAGGATGAACTTAATGATTTATTATGAGATCCCGGTCTCCCCAAAGATGCTGCTCAGCTCGTGGGATCCTGATTAAAAGATAAAAACTTATTACATCAAAACACAACCTTCTCCTGGAACTGAAATAGAGAAAAAGAATTTGCGCCATATTTCAAGAGAGATGGATTTTTGGTTTATTACACTGACGTAAGTGACCTAGTCCCACTTCCTCTATACTCATTTCAAAGCCAAAGGTGGCTGTTGTGTATATATACGCAACGACTTATCTCGCTCTCGTGTTCCTGCACTCGATTCTTCTGAATTCTCTACATTCTGGCTTTGGCTTTCCTGTCATTTTCTGACTAAATACATCTATGCTGTTTACTTATCTCCTAATTCTACTGACTATCAAAAATTCTTCGACTATCTTCTTTCTACGATGAAACACATTCTATCCATTTCTCCTTTCTCTGAAAACTCCATTCTAGGAGATTTCAATGTTCACCACCACCTTTGGCTCTCCTATCCTTTCACTGATCCACCTGGTGAACAAGCCTACATCGTTTCTATCCTTAATGACCTAGAGCAGCTTGTACAGCACCCTACCCATATCCCTGACCGCCTTGGAGACAGCTCCAACATACTTGACCTCTTCCTCACAACTAATCCTTCTGCTTACACTGTTTTCCGTTGGGCTCCTCCGATCACAACCTTATTACCTTAACCTGTCCTATCTCTCCGGTACGGCCTGTAGACCCTCCAAAGAAACGTCGTCTGTGGCACTTTGGAGACGCAGATTGGAAGGCCCTCAGGCAGTACTTCGTTGATTTTCCCTGGAATGATTATTGCTTCCATGGTCGGGAGCCATCTGGGTGTGCCTTGGGCATTACGGAGGTTATTCTCTCGGGCATGGAAGCATACATTCCTTTCTCAAATCCTTTGACTAATGCAAGAAAGCCTTGGTTTGCTCATGCTTGTTCTAATGCTGTCTGCAACAAGGAGAGGGCCTATAAAAGGTACCAGAGCCAACCCACCTCTGAATCACATCTTGTTTATGTTTCTGCCCGGAATCGTGCTAAGTCTGTTCTTCGCTCTGCTAAAAATAATATCATCCGTACTAAGTGCTCTCAACTCTCCAACTCGAATTCTTCCCGCTCCTTCAGACACCTTGCCAAAACCTTTCCAACAACTTTACCTCATCATCTCTTTTCTACTCTGATGGTTCTGTAGCTATTTCTTCTACTGATAAAGCAGATCACTTCACTCAGACTTTCTCCTCCAACTTCACCTTAGACGATTCTGGTGCTGTTCATCCATCACTTCCCCCCTCTGACTTCCTCATGGCTGACATTAAAATTTCTTCAGTTGATGTATTTTCTGCCATCACAGGCCTCAATACTTACAAAGCATATGGTCCTAATGGGGTCCCTCTAGTTGTCCTCAAGAACTGTGTTTCTGTGCTCACACCCTGCCTAGGTAAACTCTTTCACCTTTGCCTATCAACTTGTACCTTTCCTTCTTGCTGGAAGTTTGCTCTCATTCAGCCAGTCCCAAAGAAAGGTGACCATTCCCAACCCTCCAACTATCGTCCAATTGCTTTAACGTCCTGTATCTCAAAAGTTTTCGAGCCAATTCTTAATAGAAAAATTTTAAAGCATCTTTCCTACCACAACCTTCTTTCTGATCGTCAGTATGGGTTCCGTCAGGGACGCTCCACAGGCGATCTTCTCACCTACCTTTCAGACTCCTGGTCATCCTCCTTTCGGGACTTTGGCGAAAGCTTTGCCATTGCACTTGACATCTCAAAGGCTTTCGATCGAGTCAGACATAAATCTTTAATTTCCAAACTGCCCTCTCACGGTTTCTATCCTTCTATTTGTGCCTTCATCGCTAGCTTCCTTTCTGGTCGTTCTATAGCCGCTGTTGTAGACGGCCATCGTTCTTCTCCTAGATCTATCAACGGTATTGTTCCTCAGGGCTCTGTCCTATCACCAACTCTCTTCCTTTTATGCATCAGTGACCTTCTAAGCTGTACTTCTAACTCTATCCACTCGTACGCTGATGATTCCACCCTTCACCTTTCCATTCGGTTCCCGCAACGTCCATCTCAGCAGTTACTTCAACAAACAAGGGATGAGGCTATGGCACACCTAATGTCTGACTTGGCTCAGATCTCTGACTGGGGTAAAAATAATCTTGTTGTTTTTAATGCATCAAAGACTCAGTTCTTACACCTACCAACCAGACAAAATCTTCCACAGGTGTACCCACTAATGTTTAATAATATTCAGCTTAATCCTGCATCATCCTTGAACATGCTTGGTTCATTCGCTCGGAACTAATCTTGGAAAGATCATATTACATCTCTTGTAAAATCTGCTTCCAAGAGATTAGGTGTGCTAAGCCGACTCCATACCTTCTTTACCCCTGCACAGTTGTTGACTTTATACACGGGTTTTATTCGCCCCTGTGTAGAGTACAACTCTCATGTGTGGGGAGGCTCCCCACATGCACCTCTTCTCAACAGGGTGGAGTCAAACGCTTTTCTTCTCATCAACTCTCCTCCTCTTACTGGCTCCCTTCAATCTCTGTCTCTTCGCTGCACTGTTGCATTTTTATCTCTTTTCTATCTCTGCTTCAATGGTCACTACTCCTCTGAACTGTCTGCTTGCATTCCTCCACGTCTACAACGGGCGCTTAGCATCCATCTAGCAACAAACTCTCATCCCTTTTCTGTCCAACTCTCTAATGCAAGAGTTAACCGTTACTTCCAGTCCTTCATTTATGCAATAGGTCAACTCTGCAACTGTCTCCCTCTGTCCGTATTTCCTGCTTCCTATGATCTCCAGTCTTTCAAACGCAGTGTGTCCAGGCATCTCGAAATGATCGGATTTTGAAATTGACTATCTCTTGTATCTTTTTTTTCTTTTGGAAGGAACAGTTTGCGGGCTCGTGGCCTTTGGTTCCTTCTTCCCAGCATAAAAAAAAAGAAACTTGGCAGAGATTATAATGCAGAAGAATGGAGACTATTTATCACTTCATCTAAAAGAAGCCTGAGAAGGGTACGTCTTCATGGTAATAAATATGCATCAATACCTGTTGCTCATTCTCTGCATTTAAACGAAACATACCAGAATTTGACCAATTTTCTCGAGAATGTCAACTACAATGAACACCGTTGGCTCATATGTGGGGATCTGAAAGTTCTGTGTATCTTAATGGGTCAGCAGCCAATGTATACAAAATTCACATGTTTTCTCTGTGAGCGGGACAGCAGAGCCAAGGATTTACACTGGGTTCAGAAGGAATGGTCAAATAGAAAAAAAAATCTACAGCTTGGTGACAAAAACATCATCAGACCTAGCTTGGTGAATCAAGATAAACTGCTGCTACCCCTGCTTCATATTAAGCCTGGATTAATGAAGCAGTTTGTCAAGGCCCTTTCAGAAGGTGGAGCCTGTTTTGTGTATTTGTGCCAAAAGTTTCCTGGTTTGTCTGATGCTAAATTAAAAGAGGGCGTATATACCGGACTTGATACTTAACAACTGATTTTTGATGCATAATTTGATGGTGCGTTAAACGACCTGGAATAAGAGGCTTGGGTGTCAGTCAAAGAAGCAATTCCTAAGTTTTTAGGTAACAATAAGGATCCAAACTGCAAAGAAATTGTGAGAAATTTGTTGGTCAAGTTTAAGGAGTTGGGTTGCAACATGAGTCTCGAAGTTCACATTTTGGATTCGCATTCGGAATTCTACTCCGAAAATCTTGGAGTGGTGAGTGAAGAACAAGGTGAAAGATTCAGTCAGGATACCAAGGACATGGAAAGATGGCAGCAGGGACGTTGGGATGTCAGTATGATGGACTACTGCTGGATGATTCATAGCGATGCATCAGAACAAGTGTACAGTACAAACGACTGCCCACCAAAAGAAGTTCTGGAGAAAAAAGAAAGAAAGAAAAAAAGAAGTTCCATAGACTAAAGAAGCTATGTGTTCATAAATGCAATAAACCATAACAACTCAGAATTAAAACAATTTTTAATGACTAATTTTGCAGACCTGTGTTTTGTGTGACTGAGAAGCGTGTCATTCCAGTGGGCGTGCTGTCAGTTGGTGCACCTGCCTGGGTGTTGTCCGTCTTTGTTTCTGGAATATACATCACTCCGTCATCTAAAAGGGAGACGATGATGTTGGTGACGGTGATGTAGGGAACTGAGGATGATGTTGTTGATGATGATGATGATGATGATGACGATGACGTCGGGAATTAGAGATGCTGTAATGATGATGATGATGATGATGATGATGAAGATGAAGATGTCGAAAATTAGAGATGGTAGTGCTGGCGCTGGGAGTAAGTGATGATGATGTTGATGATTTTCCCAACACTTTGCTTCCAAAAATTTCAGCACTTTTACTGGTCCTCATTGGCGAGTCTCTTTACACACGTTGGTAAAATACTCTAGGGCAATTTAACCCTCCTCTCCTCCTCCTTCTCCTCCTCTTCCTCTCCCTCTTCCTTTTCCTCCTCATATTCCTTCTCCTCTTCCTCCCTCCTCCTCCTCTCTACACTCCCTAACCTAGTGTTTCCCTTATTTATCATCTTCTGACCACTTATTTCTATTTTTCTCTCCTTCAAGGAGAGTATGTTTTCACCCCTGCTTGTGTTTGTTAATTTGTTTGTCTGTCGGCAGGATTACTCCAAAACTAAAAGAGAGATTTGGACCAAATTTGGTGGGTAGATAGCCCATGTCCCAGGGAACAATCGATTACCTTTTGGGACCGATCCGGATTACTGATTCAGGATCCAGAAAACACTTTTTGCAAAACTCTAATCAATGATGAGAAAACGTAACCCATTATGAAGAGTGGTTTGGAAATTACGTTGGCCTTGTCGGAAACATGCACTCCACTGAGTGCCCCTCTAGTCTTGTTGAGGCATTTGGGGTTAAAGCTGAGGGATGGTTGGGTTCTATCGCTCACAGACTACTGCTCAAGGAAGAGAAATTGGTCACTCTCGCCTCAAGCGTAAAGAGTAATCCAACTCCGGCTCCTTATTATACCCACTCTGGCTACAAAGGACTGCATGATAGATACATAGATAGACAGACAGACAAACAATTAGATAAACAGATAGACAGATACATGATATAGATAGATAGATAGATAGACAGATAGATAGCAGACGAAGATAGACATATAGACAGAGACAGATAGCCGTATTCCAGGGTTCGTCATTGGCTTCGTGGCACATTTATCATGGCGATTTATTAGGTTTATTACACCCTGACATTCTCCCTTAGGCCATCCATATCGTTTTTACAGCGACTCAGGCTGCATCGGTAAAATGCAGGAAGATATTGAGGCGCAATGTGCAAAATAAATCGCTAGGGAGAAAGTGTTGCGAAGTCTCACGTCACTTCAAGATATGACCCTAAGGTTTATTAAGTTTCCTGGAACCACAACTTCAGCACGTATTCTCGTAGGTTAAGAAAGGTCCCTAACACCTTTTCCTAAGCGATTTATTCTGTTTATTACACCTTATTGTCTTATTCTGTGTTATATTAATCCTTCAAACATCGCCAAGGCTACACAAATATGGTTCAAAAGGCTATTAACTAGCCATATCCAAAAATAGGTCGCTAAGGAAGAGGAGCTACGGAGCCTCCTGACTCGACGAGAATACAGGCCTTGGTATTCAAGTCATGTCAATGGCCCAATTCCGCCAGATGAAAGCGAACGGACAATGGTAACTAAGGAGACTCGTGTGTCACATAACTATGGTTCATTGAACCACACACACACACACACACACACACACACACACACACACACATACACACAGAATTATTAAGGGGATTCTCTGAGGACCTTGGCAGTCACTGGGATCGATACAGTTGAATAGCGTGATTAGAGTGGGACAGACAGGTGACGTCAATAAGCAAGTGCAATACGTAACCAGAAATATTAACTAGAAAAGAATGAGATGAGCGTGTGTAGAGTAGTATAGCCAGCTGACATATGTATCCAAGTGTGTTGGTATCCGGAACTAGGGAAAGGAAAGCAACGGTACTAAACATCCCAAAACTTTAAAAGGAAAGACATAAGTGAGACATGTGTTCTTTTACCTTCTTGTGGGAATTTGCCTGCACTGAACATGCTTCATCATTAATAGGTAACGAAAAAAAATATTATGTCCCTCTTCTGTATGTGTTTCAGAAGTAAAATTTCTGCCAACTGAACCATACCGTCTGGCGTTTTATTTTCTGAATTTCTAGGTGTACTGGGGAGATAAAGGCGATTGGTTTAGGCAGTATTTGAGGCCCTTCAGTTTAAGGAAATCGTCTAGCCCCGTCTTCTCATCGGTTAAGGAAGTTCCCAAACAGCTCTTCTAAGCGACAATTGCATCGTGCCACTACTAGCACCAAATATCATGCCACCGCTAGCACCAAATTTGTGTCAGTTTAGCCGCTAATTCCACCGGATCCACCAATTTTTGTAGCCGTTATATGGAATAGCACAGCTGACTACATATTATGTGTTCTGCTGTTATAGTATAACTAGACCACCGTGTTGGAGATCGACGACACTGTCTGTAGTACACGTCAGCCACTCGCCGTCACTGCCCGACACTTTCCACCAAAGGTCCTCTGCCACTAGAAGGTGGAAGCTGGTCTGTTATATTAAGTGGTAGTGCAAGGTGACAGAAATGAGCAGATTAAATCTCTCTCTATTGGGCACAGAATAATATAACTGCGACCCGAGAGATATGTAAGAGCGATACCACCTCCCTTGATAACTATATAACGTCTTCCGACGCTGTACGCTCACCGTGCCGACTAGGGCGCGGTGCTGAGGTCAGCTAAAAAGTGAGGTGCCAAGCATTTACATATACTCTGGGCTTATGCAAAAAGTAGAGATAAATGACAACTCTACTAGCACATTATACACCTCTATTATGTACTGTCTCTATTATGTAGTGTGACATATATTTAGTGTTTCTACAACATAATAAATGGTTCCCCAGGACTTTACACTTACGCACTATTCAGATATCTTTTCACTTCTCCTAACCTTCATTTTATAATTGAAACAGGGTGACACTTGTGGTCTGCCATCCACCTTCTTTCTGTACCACAGCTAACAGCGAAATGATATTTGGTTGTTCATCATTCACACTTCATTACACACTGTTAATTATGACTAAACAGCTTTAAAAATTATTATGTAAAATGTGTGATACTACAATTTCTTATGGAAAAAGATGTTGACACCAGAGCACAATTTTCCAATGTATCTACTTCTTCCTGCAGAAACAATCCTAATTTACAAGAGAGAACAGGTGGTAAATACGTCTGGGAATATCACCCCAAAGAAACATGAATGGTTGTGTGTCGTGGTTTGGGGGAGAAAAATAAAATAGTCTTCCTTATGTCTCTCGTGGTAATCTTGGGCGATTCTCAAAGGTTTTTACGATGGGTTCCCTGTCGCATTTCAGATTAGTTTTTACGGGATGGTCAGCAAGATCAGAATCTTTCCCTGCCCTTCGTACTTTCGTCAAAAACACCTCCTGGTCCCCAGTTCTTACAAAAAAAAAAAAAAAAAAAAAAAAAAAAAAAAAAACAGTTACGATAGGGATGGTAAATAAATCACGGGTACAACAGGGACTGGATGGTAGATAAATCACAGCTACGACAGGGATGGTAAATAAATCACAGCTACGACGGGGACTGGATGGTAAATAAATCACAGCTACGACGGGGACTGGATGGTAAATAAATCACAGTTACAACAGGAACTGGATGGTATGTTCGAGCATCCAACCCCTGGAAACAACATCTCCTGGTCGTATCCATAATGACCCTCCCTTAGTAGACAGACAGTGTGATAGTTTTCCTTCCTCTTCTTCTCCTCCTCTTCTTTTTCCTCCTCCTTCTCCTTCTCTATCTTCTTCATCTTCTCTTTCTCCTATTTTTAACTCTTCAGTTCCAGTTGACTTACGCTGACTGAAGATAAATATTTGTCAAACACATTCAACACTGATTTATACTGACAAATGAGTGAAATAAAATAGGTGGAAAGGAAACACAGGAATCATATTCTTTTTTTATTTCTCATTCATTACAAGCGAGAGAGAGAGAGAGAGAGAAAGAGAGAGAGAGAGAGAGAGAGAGAGAGAGAGAGAGAGAGAGAGAGAGAGAGAGAGAGAGAGAGAGAGAGAGAGAGAGACTACATGAACCCACCATTAATAGTAGTAGCGGTTACAGTAGCACCAGGTTTAACTGATACATGAACCCGATGGACTGCCTTACGTTCACTCAGTTCACCATCCGCCCTTCTCATCACTCGCCACGTATACCTGTGGATCATTTTGTGCCTAAAGAGGGTATTGGCTATCACCAACCCCCTCCCTGCACAGATGTCCACTAGAGCACTGCCTTTCTCATCCACTTCTGCAGGCACACCCCACTCACCCACTACTCTATCCACCTTCACATCCTCAACTTTTCCATTCATATCTCCAGTCAAAAACACTTTCTTTTTTTTTTCCTCTCAGACTTTTCCATGCATGTTTCAGCATTTGCCTAGAACTCTACTTTCACACTGCTTGCACAGTCTTGCGTTGGTGCATACACACACACAATCGCCCACGTTTGAATTTCCACTGTCAGTCTTCCCCAAACAATGCTTGAACCAACTGATCCATTCTCTCTTATATTCTCCTTCCATCTCTTGCACACAGTACATACCCCCTCTTTTGTCCTCTCATTCTCACCTACTTCCGTTCATAAACCCCATCCACACTTCCACTCTCTCACACTCCACCTCACCATTTAGTCTCAATTAATCCACATATGTCCACTTTTGCACACTCGAGCACCTGGACAATCTCTCTCTCATTCACCTCATCATTGGCACTCCTTACATTCTATGTTGCAATCCGTATCATATCCTTTGTCCTGTCGTTGGTTTTCACTTGTTGGTCATTTCTGGTCCGAGGCTCCTTGTTTGTGTTATTAGTTAGTTGTTTTCCGGGGAGGGGCACTAACCCTCCGCCAACCCACTTGTTGTCACATAGGGAACACGTGTTGGTTGGTTATAAGGCTACCACCCAGCATATTAAATGATTTCCTGATTTACAGGAAATTATTTGGCTTGTCATTCAATGTAGATTTACCCAAAACAGAGTACCACTACACTAAGTGGATGATGGGCGTCCCCACCGACCACTAATAATGATGATAATAATAATAATAATAATAATAATAATAATAATCTTTCCTCTTCCTTCTGTCTATGAGCGACTCTACACTGAGTGACAAGCCACAATGAGTGGTAATCATATAAACAAATTATGGCACCTGGTGGTTTAGTGGGTAATTAAGGCGCTCCAGTCGGATTGGGATGGTGCAGGTTTACATCCAAGGGATGGTTGGGGTCTGTTGCTCACGTAATGTCATCCAGAAATGAGTGAGGCTGGTCACTCTCATCTTTAATGTAAGGACTAACTTGCCTAGCCCCGGGCCCCTACGCTCCTCACGGGGCAACAGCTGGATTAGATGATGAATGAATGAATGAACTGTAATAATTTTAATAATAACAATAATAAATAACCATTTTGTTCTTATCGTTTATAAACGTTCCAACATGAGTGCATGCGTTGGCCCTGGTCACCAAATGGAGGGTCTCCACGCTCCGCGATCTCTGGCAACCTCCCTAATCAGTACCTTATCCTTGAGGTCACACTCTATGGCCTCGCCCCAGATCTTTTTTTGGTCTGTCTCTCGCAGCCTTACCCCTGACATTCAAGCTTCACACCTTCCGCATCCATTCATCAGTGTCAATCATTTCATCATGCTCAAACCATCTCAGTCTTTCCCTCCCCATCACAGCAACAATACTCTTCAGTCCCATCTTTCATCTCAACCCTTCAGTTGTAACGTAGACTCCCCTCTCCCCCCCAGGGTCTCGCATTTAAAGACACACTACACGTCCAACGAATCATTGTCGTTTCTGTACGTTTGAGCCTACGAATATCCTCTTCCAGTACTTTCCAGGTCTTACTACCATACAATATTCGCCTTACACTTACCGCATGCAAAGATCCCTCAGCCCGGAAGGAGAGCCCTCTCATTGTCAGGAGAGGCAACAGCTCCTCGAACTTCCTCCAGCCACTCCTTACCCTAGCCACAGAGCTAGCTCCATCCCCACCTCCAGCGCACAACATGTCCCCCAAATATGAAAACACTTCCACACACACAAGAGACTCACCAGCAAGTTCAGTCCTTTCATTCCTGACAGTCTCTAAACGCTCTCCCCGACACACTGCACACACGAAACTAGCATTAGTTAGCAGTCTACCTCTAACATCACTACATCTCTTATGCACCCACTTATCACAAACACTTCACACCTTTGTGGCAAATTGCACATGACCACACTCCCTCTGCTTTGACAGTACCGTCACTAGCACTAAATATTACGTTTGTTTTATTCAATTTTACTCTCAAACTCTTTTATGTCTCTTTCCGTCTCCTCATTTCCTAAATCTTTCATCCACATCCCTTTCGTTCTCTGCAGTCAGAACCAAGTCATCAGTATAAAACATCTCCCATGGGAGTCCATTTTTTAAATCACGTGAGAGAGCTTCAAACATCATGCCAAACAATAAACGGCTCAAGACTGACCCGTGATGCACGCCAACATTCACAGAAAATTCATCATTATCTCCATTCACTCTCACCTGGAAGCGAGCACCCACATTCATAGTCAGAGCCACTCTAACCAGCCACTCCTCGGTCCCAAAGTCCACTTCATCACCTCCCTAGGAACTCTCAATAACAACAACAGCAATAATACTAATAATAATAATAACAATAATAATGATGATGATGATGATGATGATGACCGTAACAATATTAATAATAATATTAATATTAATTGCATATGGTCATTATAAGAACAGGAAAAATGTGGACTATGAAAAAAAAAAAAAAAAAAATGGCATTAACGATTAATTTCAGCCTCATAAAGATTTTCTGGAACTAGAAAGGATAGATATATAGCCTACACTAACTCCTCCAGTGTTGTAGAGCATTTCAAAGCTAAATAAAATCATGCTAAATACTTTGCTAATCTAAAGTGGTTAAAGCAGACTATGGACGAATGCTCTGATCCTGGTCCCAACCTCTGCTACAAAGACCACCAGACCTAAGAGCAGTCCAAAGCCAAGTATAATGAAAGGCCCCTGAAGGTTTGGCAGTGACAGCGGAGTGTTGGAGGTTTTGGTTCGGGTGGACAGAGACGGTGAATTATCCTTCTGGTCCATGATATCGCGGTACCACTTGTTCACCAGGCCGGCCTCCACCAGACTCCTGATGCCTTGGTCCAGCTTTGAAGTCCAGGGTGTGTGTTTGGGCAGGAAGAAGGCCAGAGTGCCGGAATACACCTGCTCAGTCATTACGTAGGTCTCTTGCCTCGCACGCTTATCCTTAGACACCAAGTTTCTGGAATATTTTTATTAGCTGGTTAAGCGGTACCCTTCTTCTTGGCCCATCACGCCTCCTCCCACCTTCAAACTCACTCACATACATCGTTTTCATTACCCTATCTACATCCATTCTCCCCTGCCTTGTGTGTGTGTGTGTGTGTGTGTGTGTGTGTGTGTGTGTGTGTGTGTGTGTGTGTGTGTGTGTGTGTGTGTGTGTGTGTGTGTGTGTGTGTGTGTGTGTGTGTGTGTGTGTGTGTGTGTGTGTGTGTGTGTGTGTGTGTGACAACATTTACTTGGTCGGGGTACAGTACAAAGCTACTTGAGTCTTATCTGAGAGTCCCGGGTACGATTTCAGGCACAGCAATGGCAATATATTAAATGATGATGATGATGATGATGATGATGGAATAGGTAAAATAAGAAAAAGATTCTCTAACAATGATGATGATGATGATGATGATGATGATAAGAATGACTCTGACGTTGCTAACAATGGTGCTGCTCGTGGCAATAATACCTGAGATAGGAATAGGTGTCAATGATGGCGTGGCGGCCTTCCAGTGCCAGTTGTACAAGTTTGCTGTAGCCGTGTTCATCGCGCGGCACCAGATCCATGCGTTCGCCCAGCGCCTTCAGGTAAGGGTCCTGCGAGGTGACCAGCGCTTCCGGAACAAACTCTCCGTAGTCAACCATGGCCACCCTAATGCATGTCAGGACAGGGGAGAACACGAGTTTATTTAAAGACAAGCATTCACTGTGTATCTGTACATCCATCTGTTGACTCACCCATCTATTGCTTTCTCTCTCTCTCTCTCTCTCTCTCTCTCTCTAATATATATATATATATATATATATATATATATATATATTATAAATAACAGAACGAAGGAAGGAAAAACAAATGAGTAAAAAAAAAAAATCCATCCACCATATTTCTGGTGTCCTCTGTTCATAAAATATCTGTAACAGTTAGACTTGAACAGCTGTGGGTTGAAGTTTGGAGGAAAACAACTCTGGGGAAGCGAGTTCCAGAGAGATGCAGTTCGGGGAATGAAAGAATTCTGATAGGCAGAAGTTCTGCAATATGGTTGAGTGACATTCCAGTCATGAGCGCTACCAGATGCCCGTGTAGCACGAGGGAAGGCATGGAGAGGTGGCACCATGGACGCAACTTCGTCTGAGCATTTGCCAAAAAAATATCTGTAAAATAATGCAAGGGAGGCAACATTCCTTCTTACTTGTAGGGGAGGTAGTTTATATGTAATGGCAGGGTTGTTAATGATTCTAACAGCTTTATTCTGAATTTTGTCTAGTTGTCTTAATGCAACCTCTCCACAACCATTCCACAAGGGTGAGCAATATTCAAGCTGAAAACGCACATGACTCTTATAGATTATAGCTAACAGCTCATCGGCGAAGAAGTTACGAACTCTGTACAATAATCCAAGTTTCTTAAGGCGGTTTTAGCAAGTGATCTGACATGAGAGGTCCAGCTGAGTGCATTGTTAAGTGAGACGCAAAGAATTTCAATACTTTTGGAGATGGGAATATTAGTAGCATTGAAGGTAATGTACGAATCTGGCAATATCTGTCCATTAGTAAACTGTATATATTTAGTTTTACTAGTATTAAAAGAGACAAGGTTGTTTTGTCCCCATTCACTGATCGTAGATAGATCTTGATTTATGGAGATGGCTGTACTGAGTTGAGAGGTAGAGATATTAGACTTTGTAAATGGATGTCTGAGTGTGAATGAACTATGTAGTGTTGAGTCATCTGCATATGAGTGAATGGGATTGTCAGTGACAGATAATAGATCATTAATATGAACCAGAAATAGGGTTGGTGCCAGAATTGATCCCTGCGGCACGCCGGCGTTAATTGAGTGGAAATTGGAATATACATCATCTATTTTTACTCTTATTTTCCTGTCACTAAGATATGAAGAAATCAAAGGAAAAAAAGACGTTAGTCCATAGCAAGGGAGTTTGGACAGCAGGGAACGGTGCCATACTCTGCCGAAAGCTTTAGAGATATCAAGAGCTACTGCATGAGTTTCTCCAAAAAGATAAATTGATTGATGGATGGTATGAGTTAAGAGATTGAGTATGTCAATGGTGGATCTTTCGTGGCGAAAACCGTATTGTCTATCACTAATTAAGTTGTTGGATTCAAGATGTTTAACAATGTGCTTAATAATTAAAGTTTCAAATACCTTACCAAGAGAAGATGTGACAGCTATTGGTCTGTAATTGGAGGGGTCAGACGAACTTCCTTTCTTCGGAACTGGGTGGATATTGGCTTCTTTCCATGAATTTGGGAATAAAGAAGTACGTATGCGGTGTCTGAATAATTTAGCTAGGACAGAGGCAAGTTCAGGGGAAAACTTTTTCAAAACAATTGGCGGAATTCCATCTGGGCCTGGAGCTTTGTTGGTAGGTAAATTGTCTAGGATGGATTTTACGAATCTTGTCTGTATTTTAAGTGGGGCAGTTTCGGGAGAATCAAGTTCCAGTACTGAGACATTCTGGCTGGTATCGTCTATGGTAGAGTTTCTGGCAAAGGTACTGGCAGATATCTGCTTTCCCACGTGGGTCATTTGTAATGTTGCCATCTGAAGATTTTAGTGGGGGAATGGAAGATGACTTGTTAAAGTTATTCTTGAAAGAATTAAGAGTTGACCAGAATATTCTATTGTCATTAGGGTTGTTAAGTAGTTTTGATGCTTGCTTTTGAAGAATGTTTGATTTAGATAGATTTAATACAGCTTTTGCATGATTTCTAGCAATTTTAAATTGGGAGAATGATTCAGTTGTTTTTGATTTTCAGTAAGAGTTATATACTAATGACTTTTGGGCTGTTGCTCTCGCACAGTTGCCATTAAACCATTTTGGAGAGTTCGATCTTTTGGTGAACTGTTGACTTGGTATGAATACATCCATACCAGCTAGTATTAAGTCGCAAATGTGGGACTGGGTAGAATTGGGATCACTAGAGAAGAAAGACTGCCATGGAACATCAGCAAGATAATTTCTAAATCCATCCCAGTCTGCCCTATCAAAGTGCCATCGGGTCACTCTGACAGGTTCAGAACGGGGAGGTGTAGGAGGGTTAACTAATGAGGCTTTGATGAGATTGTGGTCAGAGGATCCAAGTGGTGACAGTACCTCTATCCTGTATTGATCTGGATTATTTGTCAAGAATAAATACAAGAGATGGGCATTATGGTCAGGAATATCAGGTATTCGGGTTGGTTGCTTTACCAACTGGGTGAGATTAGACGATTCTGCAAACAGCTTGCACTCTAGACCAGCGTCGTCAGTCCGGGCAGAATGCAATAACCATTCAACATTGTGTATGTTAAAATCACCCAAAATGGTAATTTCGGTGCCAAGGGCAAGGTCAAGGTTACTCAACTGAGTGGATATGGAATCAATACACTGGGTTCCAAAGACGCATTGGGGGAACGATAAACTACACAAATATATTTGGTAATGTTTTGGCAATTTAATTTATATAATGAGTAATCAAAACTGGGTGAAGTGAAGTTTAAAATAGTGTCAACTGCATATTGGGATTTGATATAACAACAGGTGCCGCCCTTTTAAGGAAGTTTGTAAGGAGATGGTAACCGGGAAAACAAAATGGAGCTATGTCGGTAGAGGGTGAGATTTGTGGTTCTGTGAGGAAAAGGGCCAAAGGGGATATGGACTGAAGGAAAAAATGAACTGAGTTTAAATTTGTGGTAAGGCCGCGGATGTTGGTAAAGAATAAGGCCGCACTCTCATTTCTTCACCGATGATCATTCCCGGAAATAGCAACAGTCGCTGCCGGCACAGTCGCTTGATGGCGACCGGGAGGACCCTGTGACGCCAGCCTTACCCTACCGGTGGTTGCAATCCGAGGTACCACCCCATTTGATAGTAAGATTGCAGCGGCCATTACTAAAGACGTGAATAGAAGGTGTGATATGTTACGCGCATGTAGTGTGGTGTAGACAGTTAAAGGTAGAGGTATTATGAGAGCATGCTGGCCTGCTCTCTGTGTAAATGAACGCACTGAAAATGTTCAGCAAAGGGAGATGGTCAGGATCAAGTCCTGAGGGCTGGTGAAACGAGAGCTCCAGCTCTCCCTATCACCAGCTTGCCATCAACCTCGGGAGTACTGCCCTGTTCGACTGGTGCTACAGTCTACTCCATTTGTCTGTCTGATTATCTGTCTGTCTGTCTGTCTGTCTATCTGTCAGTCTATTATCCATTCTCCAATAGAAACCATGATATGGTAGAAAAGGAGTACAATTGAAGACAAGAAGCTGTGCCAAGGCACAGCAAACTCATCCCCGGCAGTCATTTTAATGCTGACGTATAAACGCAGAAGGATATCTAGTCAAAGATGTCACATATCAGATTTGGAATAAATCGGGTGAAAATTGACCATTTTATGCCCATTTGAAATTTTATGCCCAACCCACCTGACAGTGACCCCCCTACCGCTAACTGGGGGGGTGACCCCCCTGATGTAATGAGGCATGTTATAGGGTGCAGATTTGAAAGATGCACCTTTAGGTTTTGGTTT
The DNA here is from genome assembly GCF_032717465.1 of Coenobita brevimanus. Lineage (NCBI taxonomy): Eukaryota > Metazoa > Arthropoda > Malacostraca > Decapoda > Coenobitidae > Coenobita > Coenobita brevimanus. The sequence continues at coordinate 198,170 of NC_137012.1, forward strand.
CATGTCGACATGACGAATTGGAATGGAATTATGGCGAAAAAACGATTTTTACCCTTTTTTTTTTTTTTTTTTTTTTCTTTTTTTTTACATAGTTTAGGTCTACAGCCTGGGCCTTGGCCCAGTTTGGCCCAAAATTTAATCAGGTGATCAGAAGGTCACAGCCAATCATCCCTGTAATTTTAGTTAATATCGCACAAGTATTTTTTCCGTTGTTAACAGAGACAGACAGACAAACCGAGTGAAAACAATACCCGTCCCTGAGCCCTTCCGGAGCGGTGACAGGTTAATAACAGTCACTTTCTATCTACACATCACTCAGTCCTTAAAACAAACCAAGATATGATATAACACGAGCATTCTTCACCCCTTCCACCCGATGACGCATTCTGTATCGTGTGACCATCAGACAATTTTATTCAGTTTGGGAGGGAGTTTTCGGACTGGAGAGGCCTGATAAATCCTTCGTCATACCCTTCACTACAGCTCTTTCACGTTCAGTTGTTCTAGACATCACCCCAACTGCATCTTACATCTTGTAGCCCAGTGGGTGAAAATGGCAATGCTACGGCACACCACCCTCTGCACAGCACTTCTCCTTGACCAGTATAATATTCTAATGCCAGCCTATTGTTACAGCTCAGTATTCAAGATGAAGAGGAGGCAATTTTAAGCCAAGTTAGAGTAAAACGAGAATAATGGACACCCTTGCAAATCCAAATGCCGTTGTTCATAATATCAATACGTGTCTAACTGACAAGGTGAACATGCAGGTAAGCAATATCAAGTGCGTGAGAAAGTATACTGCAAGTGGTACCGTATTGCTTTTTTGAACTAGCTGGATGTAGCAGTCCTAAACGCCTGTGATCTTTAACTTACCAAGACCAAGACAAGACCAACCTATATGTCTTCCACAAGGCTATCATTACACGGATCCTAGCCAAGTGCGATGAGTTACAGCAGCCAGCCTCTGCGCCAGGGACATGGCTGGTAAAAAGACACGTTGTTTGTGCTGAGAACTTGCATTTTAACCATTTATAATGATATACTATCCTGTTGTGAAGGTGTATTATGGTAGCTTCCACATTATCGTATGAGTGCGAGAGTTTGGTATGGCATAAGCGTGAAAAAGTCAGGAGTAAAAGCTGTGGAAATAGGATTATTAAGGAGTTTGAGGGGGGGGCAGAGGGTGGAGAGGATAAGAAATTATATGATTGTGAAAGATGCAGAGTAAAGAATGCTGTTGATAGTAGGGTAAACTGTAAGACTATAGATTAGTGAAAGAATAACCTGTCACAGGCTCAAAGGTCTATGTTCAGAAGGGTACCATAGATAAGCTCTTTGTGACATCTGCCCTCACCTTTATTTTTCTATAGAGAAATGTGATTAGATGGCGTGGACATGTGAAGAAAATAAATGTAGGCAGGGTGGTGATAATGATGTATGTGCGGGAGTTTGAAGGTGAGAGGAGGCGTCATCGGCCAAGAAGGTGGCTATAGATGGGAAATGAGTGTGTGGAAAAGTGAGGTTTGGCAGTTTATGAGGCTGGGAATAATTGGCAAGGAACTGACTTGGTTGGATGAACTGAGTACGGACGAGGAAATGAAAATGGCGTGGTTCACATTTTTTAAATTTTTTTATTCGATGGTCGATGGATTGGCTGTGTGTGAAGCGCATTAGTAAAGAACAAAAATATGCCTAGATGGTTGAGCTTGTAAGGTGGGGTCAGGATTTTAGGTGCGTGGCTGGTGTGTGAATATGAGTCTGGCGCATTTCATTACGCATACTGTTGATAGTTCTCCCCCATTCGTGATTTCCCATTCCTGGTTTTCTGGATCTTACGTCACCTACTTGAGGAAAAAAGGTCATGATGATGATGATGATGATGATGGAATATTTTAACACCTACACAGACCACATCACATGATCTCCAGTACGCCTTGAATAAAGGAGACAGACTTTCTGAAACAAGGACTTTATATTTGGGATTTGGATAGCTCTTGAAGAGGCGGAAAATACATTTGGAGCTCTTCATACGGCACTTTACAGGCAAAAAAACGTGTCTTAATTACAGCAACAGTCTTATAAGGGTTATGATTTTGCATACATCCGCGATCTCGCTCTCGCTCACAAGACAACGAGATTAAGTCAGAGAGCGGTTGTAAGGTGAGTGCAAGTGACTGTGTAGTGTCCTGTCCCTGTATGTCTCAGTCGGCGAAGCAGGGTGCACAGGTAAGAGCACAGTAATGGCGCTTATTGAATTTTGACACCTTTAAAAACAATCGTGCTTTGAAAAGGGCACATATCTCAAAGAAGGGAAGGAGGCAGACGCTCAAACTTCAAATGGGATCTGTCTGTACACATGCCTAGCCCGTGCACCTACGAGAGGGTCCTGCTCCACCGAGTGGTGGCACAGGACTTCGTCGCAGAGCACTAATTCGCTGACTTGCCCCCGACACATAGGAATGGCAGGGCCCAACGCAAGTGCTTTATCTGTAGCCTGACAATAATCGAAGAAGTCTCGACATTGTGCCCTGCGTGCAGTGTGGGTTGTGTAAATAATGTTTCAGGGTATGCTATACTAGGAAGAATAACCAGGCAGCTTCAGTATGTTTACTTTTTTTTAAGTGTTACTGCACTGATCTGGATTCTGTAATTATAAGGCTAATAGTTTCTAGGCTTTACCGCACCGTAAGACAAGCAGCCATAAATGCCAGCAATTTTAGTGCCAAAGCACAGATTAGTGCTGCAAGTCTTTCATTCAGCACCAGTAGCAATTTTGGTACAAATATCAGTGCATTTATTTCAGTGCATTTTGTGTGTTACGTAAAACTACAACAATTTAATGTCAGCAAATCTTGCCCTGCTAATAACGTCTTTCTCAACGCTTCAGTGCAAGTATCACTGCAATATTTCAACAATATATTTTTTACTGTATTTTTCTACGATTCACGATTCAACATAAAATGTTCGTGAACAAAAATTCTTCCCCACCAAGGTAACCTGTCTTTTATCAAGTGCCAAATTCTGCTCCATTGCAGTATTTTAGTCCCTGCATATTACAGTAAAATTACTGTATATGTAATTTTCTAGCACATCAGTATGAGCTGGCCAACAGTACATCACTCAGGGCAACATGCAATTATCAAGTGCAGTCTTCCTTTCATTATGCTTTTTTTTTTTTTTCCCCGACTCTGGGCATAGGCTTCACAGCCTGCTTTCAAGGCCCAGTAGTCCTCCTACGTACCGCACACCTCTACATGTCACCACTTCGGCGCTAACACCCACCGTCCATGTAGAATACATGCTAGGGCTGTCTCATACAGGACTGGTGTAATGGTATTAGCGGGGGTATTTTTAAGACATGTCGGCGGGTCTTCTGGTAGATCAGTAAAGTCTGCTATGAAATTCAAATCCTTAAACTGTTCCCTGCCCCAGCGAGATTTGAACCCGGGTCCGTTAGGACTACAGGCCAACTCTCTTTTATCATTACCAGCTTGCCTTTTTCACAGTGTAATCTCTCTCTCTCTCTCTCTCTCTCTCTGTCCACCACCACCCCCTCACAACCCACGTACGCTGACTTATAGCTATCACTTTTGAGAAACTTGAGGAGGTTACGTTTTGTCTTATTTTGATTTCTAAAAATGCTGTATTACCATGGGTCCAAGTGTCAACCGTTACTGTGCTACAATTACTATGATGTTAAGGGTGAAAAAATGATCTCTCTCATAAACTAACCATAACGTCATCAGTAAGTGTAACTCCGTAACGGGTGAGCGTTGGACCAACGTGAATATACCCCAAAAAGCATTTCCCAAAACTACATTTATATTTTAGGCCCATTTTGGCGTAACACCGCCATCTCTCCATCTTAAATGATGAGTTATAACATTTAATAAACGCAAAAGTATGGTGCCAATCTCGAAAAAGTGCTAGGTGAGGGATGTAGAGCCATAGTGCCATCATTTTCTGCCATACATCTACAAGAAACAAACACTGAAGGGACGAAAATTTGGGTCGAATTAAAATAAAAAATGCATTGTACCCTAAGTCCTGGGACACCCTGTATTTACGGATGAGAGCGAGGAGGAGGGGGGAACAAGCACTTACAAATCAAGTGATGTATCAAATTTTCATGAAGTGTGTGAAAGCAGTAGTGGTGCCTCTACCCACTAAGTACCAGCGCCTGTATGGACGGTATGAGTATATAGAAAGTGCTTATAACTGAAGTACAGTTTCGTCATCCCACAGCGTTCGTGATTTTAAGCCAAGTTCAGCATGAAATATATAACATGTACGACTAGGCCTACCTGTGTTTGTTAAGTGTCTCTGCCTGTAGAGTTGATTATGCTTATGGATCAAGTAATGGAGCAATAAAATAGGGAGCATAATACTATAGCTTTACCATCTAACTTTGGCTTAATTTTCGTACTGTTGAGAAGTGGGATTTGGCAGTTAGATTATGATGGAGAATTCCCGATGTTTTGCATATCGTAGTTCTGTTACGAGTTTTTCAGCGAGTTATTTTGTAAGTTGCACATTAATTTTTGTGCTCTCTTTTCCTGTAATATTTTATTTATGTAATTGTTAAATTATGTAATTTTATCTCAGTTTGTATGCTAAATAATTTAGAGAGTTATGCAGTGTAAGAAAACTCTGGCACGTTTTGAATGTCTCCGAGTTGGTAACTGTTGTAACCGTTGCTCCCTCAGGAATGCACGAGAAATGTGGAGAAGTGTAGAACATTCTGGAATAAAGGATGCTTATATAAGGATGGGAAAGAGACTAGAGCAGTTTCAGTCGGTTTTCAGATCAGTTTGAGTGTAGATCGGTGTCAGTGCAGTTAGTGGAGATTATCTTCGGTACTTGTGAGCACAATGAAGTGTTGCTGGCAAGCATTAAGTGTAATTGCAGTTAGTAAAGTTTGTATATCTTCGGTATTTGTAAAACAGTGGTGAGGTTTGCAAGCGTTAAGTATAGGGTAATTATCTGGAAAATAAAGACAGTGAACTTTAAAGCCAGTGTTTATTTACAACGCCTGTGCTGCTGTGTTGTTGCACAAAAAGTGCTGGGAGGAAGGATGTAGAGGCATGTAGTGCACCAGAATCCGTTAAGTCCCAGAGGAATATTATACTCCTTTTACTCGAACTTCGTCCTAAATTCCCATCGCTCCATATTAAATGCTAAAGTTTTAGCAATAGGTCAACACTATTAATGATTCTAGTCATGAAGAAGTGCTGGGGGAAAAGATATAGTGCAATAGCAAAGTACCTGTATCCTCCAAGTGCCAGAATAATATCATCTTTTCTCTAACTTGGTCAAAAATTCCTATCACTTCATCTTGAATGCTAAGTTGTAGCAATAGGTTAACACTCAAACCTGATGCTAGTCATGAAGAAGTGCTGGGAGGAAGGATATAAAGCCACATATAGTACCTGTATCCGCTGTTTGCCAATGCCTGTATGGTGGATATCAGGGGCGGGAAGACTGGCACTGTGAGGACGGCTATAAGGTTGCATGTGTAGCTCAGTGCCAGTACCAACGCCCCTGCCCACCATGCCGCTGCCAGCACTCGTGTAGCGCCATCCGTCACCAAGTGCTGCTTACCACTCTGCCGCAACAGACTCTAAGGATGAAGAGGAAAGATGGAGGGAAGAAAAGGAAGATGGACAAGGGAGGACAAATAAGAGACGAAAGAACGGAGGCAAGGAGAAAAAGGAAATAAGGAAAAACAGAGAAGATGAAAGGCAGACCGAATAAGAAGCAGAAAAAATGAAGGGATAAAAAAAAATATATACAGTATATATATATATATATGACAAGAGAGCAAATAGGCAGAAAAAATAGGAGGGAGGCAAAAGATGGTGAGAAAGGGAGTACCAATATAAGGCAAGACAAGTGGAGGGATGAAAAAAAGAATATGAAGATGGGACAGCAAAGAAGAGGGAGAAAGAAGAAAACGAAAGATTAAATCAACACCTATCTCTATCTATCTATTGCCAGACGCCTCAATCCCGTTTGGGGTGGCCACAAACAAATCGCCTCCAAGTCGCCCTGTCCCCCGCCATTTCACTCCCCTGCTCCCAACTCACACCCCCCTCTCTCATATACCTTTCCACCCCATCCCCTACCCCCTGGGGGTAGGGTTTTTTTTTTTCAAGAATACTCCCCCAGTATCCCTGCTTGTCGTAAAAGGCGACTAAAAGGGTTGGCGGAGGGTTAGTGCCCCTCCCCGGAAAACAACTAACCAAAAAACAAACAATAAATCAACACCTATCGACTACAAAAAGGTCATTAAGGCACAGAGTTAAATTTGGCTGAGTCAAAATTGTCCCCTAAAATATGATCTAAAATTTTGATGTTATATCCAGGTCCCTAATAATACTGCTGACCGACAGGAACAGGGGGACGGTGAGACAACAAACTCTGTCCATGATTCTGACCGGCTAGAATACTGATCTTGGATTCATCCATTTGCAGAACGGAAGTGCTTACCATTCATCACCTGCTCCGCTAACAACTGGTATCAGGTCAGATTTATGGCTATTGATTACACGATTGTCATTAAAGTGGACACCATGTGCATCACGTTATCAGTATTCCAGTAAGCACTTCATCTTCCGCCTTGAGGGAAGTGGTGGTGCAGTGGTTAGCACACCCACTTCAGTTTTCTACCAATTAGATAACAATACACTGGTACGGAGTTGGGGGAGGGGCGCCTCGGGGTCATACGCCCTCCCTGTTTATGACCAATGATTACTATTGAAAGAAGAATGTTATCTACCACAATATACGTAATAAACCTCTTACATCAATTGTACCATGCAATCATTTCAATGAAAAGAAGACTCTGGAAATTAATTTTGGGGAACTTGATAATGAGTCAGCATGAATTCAGGTAATCCCGCCAGTAATGATTCCTCTAATCACCCCTCCCCCCAAGGCTTTCCAAACTCTTGGATCTGACCCCAACTGTCAAATCAATGGTTGAAATAGGTAATTTTGTAAGACACTGCAAAAAATACATGGACATAAACAATACAATTGCAAATGAAAACAAAATAAGTAACACTTCAAAAAAATGAAAAAAAGCAACAATTTAGAAATGCTGAAGATGAAGTCAGGATTCCGAGGGCTTGATTGGTGAGTGAGTGTGTGGCCCATTTCCTTGAACATAATAGTGATTAGTTTTCCCTTTATCATGGTTTTCTCTCTCTTGCTTTATAGACCCTGCCAAACCCCATTTTTTCTGGAGAAAAAGGCTGGGTCATGTTGATGATAATGACAAGGAGAAGAAGGAGGAGGAAGAGGAGAAGGAGGAGGAAGAAGAGGAACAAATTATTGGAAGTACGAGGTAAATATTATACCCTGCAGACAATGACGGCAGCATCTTGAAGTGAAATTTGTGGAGCAGTGGCAAATCGGTTAACAAGGTAGAGTGCTGGGATGACGACCAGAAGAGCTCCAAGGACGCTGGCCCACACCAGGGGTTGGAATGGGTAGGTGAGGCTAATCCAGGCAGGCAGAGGAGGGGGTACACGGAGGGCGAACCCGAACCCCTCGTAGAAGTAATTGGCTGTGCTGTCGAAGTTTTTGAGGCGATCTTCAACAACGGTGAAGTAGTTGATGGTCAGGTTCTTCTCCCTTCTGTGTACTTCCCCCAGAAGGCCCGTCCAAGTGCCGTTCACAAACTTACCCCACTTCTTGTCCTTGGCCCTGAGCTGTAAGGTAAATGTAAAGTTCAGCCAGGACCCAAGACATTCTAGGATCATGACGTTTGTGCCTTGGCCAGCTTTCACGTCGCCATAAACAAGTGGAAAGTCATCCATATCGCTGGCCACCCGCAATACCTCACCGTCAAACGTCTGGAATCGGTCAGGGAACAGGTCCCCTCTCGAAGCAAATCTAGTTCTATTCCACGGCCCCATTGTAGTCCTAAAGCGTCGTTTTCCTTTGTATGTTTTAGAGAAGGGAGTGGAGGTGAAGACGCGAGGATGATGGGATTTGTGACGTGAAACACTTTGCATGAGAGCAAGTGATGTAGCTTTCTGAATCTGTTGCCATTCCATTAGAGCAGCGGCATCCCAGGACGTGTTTACATTGACAACAAGCATGGTGACTGGGGCCCAAGCGTCCCCTGCCTCTTGCAGCCATTCAGGCAACGCACCAGTCAGTAAAAGCACAACACATTGGCCACTGCAGATAGACGAGAGTGGCAGCTGCTCTTGCCATGAATTCTGAACTACTGGGTAGGATAAAAACAGTGGATGAACGTTGTCAGCGTGATGTAGCTCCCGTAGTAGTGGAAGGAGAGGAAATACTTGCTCGATGGAAGAGTCAACCAGGAGAACTATCCACTGGTCACTCAGCGGCCCTTCAGCCACCTCCACAATACCTCTTACGAACGCCAGTGAATGTGGGTCGGGTCGATGAAGCAACTCATTTCCGGCCATAATAGACAAAGCCGTCGTAGCGGCGTGGGCAAATGAGGCGAGAAGCACAGCAATCCAGAGCGCCAGTGTACAGTGAATCATTACTCGTGCCTAGTGCAGCACATAACTGAAAGAATCCTGTCATCCACCACCCTCGCTCCCTCACGCTTCATAAATATACCAACTGCTGACTTCACTGTTGCTCCTGCGCTGTTGTGGTCCAGGGCTTAGGCACATCGATAGTCAGTTATTCTCACGACCTTGTCCATAAATCATCCCGGGCGCGTATTCATTTTTTTTGTCCTTGCTACCTACGGACGATTTTATGAGGCTTTGGAGAAACACTTCGAATTGGAAGGGTTTGCTGTAGGCTGCACTATCTATCTGTTTCTTTATCTATTTATCTGCCTATGTGCCTGTCTATCTATCTGTCTATTTGTATGTCTGTCTCTATTAATCTTTAATCAGACACTTTATTGAAACAGGCTGCAAAAGGACGAAAATTTCGGCCACGTTAGAGTGAACGAATTTAACGTCAGTAATGTATTATTCCCAGTAATGCCAGTCGATTAAATTCAGTTTGAGAGAGAGAGAGAGAGAGAGAGAGAGAGAGAGAGAGAGAACTGTCATATTAAGGAATCATCTGCTAAAACTACTGACATTATTTAAGTCTTTATCACAGTAATAGCCTATAGGACTGTCGGCATATATTCAGCTCTTGGTATGGGCGGTGAGAGTACCTAGGTATAAACACAAATGTCAATATGGAGAGATCTATGAAAGGGGGGGGTTGAGCTTGAGGAAGGGCAGCCATGAGCCAAAGCACAAAGCGACGTGTTGGAGATTTATTTGTGGCCACCCGTTACGGAATTATTGACAACAGACACATACCGTAGTTAGTATGTTATGTGATGTAAGGCAGGCAGTTGTGCAAGCCCGTGATGGAATTTATAAACACCCATCACAACTACTGTACGTTCTCTCTCTCTCTCTCTCTCTCTCTCTCTCTCTCTCTCTCTCTCTCTCTCTCCCATTTCGTTCTTGCTATTACTACACGAATTCAATCATTCTAGCTACTAAGCACTTCTGTATGGCCAGGGTCAGGAGCAAAACACGGTGGGATGCAGGCGAGGCACTAATTAAATATATAATTACCCAGTACAGCTGACCCTTCTTGTGATGCGATGCTATTCCTGCCCCCCCCCCCCCGTGGTGGCCCGGTGGTTAGCGTCGATAGTCATGAAACTGCCGACCAACAACGCCAGGGTTCGAATCCTGATGGGACCAGTTGGCACCATTTGATTCAGGTGTCCGTCCATCCATTTGTGGTATGGTGGATGAAGTGAATGCCCAGGTGACACCTAAGTGAGGTTGCTGTGCTGACCTGGACGATACAGTGGCCTTGCATCCCAGGATATTAGGCGAATAGCCCACAACAGGCTCAAAGGCCTACGTTACGGAGATTAGCACCAAGGCTAAGTGCCTCATGGTGTCTGTCCCATTTTTATATTTTTTCCACCGGTCGAATATATTCATCCTAAGAGAACCCGTTGATGAGAAAGTGTTTGAAACAATAAATGATACGGTAACACTAACAGTAAGTGTTGTTTATACTGTGGACCTAGTTCATCTGGACCGTGAACCCAGTTGACCGAAGGCTGAAATTGCCGTTTCCCTACAGATCACTAACATCTTTGGGAGGGATGGAGGTGGGGGGGAGATGTAGGACGGGTCTATAACCAGGCAGGGGATCCGCCTGTTTATATCTATACCACCATATGAAGGCGTCCCTCCCCAGCACCATGATGGAATACATAACCATTCATTACATCTGCTGCGTGACATTCCACCACCAGCCGATTTATTCACAGCGCCAGGTGGGTGTACTCGTAGACTGCCTTTGATGAAATACATTAACGATTCATAACACTGCTGGGGAGGAACTGTTAACTGATTGTATTATTATTCACTACCATTCAAGTTTTCTTTAGGTTTTTGTGGAGTATGGCTTCGAAATAGAATGATATATAATTATTTTGCTTATAAAAGATAACTTTGAATGCCTTTTCACAATTATTATGTTTGTTTCTTTCACGGATATTACAATGAGATTGATTAAGATTTGTACTTATACTTGCACCAGTTTCCAATATAATAAAAAGAACTGTTCCCCAAGTGTCATATTATTTACGAAATTAATTACTTACCAGATAATCTACAGATACTACACTAGAGAAGTTTGTAGCATTAGCAAATGACATCACTTGGTACAAATATTACCTGATCCGGGAAATCCCGGGATCCAGGGATATACCCAGATTTTTCCCGGAATCCCGGGACGCTAAGAAACGTACAAAACAGGAAACCCTAGGAGGAACGTCTTCGCGTGGCGGCACCGATTTGGCCGTGTGGCGGAGTTACTCGGTTGTACAAACATCCCTCAACTTCCTCCTTATACCCCGAAAAGAGGATAGCGAGCTAAGGGAGAAGGGCAGTTTTAAGCCAACAGTCCACGGGGTTCACGTTCCGAATGAGCTGGAGGCAACAGCAACAACAACAACGATGATGACGAAAATAAGAACGAAAAAATCAGGAGCTGTGCAGGAAAGTGACGTATAAATAACTCGACACAATTCTTCAGCAGAGAGGAAAAAAAAAAAAAAAAAAAAGGTTATTTTGTGGTAGGTGGGGGCGCTCACCATCCACTCACTCGATGTAGTGCTGCTCTCGGGTGTCTGTCCTTTCTTCTCCATCCTTCTTTCCTTCCATTCCCTTCTGTCTTTCCTTCATTCTTTCCTTGTCCTACGGGTGACTTTACACTCCCTCTTCTGTCTTTCTTTCCTTCATTCTTTCCTCTTCCTTCAGCCTGTGGGTGACTCTACACTGAGTGACAAGCCAAATGGTTTCATGTGCACCAGGAAACCATTTACTACGCTGGGTGGTAACCATATAACCAAATTTTTCGCCCCTGGTGGTTTAGTGGGTAATTATTGAGCTCCAATCGGATTGACCCGGTGAAGGTTTATATCCAAGGGGTGGTTGGGGTCGATTGCTCATGTAATGCCACTCAGGGATGAGTGAGGCTCGTCACTCTCGTCTTAAATGTCGGCACCAACTGCCTAGCCCCGGGCTCCTACGCTCCTCATGGGGCAATGTAGGATTGGATGATGATGATGATGGAATATATACCGAGATCTAGATGATTCGACAATATTTACCATGCCATAATCTCACATGTTGGCCCAAGATCCATGAATACAGTGGCTGACCGACATCTCTAACCATCATTGTCAAAAAGAGGATGGAGGAGAATGTTCAATGTTCCGTCAAATTTTGTGCTTTTATTCTAACTTGAGAGAGATCCCAAACCCTGCCAGCTCAGTTGACAGCCAAAAATAGTCAGACTGGAGAGTTATCTGACCAGTAAGCGACGAGACTCATTCCTAAAGCATAGCTAAAGCACCTTGAATTTTATACCACGAGGACATAGCATTTGTTTTAAGAGCTGCATAGTTCCCTAAGTTGAAAACAGACTATAGAATACCAACAAAGAAGCATAATTTTTCAAACTGTGATTGGATTCTTGCAACCTTGTTTCAACGCAGTTTACTTGGATTGCCATTTCTAAACAGCCCAAATACAGGACGCCTCCGCTGAAACCCATGCTCCCCCCCCCCCACACCCCAACCCAACACACACTTTGGGTCTTTGGCGTTATGAGACCTTGGTGTATAATATATATATATATATATATATATATATATATATATATATATATATATATATATATATATATATATATATATATATATTTACGGTTTGTAGTTGGTAGTACTTATTAAGCTGTCTCTTTGGTCTAGGGATACGGAACTACAATACCGCAAAAGCAATTCACTCCAATCATTGTACTTATTTCCCAGGTATGAAAGATTTCCTTGCGGATCTAAATAGCTTTTCCATTTAAGTAAACACAAAAAAATATCTAAGTTTTAATTTACAAAAATATTACATTACTTTACATATTACACAAAACCAACCCATTAAATATCCCCAAAAGTTATACAGAACAAAACCGAAACAAATCAAAGTTTCACACCAATGGATGAAGTTAACCTGTCTACCTGATGTGTTCACATCATATACATATCTGTATGGTGGTCCAGACGGAATCTCACACGAGATAAGCAGCACAGAGTCAGTCCCAGTCTCTCCATACACAATACACAATACAAGTGGTACTTCAGGGTAATCACAGCTGAGGAGCAAAGTAGAGTAAGGGCAGTGAGCTGATCAGTCCAGACATCACTAATCAACTGCCCCCGGCTTTTGTTTGTTTGGTTGGTATTTATGGTTATCGGCCACATGATAGGCCATTAAGCCAAAAAATATATATACATTATCTACACTTACATGCACTTCACATTGTACTGTATATATCCTACAATATCTCTATGTGCCAGTTCTCTAGAGCATTAGAACTGCGAATTTAAGGCGACGACAAAACAGGAGCAGTAGGGCTCGAAGGCTATGGAGGCTGACAGAAGGTTATGCTGTCGAATCGCTGGAGTCCGAGTCTGAGTCAGAGTTAGGACCGGTGGATAGATGGGACTTCACGACCCCGAGGGTGTAAGAGAGGATACGGTACTCCTCGGGGCCGGTTACAGCCTGGAGGGACCCCTGGCGCAGCTCGGTGAAAGAGAGCAATGCCCGCCGATAGTCCCCTCTGGCATACTCAAGCTCGCTAGCTTCCTTTGGTGCCGAGCCCTCATAATGACGCAGCTGGTCCTCGAAGATCTTGAGGCCCAGCTGGGGGAGGGAGGCAAAGTCATCCCAAGATAACTGTCGGCCCGAGCTTGTAGGCTGTAGACTCGCCGATGCCTGGCTCTGTGGTGGAGGACGGGTCACAGAAGGAGGCGCCACTGAAGTCAAAGGGTCGTCGGGAGCAGCAACAGCAGGTGGCAAGGAGGGTGTAACATCCCCCACCTCCATGAGCACGTCAGGGAGTGGCTGAGAGGCAGACTGACGGGAGACAGTACGCCCCGACAGCTGGATCCTTGTCGGGGGAGTAGAGGGCTGCAGCTGCAGTACCCTCGGAACCAGGGAGGTGGGGGTTGCAGATGACCCAGAACGACACTTAGGAGCTCTCTTCCCAGGCCTCCTCCTCACCACGGGTGTGGAGGAAAAAGAATCGGGAATGGAGATGGCGGGGAGCCCGTTGGCCTGGAAGATGGCAGGCAGGCGCTGGGCTAAAACTGCCAAATCTCCTCCCGAGAAGGCCTTGGCAACTTCCACATATATGGTGATGATGGTCGAGTGAGAGGAGGCAGGAGTAGCAAGTTTTTTTTTTTTTTTTTTTTAAATAACAGAACGGAGGAAGGAAAAACAAATAGGTAAAAAAAAATAATCCATACACCAGATTGCTGGTGTCCTCTGTTCATAAAATATCTGTAACAATTAGACTTGAACAGTTGTGGGTTGAAATTTGGAGGAAAACAACTCAGGGGAAGCGAGTTCCAGAGAGATGCAGTTCGGGGAATGAAAGAATTCTGATAGGCAGAAGTTCTGCAATATGGTTGAGTGACATTCCAGTCATGAGCGCTACCAGATGCCCATGTAGCACGAGGGAAGGCATGGAGAGGTGGCACCATGGACGCATCTTCGTCTGAGCATTTGCCAAAAAAATATCTGTAAAATAATGCAAGGGAGGCAACATTCCTTCTTATTTGCAGGGGAGGTAGTTTATATGTAATGGCAGGGTTGTTAATGATTCTAACAGCTTTATTCTGAATTTTGTCTAGTTGTCTTAATGCAACCTCTCCACAACCATTCCACAAGGGTGAGCAATATTCAAGCTGAGAGCGCACATGACTCTTATAAATTATAGCTAACTGCTCATCGGCGAAGAAGTTGCGGACTCTGTACAATAATCCAAGTTTCTTTGAGGCGGTTTTAGCAAGTGATCCGACATGAGAGGTCCAGCTGAGGGCACTGGTAAGTGAGATACCAAGAATTTCAATACTTTTGGAGATGGGAATATTAGTAGCACTGAAGGTAATGTACGAATCTGGCAATATCTGTCTATTAGTAAACTGTATATATTTAGTTTTACTAGCATTAAAAGAGACAAGGTTGTTTTGTCCCCATTCACTGATTGTAGATAGATCTTGATTTATGGAGATGGCTGTACTGAGTTGAGAGGTAGAGATATTAAACTTTGTAAATGGATGTCTGAGTGTGAATGAACTATGTAGTGTTGAGTCATCTGCATATGAGTGAATGGGATTGTCAGTGACAGATAATAAATCATTAATATGAACCAGAAATAGGGTTGGCGCCAGAACTGATCCCTGCGGCACGCCGGCGTTAATTGAGTGGAAATTCGAATATACATCATCTACTTTTACTCTTATTTTCCTGTTACTAAGATAAGAAGAAATCAAAGGAACAAAAGACGTTAGTCCATAGCAAGGGAGTTTGGACAGCAGGGAACGGTGCCATACTCTGTCGAAAGCTTTAGAGATATCAAGAGCTACTGCATGAGTTTCTCCAAAAAGATCAATTGATTGATGGATGGTATGAGTTAAGAGATTGAGTATGTCAATGGTGGATCTTTCGTAGCAAAAACCGTATTGTCTATCACTAATTAAGTTGTTGGATTCAAGATGTTTAACAATGTGCTTATTAATTAAAGTTTCAAATACCTTACTAAGAGAAGATGTGACAGCTATTGGTCTGTAATTGGAGGGGTCAGACGAACTTCCTTTCTTCGGAACTGGGTGGATATTGGCTTCTTTCCATGAATTTGGGAATAAAGAAGTACGTATGCATAGTCTGAATAATTAAGCTAGGACAGAGGCAAGTTCAGAGGAACACTTTTTCAAAACAATTGGCGGAATTCCATCTGGACCTGGAGCTTTGTTGGTAGGTAAATTGTCTAGGATGGATTTTACGTATCTTGTCTGTATTTTAATTGGGGCAATTTCGGGAGAATCAAGTTCCAGTACTTTTTTTTTTTTTTTTTTTAATGTGCTCGACTCTGGGCATAGGCTTCTCAGCCTGCTCCCAAGGCCCAGTAGTCCTCCTACATATCGTACACCTCTACATGTCACCACTTCGGCGCTAACACCCACCGTCCATATTGAATACATGCTAGGGCTGTCTCATACAGGACTGGTGTATTGGTATTAGCGGGGGTATTTTTACGACATGTCGGCGGGTCTTCTGGTAGATCGGTAAACTCTGCCGTAATGAAATTCAAATCCTTAAACTGTTCCCTGCACCAGCGGGGATTTGAACCTGGGCCCGGTAGGACCGCAAGCCACCTCTCTACCGATTGAGCCACAGCCTCCCCCAAATTGGGACATTCTGGCTGGTATCATCTATGGTAGAGTTTCTGGCAAAGGTACTAGCAAAGATATCTGCTTTCCCACGTGGGTCATTTGTAATATTGCCATCTGAAGATTTTAATGGGGGAATGGATGATGACTTGTTAAAGTTATTATTGAAAGAATTAAGAGTTGACCAGAATATTCTATTGTCATTTGGGTTGTTAAGTAGTTTTGATGCTTGCTTTTGAAGAAAGTTTGATTTAGATAGATTTAATACAGCTTTTGCATGATTTCTAGCAATTTTAAATTGGGAGAGTGATTCAGATGTTTTTGATTTTAACTAAGAGTTATATGCTAATGACTTTTGGGCTGTTGCTTTGGCACAATTGCCTTCAAACCATTTTGGAGAGTTTGATCTTTTAGTGAATTGTTGACTTGGTAGGAATGAATCCATACCAGCTAGTATTAAGTCGCAAATGTGGGACTGGGTAGAATTGGGATCACTAGAGAAGAAAGACTGCCATGGAACATCAGCAAGATAATTTCTAAATCCATCCCAGTCTGCCCTGTCAAAGTGCCATCGGGTCACCCTGACAGGTTCAGAACGGGGAGGTGTAGGAGGGTTAACTAATGAGGCTTTGATGAGATTGTGGTCAGAGGATCCAAGTGGTGACAGTACCTCTATCCTGTATTGATCTGGATTATTTGTCAAGAATAAAGAAAGTAGAGACTGACGCTGACGACGATCACGAGGAAGGGCGTGGGGAGAGCCCTGCACTGCCTGGCCTGCAGGGCTGGTGACAGAAGCAGCTGCAGGGCCCTTGACATCCTCTCCGACAACAAACTCCACCTCCTCACCAGCAGCAACAGAGGGCACAGGGTGGACAGGGTTGGGGGCCACGATGGAGGACCGGTGGAGGAACACATCCTTCCCTGTGTCCCGGCAAGTTACGAAGCCGTAACCCCTTCGGACGTGGTACCACTTATCCCGCCCAACAACCTTGGCTGCCATGGTTCTCTTCCCGTAGATGTTCTTCCTCAGGTCAGGAGCTGGTTAGAAAGTCTTGTTTCTGCCCTTGCGGTAGGAGGTGAACTCCGTCTAGCTGCTTAATCCGCCCCCGGCTTTTTTTTTTTTTTTTTTTTTTGCCTATCGACCATTGAGGCCTGAGCCTCTGGTCATTAAGGCAAATATATATATATATATATATATGTATATATATTGACACATATATACATATATATACAAACATATATATATATATATATATATATATATACATACATACATACATACACACATCCATGCATATGAACATACACACTTTCATGCACACGTACAGTACATATATATATAATAATTTTTATTTTATTATTTTTTTGTAGTTTTATTTTTATTATTTTTATTTATTTTTTATATTTTTAACCTTATATGACTTATAATAAAAAATACCTAATCTAAAGACCGTAAAACAAACCACCTAACAGACAAATCGCTAACCTATACTAAATCCTAAGAGACAAATAACTAGACCTACACTAATATTCAAAAAGCCTCGATCAAGAGAACACCATCGACTGCAGATATGTAATGCCTTTCTGCATGACATACCTGCACTCATCACCTGGTGACTGTCAGTCGAGGCACAACCTAATATATGGGCCATCAATATATGAAAGGGAACCAGACGAGTCAGGAACATTTCCATATACGTCAGCTGTCGGCCCTAATTAGAATAACTTAAGCAAGATAATATAATGTATTTACATAATTTGTACAAAAAGTGAAGAACCTCGCCCAGCAGACCACCATCGACTGCAAGTGCCCAATACCTTCCCATATTGCACACTTGCACTCATCAGCTGGTGACTGTCAGGCGAGGAACTTGGCTTAATGTAGGGGACATCTATATTAGAAATAGATCGGTGGGAGGAGGAACTATTTAAAATATGTAAACTCTCAACCCTAATTAATATTACAATATATACATATTTACTGTTCATAAAAACCATAACCACACAGTAAAAAAGTTACATCCCTCTGATTAGTCCGGTCTCTCTCAAGAAAGCCATCAATTTATCAGTCATAACAATGTCCCCATCACCCAGGATGGTGGAAAGGGTGAAGGGGACGTCTACTGCGCCGCAGTTATTTATAAGTGAAGCATGTTCACTAATAAATCGTCGACAGCGCAGGATGATATGACTGATAGATAACACCGCATTACAGATGTCACAGTGCGGTGGGAAGCGTCTTTCCATATATGGTTTAATGTGGGTTAAAATGGTGGCATTCAGCCGTAACCGTGCCAACACTTTTTCTTCAAAGCGACTGGGACGGTTGGCAGTGTCCCAGTCGCCCAGGTGCGGCTTACAAGTTGGAATATTTAGTCTGGTCCACTGACCTTGCCACAGAAGATTTATTGATTTCTTTCCGAGAGAGAGACTCGACCGTAGATCACGAGGAACGTCCCAAGTCTCCTCGAGCTCTACAGCCGACTTTGCAAGTAAGTCAGCCTGCTCATTGCCGTAGATACGACAATGACCAGGCACCCAGATCAGCGTGAATGACTTGTTGCATGAATGCAACTTATTAACCATGCGGCCCTGGATCTCATGAGAGTCCGTAGTGCAAGATGCAATTCCCTGAAGGGCTGATTTTGAATCTGAAAATATGACAAATGAGTCATGCCTAGAATTGAGAGCATAGTCTATGGCTTTGTCAATAGCAAAAAGTTCTGAAGTAACACAGATGTATGAGTCGGCAACTGATACCTGAGGGCACATTCAGTCGACCACACACTTGCACCCACACATTCACTCGACTTGGAGCCGTCGGTGTACAATTGATAGGACCCCACGTGACGAACAATGATGTTACGAAACAAGTGGTGGACCTCCGCCTCCGGCGCCTTGGCCTTTGGTGCTGGGAGCCATGATACATCCACTGTAAAACTGGGTGGCTTGCAAGCCGCTATATTTTTTAGCACCAACTTGTCAGTCACTGGGGTCCACACCAAGCTCCTGAGTCAGTAAGTGGAGGTGAGCGGCAAGTGGCCGACGCACCCCCCGCAGAAGATGGTGGTATTGACGCAGGGGGGTACAGGCCACATTGCCGATATTACTTTTCCTAAACGTCCTTACGCTGTAGGACAAGGCCAGGTGGTCACGGCGAATATGGAGGGGAGGCATATTCGCCTCCACTTCCATACGAGCCACACGGGTACACCGGACGGCTCCAAGACACATTCACAAACATTTATTCTGCGACACATCCAATCCTTTCAACGTGGCATCGGATGCCGAGCCATACACCTGTGCACCATAGTCTAGCTTCGATCGAATGAGGGACTTATGCACCATTAATAAAGATTTTCTGTCGGCACCCCAGGTAGTACCCGCTAGGTACTTGAGGACATTTAACGGTTTATCACAACGAGCAAGCAAAGTATTAACGTGAAGTTTAAAATTCATTCTACGATCAAAATGTATTCCTAAAAATTTTACAGAATTTTGAAAAGGTACCGCCTGATTATCCAAAGTTAAGCACAAATTAGGTACGTTACGATTAGTGAAGACTATAGCGGCACACTTACGGACGGAAAACTTAAATCCCCACTGCAAGGCCCATTGGTGGACGGAGTCAAGGGCTGCTTGAATCCGTCCAGCCGAAAATTGTGCATTACGGGAAGAGTGCCATATTGCACAATCGTCAGCGTAGAGCGAGTATTTAAGATTCCTCGGGATGGGAGCAGATGACAGAATATCATTGATCATAATACTAAATAAAGTAGGACTAAGCACACTTCTCTGTGGCACCCCGTTTTCCTGGATAAATATATCCGATGTTACGTTACGGGGCAATTTGACAGAGAAAGTCCTGTCCCTTAAGAAATTTGAAATAAAAACAGGCAAATTTCCTCTTAAACCATAAGCATAGAGCTTCATTAGTATACCGTGTCGCCAGGTCATGTCATAGGCTTTATGGATGTCCAAGAACACCCCTATCATGAATTCTTTATTGGCAAATGCCTCTGCAATACAATGCTCCAAATTCATTAAATGATCTAGTGAACTTCTGTATTTACGGAAGCCACATTGTTGATCATTTAACAAATTCTTCGACTCTAAAACAAAAAGAAGCCTATTGTTAACCATACGTTCCGTGACCTTACATAGACAAGAAGTCAACACAATAGGACGAAATGAAGTGGGATTCATAAGACGACCAGCCTCTTTGGGTATAGGTATGACGTGCGCAAAGTGCCATGAGTTTGGGAACGTTCGAGACGCCCAAATCTCATTGTACAATGCTAACATCTTAATCAGGTTGTCCTGATTAAGATGCTGGATCATACCGTACGTGATGGTGTCTGGTCCAGGGCTGGTGTCTTTACAGGATTTAAGGGCAAGGAGCAGTTCATCTAGCATAAACTCTTGGTTGTACGGGGAGTCTACGTCTTCTGGGGCAAAGTCTAATATCTGTAGCTCAGCCATGTGTTTATGATGTTGAAAACGCGGATCATAATTGGCTGAGCTACTTACATGAGAAAAACTCCTGGCGAGGATGTTAGCAACGTCCACGGGCTCGTCATAGATATTATTAACCTGAAGGGTGGTGATTGGATAATATGGGCCTTTATTATTTAATAATCTTATAGTGGACCAGACTTTACGTAATGGTGTTGTACGAGTCACCGTGGACACAAAGGACCGCCAGGAGTCACGTTTGGCCCTTCTTATTATTCTCCTTGCCTCAGCCCGTGTCTGTTTGTATGCAATAAAATTTTCCTCAGTGGGCTGACTATCAAAAATCCTGTATCTCCTATTGTGTTTTCTTAATGCTTGTCGGCAGCCCGGCGTCCACCAATGTGCTCTATGCTTCGCATGAACTGTAGAAGTCTTGGGAATAGCAGCCTCAGCTGCGTGTAATATGGAAGTAGTTATATTTTCGACCTTAACATCTATGGTCTCCCCAGATATATCTAAATTGGCGATCCTTGAGAAGGATCCCCAATCTGCTTTCTTATAGTTAAATTTTGGAGGTGGAGGGTCCGAAATGATGTCGCGTGTATAAGAAAGACAGATGGGTAAATGATCACTTCCCAAGGAGTCGTCGTAGGGGTCCCATGAGAGATCTTGATGTATACCAGGGGAGGCCAAAGATAAGTCAATGGCCGAAAAGTTACCAGTACGATCATCTACACGAGTCGCTCTACCATCGTTCAGAAGACAGAGGTTGGACTGTAGTATTAGGTCGGCTACTTGCTCCCCACGACCATCAATCCTCAAGCTACCCCATTGATAGTGATGGGTGTTAAAGTCGCCCAACACTAACTTATTTCCAGGCAGATGTTCAACTAGTGAATTTAAAGCATCACTATCAATGGGGCCGTGTGGAGGACAGTACAGAGAACAAATAGACATATACATGTTATTAAATTTTACCCTGCACGCGACAGCTTCCAGAGTAGAATTTAGAATCACTTCCGTTTGTGGGTGTGATTTGTGTGTGTATATGGCAACTCCGTGACCTTCATATCTTCTATACGAGTGGTAGTGTTTGAACTGTGGAGGATCAGGGTGATCCTCCAGGCACGTCTCCTGTAAACAAACAACGTCTGGCCCGTGTATTGACAGCAGGATTGCTATATTGTGTAACTTATTCCCGACACCTCTACAATTCCACTGCAGTATAGTGAATGCGGCGGTTTAAGATTTTCGAGGGTGGCCAGTGTGCTTAGTTTTTTTATGCCCCCCGCGACCAGGCGAGTGGCTACCGAGGGACCTTTCCCGGTTCTTGTTCATGGAAACCTCCATATTCTCATCAGTTACAAGGCTCCCAGACTTCACCGAGGAAGAGCTATTCTTTCTCTCCCTCGCTGGACCAGGAACGGGAAGGACGTGAGGACGTGACTGTTTAGTGAGGGTGGTCAAATTAATCTTGTCAGACTTGTCTGGCTTCGATTTTGGCCGCACTGACTGCGAAGGAGCAGCGGCACCCTGGGAGTAGGAAGTCGCAACAGGGATGTCCGTAAGAGAGTTGGAGCGTACAGGAGGCTTAGACTGAGAGGTAGGGCGTGGGGTATGTGGAGCGAATGTTAGGTCAGTCTGTGTCTCAACGGTGCACATCACGGGACGGGACACAACCGCCGATGCATAGGAGATATTAGGCTTGGGAGTTGCATGCAACTCCTTCACCTTCTTCCTTGCATCGTAGAAGGAAATGCCCTGTGTTGCTTTTACTGTGCAGACCTCCTTCTCCTCCTTCCACTTGGGACAAGCCCTCGAGGAAGTGGAGTGAGCATCCTTGCAGTGAAAGCAGCACTCGGTCTCGGATGTACAGTTGTCAGCAGAGTGATCTACAGTTGCACACTTGCCACACACGATGTTGGAAGCCCGACAAGCCTTTTCGTGGTGTCCAGAGAGTTGACATTTTGAACAACGAAGGGGGTTCTGGATGTATGGTCTAACATTTACAATTTCGTATCCAACCTTCACATTGGCTGGAAGAGATACTTTGCCAAAAGTGAGAACAACTATTGCGGTCTTCGTCCTTATGCCTTCCGAGAATCTGGTAATGAACCTCGCCTCTATGACATCTAGCTGAGAAAGTTCCTGTACAATTCTTCTTCCTCCATAAGCACAAGATCCCTGCAGGTGATAACACCCTTGCAGGAATTCATGGAGTGGGGGATCGTTGTCTGGACATCGTGACAATGGAACTTCCTCGGTTTAAGCAAATCCTTGACGTGAGCTGAATTCTTGGTTTTTACAAGGTCTCCACTCGCAAGTTTTTCACTTGTTCCACCTCTCCTGCACACCCATCAATCACCTTCTTGATGATGAAGGGATTGAGGCTGGACAGGGGAGTGGAACCAACCACATGAATCGACACAAACTCGGCATTATTTACATGTATGTCAAGGCGGGTACGTGTATGGGGCCGTTCAGTCTGGGGGCAGTCCGTCCGTGCAGCAGTCGGGGGTCTGTCAGGACTACCTCCCCCCCTGAAGGGGGGGGAGGCAGTAGTGGCGTCCGCCATAGTTACCACTTCCCCCGTGAGGGGGAAGTGGGAAGAGAGAGAAAAACGACCAAGGGGGCAAAGTACCTGGGGAAGACCCACCTAGGCTGAGATTACCCTCTCAAACCACTCTCGGGAGGAGGCGCCTGTATGTGACTGACACCCCAGAGCGATCAGTGGGGGGTACACTCCAGAGGTGAGTAAGCAAAGGCAATCTCAGTAATTAGATATAGACACCTACTATATCTACTAAGGCCAGGGAGGAAAATGAGGTCTAGCTAACCTTGCTTTATTGAAAAACGCCCTAGTGGCGAGCAAAAGAAAAAAGCTAAAGCCGGTGAGGCAACCCTATAGCTAGAGGAGAGATCAGCACACGTCCTTTCTCTCCGCAACCATCCATCAAAGTCCCCGCCCCCGGCAGGTTTCCCGGCAAATTTATGTCCCAAGCTGTAGCTTCAAAGACGTGGTAATGAAGCCTTGGATCCCTTCAGAAAACCAGATATTGAAGCACTCGAAAAGTTGATCAGGCTTCTTCTGAACTGTTTCAAACAGCTGTGAGGAATCTGAATTATTTCATAAGAGTAAAACCAAATAAATAGCATGGAGGAAAGCAACAGCCGTTACACTAAATATATATATATATATATATATATATATATATATATATATATATATATATATATATATATATATACACACGAGGTGCTACCCAAAAGTTCCAGTAATTTGAATAGTGTAGGAAAATAAGTTACCTTACCTCCTAGTTCTCACTGTCCCCTTGGGCTTGTATACAGTGTCCCAGTGTTTTTTCCACGAGTCCATGCATCCCTTGAAGGCTTCAGGAGTGATGGTCTTGAGCACCTCCTGCGATTCTCTCTGGATCTCCTCAATCGAGTCAAATCGACGCCCTTTCAGTCGTAATTTCAGCTTGGGAAACAGGAAAAAGTCACAGGAGGCAAGGTCAGGCGAATAGGGTGGGTGGGGAATGACTACCGTGTTAGTGGAAGCCAGGAACTGCCAGACAACAATTGATGTGTGGGCGGGGGCGTTGTCATGATGTAGGACCCAGTCCTTGTTCTTCCACTGTTCTGGACGTTTGCGGTGGATGTTCTCCCTCAGACGCTGCAAAACTTCACAGTAAAACTTTCCGCTGACAGATTGACCGGGTGGGACAAATTCCTTGTGAACAATCCCTTGGATATCGAAGAAAACGATCAACATCGACTTGACATTGCTGCAAACTTGACGCGCTTTTTTCAGGCTCGGTGAATTGAGAGGCTTCCATTGCGATTACTGCTGCTTTGTCTCCGGGTCATAACTATAAACCCATGATTCATCACCAATTATGACCTTGGAAATGAAAGGTGCATCATCTCTGACCTGATTCTTGATCTCCCTGCAAACTGCAACGGGATGTGCCTTCTGCTCGTCACTCAGCAGTCTTGGCACAAATTTTGCAACGATGCATCTCATGCCCAACACGTCCAAAAAAATGCATTACACACTCCCACACGACAGTCCAACAATATCGCAAACATCATGGATAGTTCATCTACAATCTTCAAGGATAGCCTGACGAACATTTCCAAAGTTTTCTGGTGATGTTGCCGTTGACGGTCGTCCAGAACGGTCATAGTCTTCGATAGACGTTCGTCCTTCCTTGAACCGCTTGTACCAGAAAAATGTGCTGCTTTGGGACATGGCATTGTCACAAAAGGTTTGCTGAAGCAACTGGTGAGTTTCTGCAGCCTTCTTGTTGATCTTGAACCAGAACTTGATGCAGGTTCATTGTTCCATTAGATCCGCCATTGCAAAACCGCCAAACCACATACACACCACGTTGCAGTAGTAAGCATAGCACAGCATCATGTCCGGTTACAGACACGACCGGGGCCACACTGAAGCACAAGGGGTGCTGCTGACTCCTCCTAGTGGCAAATGAACTTTTGGGCAGCATCTCATATATATATATATATATATATATATATATATATATATATATATATATATATATATATATATATATACCAGTACTGCTGTACTGTGCCACAGTCTTTAATCATTCTACAATATATTGGACAAGTAAACTACCGAATTGGCTAGTTTATGGCTGAAAAATGCTAAAGCACCTTAGATGCAGGATAAGATCAGGAGAATAACAAATGCTACCGTGTAAAAATGAAGAACAAGCCAATAGCTGTGTATAATTACCATTTATTCATGGCTATAACAGCGCTAAAAACAAAAAAAAAAAAAAAAAAAAAAAAAGCTCTTGGCTGAACAAGAGTAAAAGGTTGGACATTTTAGCCAGCTGCCAGCACTAAACCATCCAAGCTGGCAACACTTACTAGCTGACGAAAACGACTAAGGTCTCTCTCTCTCTCTCTCTCTCTCTCCATTAAGGAGTTTAACGGTATAGTAAATATTTCTAGGATAGGTGATGGAAGCTGAAATTCCGGACTTTTGGAGAAATGTTAAAATTCATCCCGGACCAAGATTTTGACACCTGATTGCAGGACATGTCCGGCAAAATCCGGGCGTATGGCAACGCTACAGTTTACCACCTGCAGATGTTCGACAACTTCACCTAAAATGGGAAACTAATTACTTTGAAACAAAATTTCAGTAATAGATTAAGGGGGACTGTACTTCATAGAGAAGTTGACGACGTAAGCAAATCAAGAAATATCAATCAGATTCCTATGGTCCAGTGAACGATGTGTGAAAATGTTCAGTGAAATGATAGGAACATAATCTGCCACGAAAACTAGGAAAAGCAATGCAGATACACATGTTTGTTCCTACTAAAAAACATAATGTGTGTGTGTGTGTGTGTGTGTGTGTGTGTGTGTGTGTTGTCAGGCACACACGCCTTCATTTGATTATGATACAGGGCGCTTCAAAAGATGTTAATTTTACATGGACCTAACGTTTGCAACGAAATAGAACCGACAACCAGATCAGCACTGAATAACAAATTTATGCTGTGCCTTCAAAGACTCAGTCAGTCTCTACTTTTCTTCTGTATTCGAAAGTCATTCTTATTTGCCTCTTAAATCAACTGCATAGGAAAGTAAGAAATATAAAAGTTCCATAAAAGTGTTGACATTTTTTGAAGCACCGTGTATCCCACCTTACCAGCGAAACAATCCAGGTTGTTGAAACTGGTAGTGTAGTGTGTCCAAGATGCCATAGTTCAGAATATCAATGGTTATGATACGGTATTATACATGTGCATATTTTAAAGGGGAAAGGGTGAACTAATAAAAGGCAAGACAAAAGGAGGGATGAGAAAAAGAATATGAAGATGGGAAAACAAAGAAGAAGAGGGAGAAAGAAGAAAACAAAAGCTTAAACAACACCTATAGACTACAAAAAGGTCAATAAGGGACACAAATTTGCTATGTCCAATTTATCCCCTAAAATATGATCCACAATTTTGATGCGTTATCCAGGTTCCTAGTGAAACTGCTGACTGACAGGAGCGGGAGGAGGAGAGGACAAACTCTGTCCATGATTCTGACCGGCTAGAATACTGATCTTGGATTCATTCATTTGCAAAACGGAAGTGCTTACCATTCATCACCTGCTCCGCTAACAACTGGTATCAGGTCAGACTTATGGCTATTGATTACACGATTGTCATTAAAGTGGACACCAGGTGCATCACGTTATCAGTATTCCAGTAAGCACTTCATCTTCCGCCTTGAGGGAAGTGGTGGTGCAGTGGTTAGCACACCCAGTTCAGTTTTCTGCCAATTAGATAACAATACACTGGTACGGAGTTGGGGGAGGGGCGCCTCGGGGTCATACGCCCTCCCTGTTTATGACCAATGATTACTATTGAAAGAAGAATGTTATCTACCACAATATACGTAATAAACCTCTTACATCAATTGTACCATGCAATCATTTCAATGAAAAGAAGACTCTGGAAATAAATTTTGGGGAACTTGATAATGAGTCAGCATGAATTCAGGTAATCCCGCCAGTAATGACTTCTCTAATCCTCCCCCCCCCCCACGGCTTTCCAAAATTGGATCTGACCCTAACTGTTAAATGCATGGTTGCAATTGATAGTTTTGTAACACTGCAAAAAAAATGGATGGATATAAACGATACAACTGCAAATGAATATATGAAATAAGTAACACTTAAAAAAAAAAAAAGTAAACTGGCAACAATACAGAAAAGTTAAAGGTAGAATCAGGATTCCGAGGGCTTGATTGGTGAGTGTGTGGCCCATTTCCATGAACATATTACCGATTAGTTCTCCCATTATCATAGTTTTCTCTCTCTTGCTTTCTAGACTTTACCAAACCGCATCTTTGGCTGGAGAAAAAGGCTGGGTAATGATGATGATGATGACAAGGAAGAAGAGGAGGAGGAGGAGGTGGAAGAGGAGGAGGAGGAGGTGGAAGAGGAGGAGGAGGAGGAAGAGGAGGAGGAGCAGGAGGAAGAGGAAGAGGAGGAGGAACAAATTACTGGAACCACTTGGTCAATATTATACCCTGCAGACGATGACGGCAGCGTCTTGAAGTGAAATCTGTGGAGCAGCGGATGCAAATCGGTTCACAAGATGGAGTGCTGGGATGACGACCAGAAGAGCTCCAAGGACGCTGGCCCACACCAGGGGTTGGAATGGGTAGGTTAGACTCAGCCAGGCAGGCAGAGGAATGGGTACACGGAGGGCGAACCCGAACCCCTCGTAGAAGTAGGGGGCTGTGCTGTCGAAGTTTTTGAGGCGCTCTTCAACAACGGTGAAGTAGTTGATGGTCAGGTTCTTCTCCCTTCTGTGTACTTCCCCCAGAAGGCCTGTCCAAGTGCCGTTCACAAACTTACCCCACTTCTTGTCCTTGGCCCTGAGCTGTAAGGTAAATGTAAAGTTCAGCCAGGACCCAAGACTCTCTAGGATCATGACATTTGTGCCTTGGGCAGCTTTCACGTCCCCATAAACAAGTGGAAAGTCATCCATATCGCTGGCCACCTGCAATACCTCACCGTCAAACGTCTGGAATCGGTCAGGGAACAGGTCCCCTCTCAAAGCAAATCTAGTTCTATTCCACGGCCCCATTGTAGTCCTAAAGCGTCGTTTTCCTTTGTAAGTTTTAGAGAAGGGAGTGGAGGTGAAGACGCGAGGAGGAAGGGATTTGTGACGTGAAACACTTTGCATGAGGGCAAGGGATATAGCTTTCTGAATCTGTTGCCATTCCATTAGAGCAGCGGCATCCCAGGACGTGTTTACATTGACAACAAGCATGGTGACTGGGGCCCAAGCGTCCCCTGCCTCTTGCAGCCATTCAGGGAACGCACCAGTCAGTAAAAGCACAACACATTGGCCACTGCAGATAGACGAGAGTGGCAGCTGCTCTTGCCATGCATTCTGAACTACTGGGTAGGATAAAAACAGTGGATGAACGTTGTCAGCGTGATGTAGCTCCCGTAGTAGTGGAAGGACAGGAAATACTTGCTCGATGGAAGAGTCAACCAGGAGAACTATCCACTGGTCACTCAGCGGCCCTTCAGCCACCTCCACAATACCTCTTACAAACGCCAGTGGATGTGGGTCAGGCCGATGAAACAACTCATTTCCGACCATAATAGACAAAGCCGTAGTGGCGGTATGTGCAAGTGAGGCGAAGAGCACGTCAATCCAGAGCGCCAGTGTACACGGAATCATTACTCGTAGCAAGTCCAACGAGTAATTGAAAGAATCTTGTCATGCAGCCCTTCTCCCGCACGCTTCATAAATATACTTACTGCTGACTTCACTCTTGCTCCTGCGCTGTTATCAAGAGCCTACGCACATCGATAGTCATTTATTCTCACGAATTAACTCATCCCTGACACGTATTCATTTTTTTCCCTTGCTACGTACGGACGATTTTATGCGGCTTTGGAGACATATTTCGAAGGGGTGGGGTTTGATGTAGACTGCGCTAGCTATCCGTGTCTTTGTCTATCTGTCTATCTGCCTATCTGCCTGTCTATCTATCTGTCTATCTACCTATCTGCCTGTCTATCTATCTGTCTATCTGTATGTGTCTTTATTAACCTGTAGTCAGAGGCTTTAATGAAACAGGTTGCAAAAGGACGAAAATTTCGGCCACGTTAGAGTGAACGAATTTAATGTCAGTATATCATTCTTGGTAATACCAGTCGATTAGGTTCAGTTTGAGAGAGAGAGAGAGAGAGAGAGAGAGAGAGAGAGAGCTCCCGTATTAAGGAATTACTTAGTTGCTAAAACTATTGGCATTATGTTATTCTTTATCACAGTAATTGCCTATAAGACTCGGCATATATTCAAATCTTAATGGTATGGGCGGAGAGAGTATCGAGTTATAAACACAAGTGTCGGTATGAAGTGGAGAGATATATGGTGGAGGGGGAGGGGGTTGAGTTGGAGGAGGAAGGGCAGGCACATGGCAGAGAACCAATTAACAGACGTGTAGGAGATTTATTTGTGGCCACCCCTTACGGGATTATTGACAACAGATAGAATGTTGTGTGATGTAAGGTGGGCAGTGTAGAATATATAAACACCCATCACAACTGCGCTTTCTCTCTCTCTCTCTCTCTCTCTCCATTTCGTTCTTGCTATTACTACACGAATTCAATCATTCTAGCTACTAAGCACTTCTGTATGGCCAGGGTCAGGAGCAAAACACTGTGGGATGCAGGCGAGGCACTAATTAAATATATAATTACCCAGTACAGCTGACCCTTCTTGTGATGCGATGCTATTCCTGCCCCCCCCCCCCCGTGGTGGCCCGGTGGTTAGCATCGATAGTCATGAAACTACCGACCAACAACGCCAGGGTTCGAATCCTGATGGGACCAGTTGGCACCATTTGATTCAGGTGTCCGACCATCCATTTGTGGTATTGTGGATGAAGTGAATGCCCAGGTGACACCTAAGGGAGGTTGCTGTGCTGACCTGGACGATACAGTGGCCTTGTATCCCAGAATATTAAGCGAATAGCCCACCACTGGCTCAAAGGCCTAGGGAGATTGGCACCAAGGCTGAGCTTCTCATGGCTTGTCCCCACATTCTTACCTTCTCTCCACCGGTCTATTATATTCTCCCTCAGAATACCCGTTGATGAAGTGTTGGAAACAATCAATGACACGGAAACACTAACAATAAGTGTTGTTTTTGTTGTGGACCTAAGTTCATCTGAACCTTAAACCAAGTTGACCGAAGGCTGAAATTGCCGTTTCCCTGCCCCTCACCATCATTTTTTCGGGGGGTGGATTGGGAGGGCAAGGGATCCGCCTGTTTATATCTGTACCTCCACATGAAGGCGTCCCTCTCCAGCACCATGAAGGAATACATAACCTTTCATTACATCTACAGCCGTGGTCCATGTACCCGGAAAGCCAGAAACAATGACGTCTTCTGCATGTCATTCCTATTACCACCACTTGATTTATTCATGGCGCCAGGTGGGTGTACTCGTAGACTGCCTTTGATGAAATACATTAACGATTCATGACACTGATGGGGAGGAACGTCTTCGCGTGGCGGCACCGATTTGGCCGTGTGGCGGAGTTACTCGGTTGTACAAACATCCCTCAACTTCCTCCCTATTCCCCGAAAAGAGGATAGAGGGCTACAGGAGAAGAGCAATTTAAGCCTTCAGTCCACCGGGTTCACGTTTCGGATGAGCTGGAGACAAGAACAACAACAATAACGATGATGACGACGACGACAATGACAACGGAAAAATCAGGTGCTGTGCAGGAAAGTGACATAAATAACTCGACAAGGTTCTTCAGTGGTAAAAAAAAAAAAAAAAAACGATAGAATATATGCTGAGATATAGCCTAAAAGATTCGACAATAATTACCATGCCATAAATCTCACATCTTGGCACAGGATCCATAGACACATTTCTAACCATCATTGACAAAGAGAGAATGGAGGAGAATGTTTAATGTTCCACCAAATATCGGTGCATTTATTCCAACTTGACAGAGGTCCCAAACCTTGCCAGCACTGTTGACAGCCAAAAATAGTCAGACTGGAGAGTTGATCTGACCAGTAAGCAGAGACTCATTCCTAAAACATAGTTAAAGCTCCTTGAATTTTATACCACGAGGACATGGGATTTGAGTTTTTAAAGCTGTATAATTCCGTCAGATAAAAACAGACTCTAGAACAGTGGTTCTTAACTTTTTTACTACCTCGCCCCCTCTAGTAGTTGGTCCTTCCCTCCACGCCGCCCCTAGCATCTGCAACCAAATTGATAAAATTCCCTCCCAGATTTTAAGGAGAAACTGAATAAATGGGTGTTTTTAGTCTTTTTACTGAACATGAAGTCTGTGCAGACAATATACCCAGCATATTTAATGAGGTTACTGTCTTGCTAATTGAATGAGATATTTGACACTGCTTCTTAGCTACAAGATCTTGAATGCGTGGTCGAATGCCAGAAGGTGCACAACGTAAGTCCCTTTTAACGTTCAGCCGTTTTCTTTACTTGGTCTTGACGGCAACGAACGTGGAAAATACAGCTTCACAAAGATACTTGGATCCAAACATTGTCAGAATTCGAAGAACTTAATGTGAGACCAGAGGGTACACAGGAAGGTACTTGACCCAGAACGTCTCAAGATCCAGTTCTCTGAAGTCTTCTTCAGCTGAGGCGTTGAACTTTAACTCAAGAAACTCCTCTTGGACTTCATCCGAAACATCAGCTACTTCACATTGAAATGAGTTTCTGATGAATTTCCAGGCTTCACGCTTATCAACTATGTTTGGGAAGTATCTGATTAATTCTTCTTTCAAGTCAGTCAGATGAATGATTATTTGGTTTGTTTTGTTTTTAACTCAGAATCAAGGTAACTGTGAATGAGAGCAGAATCCAAGTTACTAAAACTGGCTGTATTTCCATCCTGAATTCGACATTTCCAGAGGTCGAGTTCGGCCATGAAGGTTCAAATGGTGTCGTGGTGCATGATTATGTTGATGTTTTTCCCTTATAGTGTAAGGTTGATTGCATTGAGCCTTTCGAAGATGTTCACCGGGTAAGGTAGAGATAGTAGAAAGCCTTCAGGTGGAACTTGTCATGGAGATCTGCCTTCTGCTGTGAATCCAGAAATATTGCTACTACTTCTCTTAGTTCATAAAGCCATCCAAGCATTTTTTGTATTTCATTTATAATCATCTTGATACTGGCCATGCTGTTGTTAAGAGAATTACAAATATAATTAGAGAAATTCCTACTTTTTCCCCCGGGCTCGCGCCCTCCCTGGAATTTACTCACGCCTCGGTATGGAGGCGCGCCCCCCAGGTTAAGACCCTTTGCTCCAGAATATTATATATATATATATATATATATATATATATATATATATATATATATATATATATATATATATATATATATATATATATATATATATATAGGGAAGGGGGGATAGAATACTTCCCCAGTAATCCCTGCTTGTCGTAAGAGGCGACTAAAAGGGACACTTTTATCTACATTCTTTTTGCTCTCTTTCTTTCCCTTGTACTTTGTCTGTCCAAACCCTCTGCATTTTACTTTCATTTAGTTAATTTCCTCTCTCCACTGTCTGGTTCCTGCGAGTCACTGGCATTGGCTTCAGGGTAAAATATTTTACTGCCTAAGAAATCTTGATGAACTCTGGTGACGAAGCAATGGCCCTCAGTTCCGTGCAGCCCTTAAGTGGGCAGGGGTGCTAAGAATCCCACGGTGTAAAAATAAGTTCATAAATCCAAAAAGAACCTTAAGAATAGGAAACTGGAATGTTCGAACTCTCAATCAGGCTGGTAAAATGGAAGAACTTATTTCAGTGTTCAAGGAATACAAGATGGATATTTGTGCTCTTACAGAAACGAGGTTGCTTGGAGTTGATAAAATGAATTTGGAAGATGGTATTACTATGTTGGTTTCTGGTAGGAGTGATGGAAATCATTACCAAGGAGTAGGCTTACTGCTGAGTAGAGATGCTTGTAAGGCACTATGTGAGTTTGAACCAATTAATGAGCGCTTGCTTTATGCTCGCTTAAAATCTGACCATGGTAATATCAGTATGGTTGTAGGGTACGCTCCGACAAATGAGGCTGCTGATGAAATGAAGGATGACTTTTATGAGAAGCTGCAGGATGTAGTGAATAGAGTGGCAAGACATGATGTGTTAGTTTGCATTGGTGATTTTAATGCGATTGTTGGCAGTAGTAGGGATGGCTTTGAAGATTGTATGGGTAAGGAGGGTGTTGGTATAAGAAATGAAAATGGGGTGCGACTTGCAAGCTTTTGTTTGGCAAATGACCTTATCATTGGTGGAACTATCTTTGAGCATAGAAAAATACGTAAGACTACTTGGATTTCACCATGTGGTAAATATTGTAACCAGATTGACCACATTGCAATTAGCAGAAGGCATAGGAGTTATTTGCAAGATGTTTGCGTAAGGAGGGGGGGCAGATATAGGTAGTGATCATCAACTTGTTGTGTCAAAGATTAAAATAAAACTTAAGAGAAACGTTAATGGTAATTGTACAGGAGGTAATAATTATGATTTTGATGAGCTGAGAAGTGATGAGAGCACGAGGGAAAAGTTTCGGTGCGAATGTAGAAACAGGTTTCTAGTCCTGCAGACTTTGATGGAATCTGAAGACAATGATATTAATCAAATGTGGAGAGAGGTAAAAGAGGTTTTGCATGAGAGTGCTAAGGTTACTATTAAGAAAAAGGGAAAAGCGAGAAGGAAAAAGTGGATGTCAGATGAAACATGGAATGTAATTCAGAAAAGGAAAGAAGCTAAGTTAAGAAGTGAAGAACAACATGTTGATGACCAGGTAGTTGAAGTACTTAGAGCAAAGTACTGGAGTTTACATTCTGAAGTAAAAAGACTCGTTAGACGTGATAAGAGGAGACTATATGATGAAAAGGCGACAGAGACAGAAATTAAATTAAGTAAAAATGACGGTCAGAGCACAAGAGCAGCGTATCAGGCCATAAAGGAGTTAACTGGGACTGAAAAGAGAAGGAAGGAAATACCTGTAAGAGATAGAAATGGTAATTTGATGACTAAAGATTTGGATATAAAAGGAAGGTGGACAGAGCACTTTGAATCTGTTCTAAATAGACCAATCCCAGCTGAAGAGGACATTTTGCCAGTCGAGAGAGATTTGCAGATAGAAACAGGGTATACAACTTTGGAAGAGGTAGCAAAATCTATAAAGGAGTTAAAGAATTTTAAGGCTCCAGGTGACGATGGAATATTCCCTGAAATGCTTAAGGTGGAAAATGACGAGTTGATGAATGCGCTTTTGAAACTTTTTAATGTGGCTTGGGATAATGGTGGAATTCCAGAAGAGTGGAAAAATGGAGTGATTATAAAAATACCAAAAAAGGGAGATTTAAGTGTGTGTGGCGATTGGAGGGGGATAACTGACACCTGTAGTTGCAAAAGTCTTTTCCAAAATCTTGTTGAACAGAATAGAGCCAGTAATTGATAAAATTTTAAGAGAAGAACAAGCGGGATTTAGAAAGGGTCGAGGTTGTAGTGATCAGATTTTTATTGTAAGGCATCTAATGCAACAAGCTAATGAGATGAAAATGCCACTTAACATGTGTTTTGTGGATTTTGAAAAGGCGTTTGATAGTGTTTCACGTGGAGCTATGTTGAAAATTATGAGATTCTATGGTATACCAGAAAAGTTTGTAAATATTATTAGAAGCCAGCATGAAGGTACTTTTTGTTAGGTAATGGTGGGTGGTTCTTTGAGTGATCCATTTCCAGTTAGGTCAGGAGTGATTCAAGGAGGAGTTCTTTCGCCATTGTTGTTTGTTTTGGTTGTGGATTATGTTATGAAAAAGGTTGTAAGGAGAACAGGTGCAGGAATTAACTGGAAAGAAAATAAGAAGCTGATGGATTTGGACTATGCTGATGATATTGTACTGATTCGCGGATGTATTTACGAGATGCAGAGGGTGCTTGATTGTCTGGTGGAGAAAGGAGAAAAAGTGGGATTGGTAATAAATTGTGGAAAGACTGAAATTATTAATATGAACGTGGAGAACCAAATCGATTGTGTAATTGGGAATAATGTGGTGAAGAATGTAGAAAACTTTAAATATCTGGGAACGATTGTATCATCTAATGGATCATTAAACAATGAAATTGAGGAGAGGATTAGACAGGCTTGGCGAGCTGTTGGAATGTTGAATTCTGTTTGGAATAATAATATGCTTTCGGTACATACTAAAGTGAAAATTTACAAGTCCATGGTTAGACCAATTTTAATTTACGGGCATGAGTCATGGTACAGTACAATTGCAACAGATCAGAAAGTATTAGGATTTGAGAATAAAATACTGAAAAGGATTCTTGGGGTAAAGTGGCAAGACAGAGTTACAAATGAAAGAGTAAGGGATATTACGAGAGTGGAACCAGTTAATGAATATGTGAGACTGTCTTGTTGGAAGTGGCTGGGGCTCATATACAGAAAAGAAGGTTGTTTAATACAGGATGTGCCAGAGTGGATTGCTAGAGGAAGAAGAGGTAGAGGTAGGCCGAGGGAAACCTGGTTGAGGACAATGAAAAAAGAAGCAGGAGAGGAGTGTTGGTGGGACCTGAAGGAGATGGCAAGAGACAAATATTGGTGGAGAGAGTTCATTGAGGCCCTATGCATCCCGTGCGGTGCCACAGGAAATGATTGATATATATATATATATATATAGATATATATATAATTATTCATGTTGTGATTGGATTCTTGCATCTTGTTTCAGCGCAAAATTACCACCTGAAGATGCTTGACAACTTCATCTTAAATGGGAAACTAATTTCTTTACCCTGAAACAAAAATTCAATGATAGATTAAGGGGGATTGTGCTTCATAGAGAAGTTGACGACGTAAATAAAATCAAGACATATCAATGAGATTCCTATGGTCCAGTGAACAATGTGTGAAAATGTTAAGTGAAACGAGTACAAGAACATAATCTGCCACGAAAACTAGGAAATGCAATCCAGATACAG
The DNA here is from genome assembly GCF_032717465.1 of Coenobita brevimanus. Taxonomy (NCBI): domain Eukaryota; kingdom Metazoa; phylum Arthropoda; class Malacostraca; order Decapoda; family Coenobitidae; genus Coenobita; species Coenobita brevimanus. The sequence continues at coordinate 233,965 of NC_137012.1, forward strand.
CAACATGTCTGTTCCTACTAGAAAACATAATGTGTGTGTGTGTGTGTGTGTGTGTGTGTGTGTTTTGTCAGGTATACACGCCTTCATTTGATTATGATACAGGGCGCTTCAAAAAATGTTAAGTTTACATGGACCTAACGTTTGTAATAAAACTGAACCGACAATGTACCAAATCTGTACTGAATAACAAATTTGTGCTGTGCCTTCAAAGACTCAAGTACTCGAAATTCAGTCTTATTTGCCATTTCAATCAACTGCATAGGAAAGTAAGAAATATAAAAGTTCCATAAAAGTGTTGACATTTTTTGAAGCACCGTGTATGCCACCGTACCAGCGAGACAATCCAGGTTGTTGAAACTGGTAGTGTAGTGTGTCCAAGATGCCATAGTTCAGAATATCAGAGGTCATAATATGGTTTTATACGTGTGCAGATGTGAAAGGGTCAAACATCACACCGCCTAATGCATTAAGGAAGCCAGTGTTAAGACAGCTCATATGAAGTCTGTCACTGAGAATACTGCACAACAGTCAGCATTAACAGTCAAATGTACTAAAGAAATAATGTCAACAGCCCTGTCTGCTGCCAAAACGCAGCCATGTAGCCGAAAAATCATCATCATCATCATCATCATCCAGATTTCCTTCCCCCCCTAAGAATGTGGTGAGTAGGATTTAGAGAGCAAGCAAAAGAATCTGATACAACGAGAACTATCAAAAGTCTGCTCAGATGAATGGGCCACACTCTCATTCCTTCATCATTCAAGCCCTCAGAATCCTGACTGCACCTCATAGGCATAAATATCTACACTCATTCCCTTCACCTTACCAGAGCATTTTCTTACCAAGGCACACAATGCACCTACATCACTGAACGCTTGGCCAATGAGTACGTCCTCGACTCCATCTATCTTTGTTTATCTTGTCCTTTTCTCATCCGTACAATGTCCGTTTGTTTTCCTTATCTTACTCATCTCTTCTCTGTCTCATCCTTTCCTTAATAGTCTCTCACACACCACACTCGCTGTCTTTATTTTTGTCCTTATTCTATCCCTACAGTGTCCATCTCTAAATCTCTTATCTCATTCATCTCCTCTCTCGTCCCTCGATCATTACTCTTACACCACAAAATCTTTATTTATATATTTTGTCCTTTATCTGTCCCTACAATGTCCATCCCTATTTTGCTTATCAAACTTATATCTTGTCTTTCACGTCCTTTCTTCAGTCCTCACACATCAACTCACTATCTTTATCATCGCCCTTTTGTTTTTCATTCCTATTATGTCCGTCCCTGTTATCCTTCTCTAACTCATCTCTTATCTGCCTCGCATCGTGTTCGTTGTCCATACGTACAGTGTCCATCTTCATTTTGTATATCCAGTTCATCTCTTCTCTGCCTCGTCACATCCTCCTCCCTTTAAAACATCGCACTCAAGAAAATATCCATCTCTTATGTGGAAAAATGATGCGCACATTTGGATAAAAGATTTATGAGGGAAACACATCAGTTACAAACAGAAACGGACCTTCTCCATGCATCTTTAGTCATATATATATATATATATATATATATATATATATATATATATATATATATATATATATATATATATATATATATATATATATATTCGTATTTCTTTGAAAAAAGCATTGTGCTGCATAGAGTGCTAAGCATTATGAAACGTGGACGAAGCATTGTTATATATAGGCCACACAGTGATGATGGTGCAAATAATTTTCGTGATGTTTATTTGTACTCTAAAAATACACATAACTGCACATTAAAGGAGCTTTTATAATATGAGGTACAAACATAATACATCCACCTGTGTCTGAGGGACCTGATCACTTCCACAACCATCAAACTGCTATACCATGATACGTCTTGCTTCTTTCTTTTTCTTCTTCTTCTTTGTTTTTAGGGGTGTAGTCTGCTCATCCTATCAGCCACCACATATCTCTTAACTACAGCATCTTAATCATCCTTTTCATATCTTGTCCCTTCCTCATCCGTTTGAAACTACATTCGTCTCTGCTTATTTCTTACGCATCTTCTTAACTCTTCTTTATCTCGTACGTTGTTCATCTCTACTGTGTCTGCCAATCTCTCACGTACAAATGCGGAGATAAATATTGATCCACCGCATTGCTATAGAAAGACAGTGAGCACTGTCTTTCGGAAGTCTTCACTGGAATCCATTAATCTTTCCAGAAAATTATGTACAAATTTGATGATTGACTCTCAGTTGGATCGATATACAGGGTGCTCCATGTATAACGCTTCACTTCTATTCCGCCGTGCGATATCTCGTGTTTTGTGGGGACGGTTCAGCTAGTGTTATCGGTATCTCTCTTGCATCGTTCGTTCATTACAGACTCCCACTGTCACAACCAACCACGAACTGACCGAATGAGCCGTCCTCGCAACACAGAAAATACTGCTATGTGAGTTTGTAGTGGAGTACTGTTTATGGACCGCCCTGTGTTACCTGCCCATGTTCCTTACTCATGGTTCCTTATCTGGTGCCTCAATAGTCCCTCTGACACAGTGCGGGATACTCGGCTGACTTGGACGTGCCCGCATCACACTGGCTGGCCTCTGGACCCACTTGGTATATGGGCTGGCCTGGTACGTTGCCTGCTGGTCCGTAGTGACACACGTACACCCAACTGCTGCCACCTGCATCACTAAACGGGTTGTAATACGTGGCACCACACCCAACCTCCTCTGTCTTAGCCCACACCGCCTGGGAAATAAAGCACACAAGTAATACATAAGAGTGGATGCCAGATCATAGTGAATTTCGCTATAGTGAAGTACCATGTGTAATTTCGTGGTGTGAAGAACGTTGTGTGGGGAAATCTTAAGGGAGCTTCAATTAGTCACTTTGAATGTGAAAATCCTTAGGCGTGTCTGACAGACTTGGCAGCTCCTATACACTCTTCCACATCAAACAGTAAGCACCATATCAGATGCTGTTATCAGTGCCATGTCAAGGTCTCCACAAACGGGGCAACCATGATGGGCCAATCACTGCTCTGGAGGGAGGGGGAACCCCTCTGTGTGCTAATTCAGTTTCAGATCAGTTAACAGTTGTACTAATGGCGCTATACGTTCCTAAGGTGTTTCGCACAGTAAGAATTCAAACTATACCCTACGCGATATTTAGAGCATTCAAATCAAAGTTGGAGGCTGTGTAGATAGCATACATTTTTATATCGTCAAGTTAATGATCAGCAGACCTGGAAAAAATGTAACTAAATGGCACACGATTTGCTGAGGACCTTACTTGAGCATTATGAATCTGGCATTTGATTCTAAATTGATATCAAAGTATTACTAAATGATTAATGCAATACGACGATGACAAACAAAGGAAAACTGTACAGCCCCACTACACAGCAGGAAAATCTAACAGCAACCGCAGACAAATATATGTAAAGCGACCTCCATATTTTTTTATAGGTACTTGTAACCAGTTTCTATAATGCTTTTCATCTCCACTTTCGCCCGCTCCCCTGTCCTCCTCCTCCTTCTCCTCCTTAACCTCCTCGACAGAGAACAGCTGCACGTTCTCCACATCCAGCTCAGCTACCAATGGAGTGAGCACAAGAAGAGATTTTACACTTTCTTGTAATAAGAAAAAGTATGATATGAAAGAAAGTAAAACCTTAAAATAGTATATAAAATCATGATCAGCAGTGTACTGGTAATGAAGGCATTACAAAACCTTAAATATCAAATGGATGGGACTAAAAGGGGCCAGCAGCCTGACCCCCCCCCCCACCTTCCTTCTCGTAGTTACACCACTGTTTGTTATACCGTATTATTTTTAGACAGTAGTGGTAGGTGGAAGGTAGGCGCCCATCATCCACCCACCTGATGTAGTGCTGCCTACTTCTCCCTTCATGTCTATCACTTTTTCTGTGTCTGTCCTCCTCTCTTCCTATTTCTCCCACCCTTGCCATCACTGTTTATTATTCTTTCTCCACTTCAGATGGCTCTACGCTGGGTGGCAAGCCATATGGTTTCCTGTAACTCAGGACACCATTTACAGCGTTGTGTGGTAACCATATAACAAAATAACGGAGTGACTTGGAGTATACTATGGTGCCCCTGTTACCTGGGTGGAAAAGACGCAAATGTAGCGTCCACCCAGGAACCAAACCTCCACAGTAATCCCTACGTCTTGCTATTTCGAGGCGCTGTCAGCCGCATGGGAACATCGATTCACTGCACGGGATGGCCCTGTAGGGGTGGTTGTTTGCATGCTGTTGATGGGTCTGCCTCACCCAGACAGAATGAGATAATACAACAACAAAACATCAGATAGTTTCATCCAGCTCGGTAAATCTCTCTCTCTCTCTCTCTTACCTGTGTGTACTGCGTGGCGTTGGGGTAGGCAGGGTCATATTCATACTCCCAGACAGCCGTGTTGGGCACATAAACAACCTTGTCGTACCAGGAGGTCACCGCGTCAGCCCAGTTCTGTAGTAAAGACAAGGCAACTTTATTCTCGCCAGCTCAGGAGGCTTGCTATAGATTTTTCACTCTAACTTGGCCTAAAATTGCTATCTCTCTTTCTCACATGATAAGCTCTAAAGAAATCAACACTTCCTATACTCTTTTTACTCCAACCCAGCGTTTCTTAACCTGGGGTGCTAGCACCCCAAAAGGTGCTGAAGTCAATTTTAGGGAGTGCTGGAAAATGCAACATATATTGGTTTTGCTTAGCACTGGCATTGTTGATGTTTTATTCCTGGAGAATGTATAAAACAAATTGTCAAGGAGTTCTTCATTTTACTTTACTTTATCCATGTAGTAGTGTAGTAACTGTAGCGGTGTAGCGACTGTACTGTAGTCCCAGTAACCAGATGTTAGGGGGTGCTGGCCTGTGCAGCCTTACTGCAGGGGGTGCTGAGGTCGGAAAAGGTTAAGAAACGCTGCTCTAACCTGTCCTAGAATTGCCATTTCTCCTTTTTGGAATGCTGAGTTCTGAACATGGCTTAACACTGTCTATGTTCCTTTTACTCTGCCTTGATCCAGTATTGCCGTCTCTCCTTAAATGCTAAGTTCTAATCAAGAGTTCACAACGCCAATGCTATTTTTGCTCGAACTTGGCCTAACATTGTCAACACTCCTTTAAAACTGATTTCGAAACGTGGCTTAACGCATTCTATACTCAATTTAGTTTAACTTGGTCTAAAATCGTCATCTCTCCTTCTTGAATGCTGATTTCTAAATACAGGTTAGCACTAGAATACGATGCTGGTCACGATGAAGTGTTAAAGAAAAACCCCAATCACACTGCAGGTACAACTTGTCGCAAACCTGAAAATCGCGAAACCAGTCCCCGACCACGGAGGTCTCCAAGCAGTCGTGCCACCGATCGGCTACCGGCGGTCGTCCAGTGTCCGTCCAGCGTCCGTCCAGTGGGCGGCCGAACGGCGACCATGGCCAGGTACACACAGGTCAAGACACCAACGGGTGGCTGGCCTGTCCGCATCCTGTCACAGTTTAGACCGCGACCACTAGACCGACACCAGCCGCGGATTGGCCGGCGGCTGGTCTCGGTCCAGCCCACCACCTGTCGCTCGACCAGTCGCCAGCTGGACGGCGGCCGGACTTCAACTACCACCACAGACAGGAGGCTTGTGGACGGCGGCCGCCGCAGTCCAGTCGTCGCCTTGACGGAGTGCAGACGGCCACCGCACAGAGCGGGCGGCGACTGGCCTCCGTCCGGATGGCAACCACCGCTTAAAAATCAGGTGTCGCCGACCAGTCGCAGTCCATAAGCCGGCCAGACGCAGTCCAGCCGCCCACCGGGAGCTTCCGTGTCGAGACATCGGTGGTCGCGGGGAGGTTTTTTGTGCAGCACGAAAAACCTCGCGATGAGTTTTTGGTGGCCATGGTGGCCTGCGGCTAGACCGAGACATATGGAGACCGGTAGAAAACCTCACCAAAACCACCCACGACTTGCAGGTCGCGGGTGGTTTGCGATAAGTCGTACCTGCAGTGTGACTAGGGCCAAAGGACCTAATGCCTTAGCACTGTCCTTTTCTGCCATTTCTGTACTGTATGTGAAATAACCTGCAAAAAGGACAACATATCTGAGCCAGTTTAAGGTAAAAGGACTTTATCACTATTTTTTAAACGAATCCTTTGCATGTTAAGGTTTGTTATTCTTTTGCACATTATTTACTGTATTTTTAGTTGATTATTTGTACGAAACGGAAGTACAGAAATATATGTGGAGATGTATATGTGGGGAGATATAAGTGGAGATATATGTGTGAAGAGATATAAGTAGAGAGATATATGTGGAGAGATGTATGTGGAGAGATATATGTGGAGATACAGTATATGTGTGGAGAGATATATGTAGAGTGATATAAGTGGAGAGAGAGATATGTAGAGTGATATAAGTGGAGAGAGAGATATGTGGAGAGATATGTGGAGATATATGTGTGGAGAGATATATGTAGGGAGATATAAGTGGAGAGAGATATGTGGAGAGATAAGTGGAGATCCGTGTGGAGAGATATGTGGATAAATATGTGGAGATGTATGTGGAGAATTATATGTGGAGAAATATATGTGGAGAGATATAGGTGGAGAGATATGGGAAGAGATTTCAATGGAGACGTATATGTGGAGAGATGTGTGCGGAGATACATGTGGAGGAATATATGTGGAGATAATTATACAGTGTGTGGAGAAATATGTGTGCAGAGATGTTTGTTGAGAGATGAGTGTGAGTTGGAGGGAGGGCGGCCAGCCTTTACGTGATTAAAACGTCTGACAAAAGATAGACAGACAGATAGATAGATAGATAGATAGAGAGAGAGAGAGAGATGTTATGTGAATCATGGCGATATCGACATACCTAGCATAAATATCCTATGTTAAAATATTGGTGGGCATCCTTCACGTAGTGGCACTAATACAACCGAACGGCTCAATTGCCTGGTTATACAAATATCCCACAACTACCTCCCCATACCCCGAAAGGAGGATGGTGGACTGAAGGAGAGGGGCATCTTAAGCCTGTAGTCCACCGAGTTCACGTGTCACATGAGCATGGTGCCACAGAAACAATATTGACATGCTTTATAAATCCAGAAGTCATATCATAAAAATCCTAATCATTTATGTGACAAAAAGATCTCCGTCGTAGTTCACTATCATCATGTATGTGTGTGTGTGTGTGTGTGTGTGTGTGTGTAATTCACCGGGTCCGGGTCGGTCAGGATCACTTGATGGTCGTGATCGTCAGCATTTTACCCTCTCGGAAGGGAGCTGAGAGCTCATATAGTCCGATCTAAGGGCAAGGCTGTGACCTTCACACACCCACACACCCGTCCCCTTGCTCAAGGGGGACAGTAGCCACCCACTTCGTCAGTGAAACTTTTCGCAACCTGACCGAGGCGCGAACTCCCGTCTACCAGATGGCAAGCGAGAACGTTACCACTGCGCCAGCGAGCGGTGTGTGTGTGTGTGTGTGTGTGTGTGTGTGTGTGTGTGTGTGTGTGTGTGTGTGTGTGTAAATGAAGAGTAAATATAAACAATTTTATAACCTAGCCTTACAAGAATGTATAAATACAGCCCCTCACTGTGAAACGTTTGGTAGCTATGTGGGCAAAGATAAACTGATAGTGACCCTGTTCCACTGGGTGAAAGCAAATTTCCTGTAATTAATGTGATGTAACTAACCTGGTGATCGTGTTCGGCCCAAAACCAGAACACGTTTTCGCCGACCTGGTAATCCCTGGAGCAGATTCGTCGCTGGTGGGGTTCAGTGGTCTCCTCGTAACACTGGCTGGACCACGCCTGACCAAACAACACAGAATTTTTTATTATTTTTTTTATGAAGAGAAAAAGGAACCAAAGTCGAGGAACCAGCAAATTTGTTCCTTTAAATGAAAAAAAAAAAAAAAAATGAAATATAGAGAGTAACTCAAAATCCATTTACGCTGAGATGCCTGGACACATTGCGTTTAAAAGACTGTAGGTCATGGGAAAAGAGATACAGGCAGAGGAAAACAGTTCCAGAGTTGACCTCTTCCATACCTATATAACTGTGAGCATAGGTTAACTCTTGCTTTGGAGAGTTGGACAGAAAAAGGGTGAGAGTGTGCAGCCAGACAGGTGCTACGTCCCCCCCCCCCCATAATGGAGGAGGGATGCAAGCAGACAATATTCAGAAGAGCAGTGGACTGACAACACTAGCAGCAGGTGGATATGTACAGACAAATACAAGAGTCGGCTCGTTTCTCCTCCCTTTCGTTCATCATTGGATTCATAGAACGAGAGTCACAGTAGTGCTAAGGCCTTTTATTAGTAGAACGAAAGGTATAATAAAGATAAAAGATAATAGTAGTTGAACGAAAGCTATAATGCTTTTAAAAAATATTAGTAGGAGAACGTGAGTCAAAGCAGAGCAAAGATCAAAGAACGTAGAGAACTGGTGTTAGGTTTACTTGGTCGAGTCATTTAAGGTGTGCGTGGCAGTTGCTTACTTCCAAGTTGTATTATGTGAGCAATAAACCCCAACCAGCCCTCGGAAACAAACCTTCGTGGGTCACATTTATAAGGAGCCCTAACCCCACTAGACCACAAGGCATTTATTTGGCTACATTATTGCAACCCAAGAGTAAATAGTTTCCTGGCAATATTTGTTTTGTCATTAAGTACAGTCTCCTGAAAGCAGCATTACATCACGTGAAACGATGGTAGGGGCCCAAATAATCATTAAGAGTAGCTCACCTACTTCTGGACAGGGCCACCTTCTTGTGGTGACATCAATATAGTTGGGTGGCTTCACAGCCTAGGTTTACACACATCTCTCAGCGCTTCCTTATCCCCCAAAAGAGTGGTGGACTGCAGGAGGAGGGTAACTCAAGTCAGCAGTCCACTGGGTTCACGTTTCAAATGAACCTGGTTCCACAGCAACAACAACAAGTATCTCACCTGTGCCACCTGGGCCAGTTCGTCGTTCCAGGTGATGACCCTCATGTTGGATGCGGGATCCTGCGGACCCGGCAACCCACGGTGCTCCTGGCCACCGGCAACCTGGGGACAATGGCGATGAACACTGGGATGAGAGAGAGAGAGAGAGAGAGAGAGAGTACTGTGAGAAGGCCACTTTGAGAAGATGATACTGCTAGCGAGGCTACGTACACCTTAACATTCACAAATGCAAAGATGAACTAAACGCCATCCACTTTAACCTGGCCACACACTGCCATCTCTCCAGCGTGAGTACTGAGGTGTAACAAGAGACTAACATCACAGTCTGGCGCTAGTCACGAAAAAGTGCTGTGGAAAGGACGTAAAGCCATTGTATTTTCTTATTATAGCACTGACATACGAAAACTTTGTCAGGTTAATTTGAAAAACTATAATGAAGCCGTATATTGTAATTCTCATGCCTGACCCCATCCATGCCCTACTCATCAACGACCGCCTCTCCCACAACACACTTCCCTTGTATATATATTCATTCTTTCATTTTATATGCATCTTTCTTCAAATTCTTCGCTATACTGCAGTTATCCTCACTCTCTAACTTGCACCCTCCTAGTTAGTCTCTTGCCCTCTACTCGCTTTACACTGTCAGGTCAAGTCAGTGTGCGTCCCTCTATCCACTCACATCCACTGCCAACCCCTACGTTTGTCTCGACCAGCAATGTTAAATTCCCGCTTTTATACTGTCTCACTTTCAATACTCACCCCTAAATTGAAGGCGACTGCGCTCTCTCTCTCTCTCTCTCTCTCTCTCTCTCTCTCTCTCTCTGACTCACCTTGGCCCGCAGAGTGTTGTGTGTCCTCAGAATAATCTCCATCTCTTCCTCAGTCACACCTGTTCTCTGTATGATGCAGTGTATATTGGCAGGCATGAGCATTACGTGGTCTGCATCGAACTGGGAGTAATCACAGGTGGAGACAGTGGTTGTTGGTGGTGTGGTATATGGAGTGGTAGTTTTTGGAGTGGTATATGGAGTGGTAGTTTTTGGAGTGGTATATGGAGTGGTAGTTTTTGGAGTGGTATATGGAGTGGTAGTTGGTGGTGTGGTATATGGAGTGGTAGTTGGTGGTGTGGTATATGGAGTGGTAGTTGGTGGTGTGGTATATGGAGTGGTAGTTGGTGGTGTGGTATATGGAGTGGTAGCTTTTGGAGTGGTATATGGTGTGGTAGCTTTTGGAGTGGTTGAGGGTGTGGTAGTTGATGGTGTGGTATATGAAGTGGTAGGTTTTGGAGTGGTATACGGAGTGGTAGCTTTTGGAGTGGTATATGGAGTGGTAGCTTTTGGAGTGGTATATGGAGTGGTAGCTTTTAGAGTGGTATATGGAGTGGTAGCTTTTGGAGTGGTATATGGAGTGGTATATGGAGTGGTAGCTTTTGGAGTGGTATATGGAGTGGTAGCTTTTGGAGTGGTATATGGAGTGGTAGCTTTTGGAGTGGTTGAGGAAGTGGTAGTTGTTGGTGTGGTATATGGAGTGATAGCTTTTGGAGTGGTTGAGGGAGTGGTGTTTGGAGGAATGGTATATGAAGTGGTAGCTTTTGGAGTGGTTGAGGGAGTGGTAGCTGGTGGTGTGGTATATGGAGTGGTAGCTTTTGGAGTGGTTGCTGGCTGAGTCGTTGATGCAGTTGTTGATGAGGGTTGGGTGGTGTGTGATGGGTCAGAGGTGTGGGGGCAAGTACAAGGGACGGGAGTGGGGGTACTTTCTATATTTCCTCCAGTGGTCGTGTATGCTGGAGTGGTTGGCTGGGTTGTGGTGGTTGTGGTTGTTGTTGGCTGGGTTGTGGTGGTTGTGGTTGTTGTTGGCTGGGTTGTGGTTGTGGTGGTTGTGGTTGTTGTTGGCTGGGTTGTGGTTGTGGTTGTTGTCGGCTGGGTGGTGGTGGTTGTTGTGGTAGTTGTCGGTGGGGTGGTATATTGGGCATAAATTGCTGGAAGGCCTTTTACTAGGGTAGAAGCATATGGATTAGTAAATTGATGCCAGTACTGGTATGCTTTGTTGTAGGCAGACACGGATCGATAATAATCATTCCACAGGGAAGCCTTTCTGATTGGCAGGTATGAATAGGATGACTTTGGTCTGTATTGGTAAGTCCTGGACGAGGGCCATCCCTTCCGATACACCGCAGATTTGGACCACGGGTTGTATGAGGTACGAATGGAGGACTTCCCATACGTTGCTTTCTGGTACCGCAGGGGTCTTCTTGAGGGCCCGGCAGTACGTGCTCCAGACCTCGGCTTGATCAGTCTTAGTTGATATTTTGGTTCGTCTGGGATCGTAGCAGCATCAGAGTCAGTATATGGTACGGGCCCCGGATCTCCGTGTGGGAAGTGGAAGTCAGGGAAGAAGGAACCTGCGCCGTCAACCGGTAACCACGGTGTCCGCTGTGCCAACGAAGGCCCGCGTGCAAACTCCGGGATGGCCAACCTGGGGAGGTATTCAGAAGAGATAATAGCCCCTTCAGAGTATTTTATTCAGCTTGACAGTTCCCATCAATGTCAAGAGGATAAAACTCTATGTAACCCTTCCATTTCAAAGCCCCCCCCCCTCTCTCTCTCTCTCTCTCTCTCTCTCTCTCTCTCTCTCTCTTTCCTATACACTATACAGGATTTGAGCCCGCTCGTGTTGTTTTTTTTTTCTCTCTCTCTCTCTAGCCAGATGCTGCAATCCCGGAGAGGCTGGCCACGAACAAACTGCATCCACATTACCTCTGCCTGTAGTGGTCGTCCCTTCATCTCAACGCCACACTAATTTGCCTCTTGCTAGTTTTTGGCTACAAAGAAGATAATAACATTGACAGTGATAATTTTCGTACTATCAGCATAAATCGCGTTTAAAATGGATAAATATCGTGTGGAAATATCTTTGACACATGAAGTACTTGCTGGTCAATGTAGTGCTTCGCTTTAGGTGTAATTAAGGACGATATTGTACTTTACTTGTTTACGGTAAGATCGAAGCACAACAATGATTGGCAAGTACTTGATAGGATTTGAGAGCTATTTTTACGCGATGTTTATCTGTTTTTAATGAGATTTGTGCTAGTTCCATGAAAATTATCAGTGTCAGTATTCCGAATTTCCTTGTAGCTCAAAACTCTCAAGGGGCCAATTCATATACTTCATCACTCCTCACCCCCACCTCATCTTTGGTCGCCTTCTCCCCGCCGACTCGCACACATTCTCCTGATCAGTTTCTCGTTCTCCATCCTTCACATGACCAAAAGATCTCAGGGGAATTTTATCCCTTTAGTACATCCACATTAACATCACAACACTGCCAAGCTTCCTCACTCGTCCGTCTGTCTCTCCACGTAACTCCACACGCTTCTCTCAAAAAGCTCACTAAGTTCACGCTTCAGTTTTGAATGCTAGTGTGAGAATCCAAATGCTGTCATGCAGAGACTTTTGTTACTTCCATGCTCACTTCCCTGTTCTTTGTCTACTTCCATTCTCACTTCCTTTTTTTTTTTTTTTTTTTTTATGTTCACTTCCGTGTTCTTTGTTCACTTCCATTCTCACTCCCCTGATCTTTGTGTTCTTCCATGCTCACTTCCCTATTGTATTTCTACACTTCCCTGTTCTTTGTCTACTTCCATTCTCACTTCCCCATTGTTTGACTACTTTCATGCACACTTCCCTGTTATTTGTCACCTCATTCAGTGCACTATACCTGCAGCCCACCTTCCCTGTTGTACCGCCTCACGCACTTCATCCCAGTTCATCATACTGTGTCCTGTACAATACATACCTAAAGGCACTCATGTCCTCCATTCCTTGAACATTCACCCTCAGTATGCACTCCGCGACTTCATTCCTCTCAAAGACCATTACTATACTCTTTGCAACGCGTACTTTCAAAAATCGATTCTTACACACACTTTCAACTCACTCATTCAACAAGCCTTGCAACTCCCACTGGTCTATACATAGTGGAATATCATTATAACATTGCAACCATTTTTCACATCCTAACATCTTTCACAATAAACACTCCAGCATCCACTGCCCTCTCTTGTGTTTATTTTGCAACACACTCCATATGTGTAGTAAACGACCAAAAAAACATGGCATATCCCTGTTTCAGTCTACAGTAATGACATCCCTGTTTCATTCCAGTGACATCCCTGTTATAATTCAGTGACACATCCCTGCTTCAGTCTAATAACACATCCCTCTTGTAATCCAATGACACGGCCTTGTTTTAATGAAGTAATAGATCCCTGTTTCAGTCCAGTTACACATCCCAGCTTCTTTCTGATCAATGATACATCCATTTTTCAGTCGCATAAGTAAATTAGTGAACTTGCTCAGTTCATCTTTCACACATACAGTCACCCTTGGTCCACATCATAAATTCTTCTTCAAAAACTAAATGCATGCCCTACCGACGGAAATAATAAGATGAAACAGACACCTCACGATACGTAGGAGTAGCAGTAATATCCTCAGGTTCATCTGAAACATGAACTCAGTAGACTGCAGACTAAAGTTACCTTCCTCCTGCAGTTC
>NC_137012.1:257500-510000 GCF_032717465.1 Coenobita brevimanus
GTGGGTGACAGACAAGAGATTTTTAATATGAATTAGGCACAGGGTTTGAGCCAGGACTGATGCTTGTGGAGCGCCGACATGAACCGAGTGGAATTTGGAATATACAGTACATCATCTACTTTTATTCTTATTTTTCTGTTGCTGAGATATGACCAGTGGGACAGAAAACGACAGGCCGTAGCAGGGGAATTGTAACAGCGGGGAACGATGCCACACTCTCAGGGCCATGCACAGGATTTTTGAAAGGAGGGAGGGTGGAAAAAAAATATATACATATATATTTTTTCATAATATAGTTTATTCACTTTCATTCATTCATCCATTCATCCATTCATCATCTATCCTGTGTTGTCCCATGAGGAACGTAGGAGCCCAGGGCTAGGCAAGTTGGTCCTGACTTTTAGGATGAGAGTGACCAACCTCACTCATTCCTGAGTGGCATTACGTGAGCAATAACCCCAACCTTCCCTTGGATGGAAACCTGTCCAGGCTCAGTCCGACTGGAGCGCCTAATTACCCACTGAACTAAGTAACACAATACGGTAAACTTAGGTACTGTAACTGACTATGAACTCTACAGAACCTTGGAAGTGAAACCAGGAATTCGGTCGTTAATTGACATCTTTCACCAAAAAAATAAATAAATAAAAATAAAAGAAAAACAAGAGACAACACTTTTTCACTCGCTGATTTCTGACCGTAAGCTGACTCACTCTGCACAGAAGTACCATTTATATACCCTTATGAAACATTCTAGACATTTCCACTGCGTTCTAAAGTCTTCCATTTTTTTCAGTAGCCTTCCATGGCCTTCCATTTATTCACTTCGGTAACAAAACATTCTAGGGCATTCGTGAAACGTCTTAATTCGTTCTTTCTTATATTTTGCAAAACGTTTTAACTCTTTTTCGATAATTTTACTATCTCGTAACATTCTTAACAGGATTTAATTAATATAATTAGTTGCGTTTTTCGTATTATTTTCAATCGAAATGTTTCATTCATTCCAAATGGAGGGGTTAAACCTCCAACCCTTCCCCCCCCCCCCCGTTTGCACGGCCCTGCACACTCTGTCTAAACTCTAAAGTTTTAGAAATATCACGAGCTACTGCATAAATTTCTCCTTGTTGGTCAGTTATTGACTGATGGATGATATGAGTCAAGAGATTGAGTCTATTAATAGCTGATCTTTCATTGCGAAAACCATTCCGTCTGACGCTAATTAAGTCATTGGATTCAAGATTTTTAACAATGTGTTAATTAATAAGAGTAAACTTTACCAAGGGATGATATGATAGCTATCGGTCTGTAATCAGATGGACCAGACTAGAGGAATTTCTTAGGAACTGGGTGGATGTTGGCTTCTTTCCAAGACTTAGGAAATGAAAAAGTACGTTTGCATAGCCAGAATAATTTAGCTAGAATAGGAGCAAGTTCTGGAGAATACTCTTAAAACTTTTAGAGGAATTTCATGTGGACCTGACGCTTTGTTGCTTGGTAAATTGTTTATGGTTGATTTTATGTATCTGGTCTGTATCTTTAATGGCGCAACTGGGGAGAGTCAAGTTCCCATATAGGACCATTCTGACTGACTTCCTCTAAGGTAGAATTTCTGGCAGACATATTAACTAGGATATTAGTGTTTCCACGTGGGTCATTTACAGTGTTTCCGTCAGAGAAGATTTTAATGGGTGAATAGGCGATGGTTTGTTAAAGTTACTATTGTAAGAACTGAGATTTGACCAGAATATTTTATTGTCATTAGGATTTCTTAATAGTTTGGATGCTTGGTTGTGAAGAAAGTTGATATGGCGAATTTATTACTGTTTTTGAGTAGTTTCCAGCCATTTTAAATTAACTGAGGGATTCGGTAATTATTTACTTTAAGTAAGAGGTATATGCTAAAGACTTTTAGATAGCTGGTCTGGCACAACTGCTGTCAAACCATTTTGGGGAGTCCGATATTTTAGTAAATTGTTGACTGGGTATGAACAATTCCATACTAGTTTGCACCAAGTCATTAACATGGGGCTGAGTAGAACTGATGTCCATGGTGAATAAAGACTGCCATGAAACTTAAAAAATAAAAATATAAGATAACTAAATTCATTTTCCGTTTATTTCGAGATGCCTGGACACACTGCGTTTGAGAGACTGGAGGTCATAGGCTACATGTAGGAAATACAGACAGAGGAAGACAGTTCCAGCGTTGACATTTTGTATACATGAAGGACTGGGAGTAACGGTTAACTCTTGAATAGAGAGTTGGACAGAAAAAGATGGAGTAGAAGGTACTGTATGATGTCTAATGTGCATGTATTGTGGTGCAGACAGTTGAAGGCTGATGTTTATGGAAGTATCCTGACCTAATCTCTGTTAATGAAAACACTGAATATGATCAGCAAAGGGAGATGCAACAGGACATGAGGGCCAGTGAAACAGGAGCTCCAGCTCTCCCCGTCACCAGCTTGCCATCCACCTCGTGAGTATCGCCCTGTTACAATCTTATCTATCTGTGTATCTATCTATCTATCTATCTAAATGTCTATCTATGTATCTATTTATCTATCATTCTATATAGCTTTCATATTACCCCACTCGAGGTGAAATGTCCCGAGGCTAGGCTACCGTTGTCCAGTACATTTAAGGGTCAATGCCCAGCCTGCCTCCCTTGGTGACATTACATGACAGGTGGAGCTCCAGTCACCTCTGTATATCCAGCTGGTTTCTATAATTATCCTCTTTCTTTCTTTCTTTCTCTCTCTCTCTCTCTCTCTCTTGGCACAGATTTCCGTCCCTCTGCAGTTTATTATACGTGGATTTGTGTTTTTAAGAAAAGAACAGTAATACATCCTTTCCAAAGCACTTCTTCGTGACTGGCACCGTATTCTAGTGTTAACCATCCGGTACAACTCAGTAATCAAATCTGATGGATAAGACTATACTCTTTTCGCTCCATCTTGGCCCACATCTCGTCCTTTTGTAACTTATTTCACGCAGCTTTCTTGTAAAAGAGAATGATAACAATACAGCTCTAAATCCTTTACATAGCACTTCTTCGTGACTGGCACCGTATTCTAGCGTTAATCTTCTGTTACACTTCAGCATTCAAGGCGGAGAGATGTTGATTTTAGGCCAAGTCAGGGTAAAAATTGTAGAGTCCATCACTTGCACTGGGGAGCTCACACCACTCAACCACCAGGCTCCGTTTCACTATCTCCCCTTCTCATAGTGGTGGGTGGCGGCGACCATCGTCCATTCACTTGATGTTTGATATCTACTTTTTCCTAAAGTGAATCTACCCTGAGCGATATGTCCAATGGATTCCTGTTACCCAGGGAACGATACTTTTATAATGCTGGGTGGTAACCATAGAACCAAATAACGGGGTGATGTGGAATACATTGGTTCTGTGCAGGGGATGGCACTGCAGGGGCGATTGCTTGCCTTCGGTTGATGGGTCTACTTGGCCAAACAGACAGGGATTATTCTACTACTACTACTACTACCACTACTACTATTACTACAGCTGCTGCTGCTGCAACTACTACTACTACTAGTACTACTACTGCTACTACTAGTACTACTGCTGCTGCTGCTTTGTCTCAGTGATCTGTATTCGCATAGCTTATAAAACTTTGGGTCATAACACACACACACACACACACACACACACACACACACACACACACACACACACACACACACACACACACACACACACACACACACACACACACATTAAAATTCACTGGTATTTTTTGTATATCGTTTTCATATCGACATAGTATACCTCAGTGACACACAAGAGGGTATGGAAGGTAATGTGGAGAACAGATTGCAAAGAGAAAATGTGACGAATTTTAGTCTCTTAAAGTACTACCCTTACTGGTATTTCGATGGGGGACGGGGGCGCCTCCATGTGGTAGCACTGATATAACCAAGCAACAACAACAGCAACAGCAGCAGCAGCAGCAGCAGCAACAACAACAACAACAGCAGCAGCAGCAGCAAAAACTACTGCTACTACTACTACTACTACTACTACTACTACTACTACTACTACTACTACCAGTACTACTACTACTACTACTACTACTACTACTACTACTACTACTACTACTACTACTACTCCTACTACTGCTACTGCTACTACTACTACTACTGCTGCTCCTGCTGCTCCTGCTACTACTACTACTGCTACTACTAGTATTACTACTTGTCTGATACAGAAATAGAGAAGAAATATATCAGTGATAAGAATTCTGCCTTTGCCATTTAAACCGATTTACGTAAAGCCTTTGATGAAGTTAACCATTTCATTTTAGGCAGAAAACTTTCAAAAATACATGTGTCTGTAGACATCATATTTATACAAGGACAATATATCAGAAACCAGCATGCAAATATACGCTGGTATAAATTCTATATTAGATATAAGTGCTCGTGGGCCCACAAGCACTGCTCCTGTGGAGGACTCACGTGCTTCTCACTCCTTTCCTCGCGCTTCGCGCGCGCGTTGCGATCATTTCAGGTAATCCGAGTCACGTTTATGTGCTGTTCTAGTCTAACGTTGTCACTATCGGCCGTCAAGGCGACATCGAATGGCCCATGATGTGCTGTTCTAGCATAATATTGTCACTTGGATTTTTTGCAGCTAACCAATTGATCGTGTTATTTGCAGCTTCAGGAATGGAACCCAAGTTGACCGCACGCAAATCGGAGATATTAACCACTCGGCCACGGCAACCGACCGGGCGCCGGGAGCAGCGTTTTTTGGTCAAAATTTGATCGCTCATTAAGTATAGTAAAAGTTTTTCAATCGCGATGGGACCAAGTTTTTTCACATCAGCGAATTTTTTGCGATTTTTGTGTAGTTTCGGCGCTCAAAATACAAACACACACACACACACACACACACACACACACACACACACACACACACACACACAGCTAGAACTATAGTATATTAGATTACTAAATAGATCAGGGTGTAAGGCAGGCTGGTGTTATCCCTCCCTTCCTTTTTAATTTCTACTTAAACGATATTATAGATAACTTGAGCCAGATGGAAATAGTATGCCAGTATGGAATAGCTAGGTGTAATGTTCTTGCTTATGCAGATGACGTGATGCTTCTGGCCAAATCTTTGTCAGACATGAGCAGACATTATACCACACATTGTTCCTGTATCAAATATCAATTAATCATTAATAAAGATAAATCCAAATGCATTCCTTCTCTCTATCTTGACTTTTGAAGATGGTCGCAGTGTCCACCGAACTGTTTGGTAGATACAGTATACTCGTATTCTCCATCAGCAAGTGTGGGTTTTATTTACCGTATTTGATTATCACGCCAGAGTGATTCATCCAGCCATATTTAGAACTCGTAAGTCAGTAACAACGTCAAGCATTAAGCTAGGCGAAGATGAACTGCAGGTTGTGGAGAGTTACAAGTATTTAGGGCAATATTTGCAGTCTAATTTAACGGATAATGATGATATACACTTTCGATTAAATCATTTCTATTCTTCTTTTAATAGTATGTTAAGGAATTTTAAGTTTGTAAATATTAAAACATTTTTATTTTTCTGTAATTCTTATTGTTGTCCTGAGTATGGACCAGCCTTGTGGAATTCAGAAGATGTTTTTAGCACTACAGTTTTCAAAACTTTTAACATTGCTTATAACAATGCCTTGATTTCACACCTATGCCAGCAGCCACATAATTGCAAAACATTGCTATCAACTTATCTTGAAGCATCGTGTAGCTCTTGTACAGGCAAGAGCATTTAAAAGGATACTCAAATCTAGTGACCCTATTTTTAATCTTCCTATTTTCTCTTAAACAACTGCCATGATAAAGTGATTTTGTATAGGGGAATCCGGGGGACACTTAACCCTGTCAAAAACCCCGGTTATATGGTTACCACCTAGCGTAATAAATGGTTTCCTGGGTACAGGAAACCATTTGGCTTGTCACTCAGTGTAGAGATCGCATGGCATCTCTACATTGAGTGAGTGGATGATGGGCGTATCCGATAGAGGCAGGATTCCGGGGGCTAGATTGATGAGTGAATGGAAGCATGGCCCATTGGACTGGGCAAATTTGGGCTGTCTGAACATGGCTACTCCTAACCCTGCCCTAGGGTGGGAAAGAAGGTCCGGATGATGATGATGATGAATATTCCTATTTTGATAGATGGATAATTTATGTCTCATGTTCGTAACCTGTTAAAAAATACATATCAAGTAACTGTATTATTTGAGAACCAAGATTTTTTTCATCAAGGTTAGGCTGGGGACAGAGGCAGGAGGACAGGCAGACACCTTGCTTTTAGTATGGCTTTTAATTTACTGTTTGTTTTAATATGATTATTTTTATACACTAATTGCCCTTCAGCAGTGGGCTTCGTTTTTATTAACTTATAGTAGATTTTTAACCAATGACTACACATACATACTTCTTTATATATCATATTAGCATTACGAAATATAGTGAACGGAACTGTATTGAACTGATTACTACCTCTACTACTACTACTACTACTGCTACTACTACTCCTACTCCTACTCCTACTACTACTACTACTGTTTTTATTATTATTATTATTATTATTATTATTATTATTATTACCTCCGCCAAGGAGGTTATGTTTTCACAGCTGTCCGTTTCTTTGTTTGTTGGTTGGTTGGTTTGTGAGCAAGATTACAGAAAAACTACCGGACGGATTTCCACAAAACTTGGTAGAAGAATGGGCCTTGGCCCAGAATAGACTGCATTAAAATTTGGTGGGGATCCGGATAAAGGTGGGGATCCAGGATTTTTCTTTTGTTTTTTTCACTTTCTTTAACACTGCGAGATAGGGCGTTTTTCGACATTTTTGTAAATTTTTCTGTGAATATTGCATGGATCTTGATGAGAAAAATCAGATATAATTAGGATGTTGATATCTACGAATGTGTACAGTTTGGCGCGAATCCATATAAAATTCCGGACCTAGCGGATTTAAATATGCTTTTATAGGGGGGTAGTCTTTTTCCAGACTGACTGAATTAAAGGAAACTGCATGTTGGGCCTTGGCGGAGGTATGCGCTCTACTTAGTGCCATTCTAGTTATTACTATTATTATTATTATTATTATTATTATTATTATTATTATTCGTGCTGCCTACTACTACTATAACTACTACTACTGCTGCTGCTGCTGCTGCTGCTGCTGCTGCTGCTGCTGCTGCTACTACTACTACTACTACTACTACTACTACTACTACTACTACTACAACTGCTACTACCATTACTACTACTGCTACCACTACTACTACTATTTCTCACACTCAAGGGTTATCAAAAAATGAGTAAAATCATCTGGTAGTAGCATAAACATATATAACGTCATCGAAGCGAGGGGATTAACGACAGATTTTACAAGAACTAACCATTGCATCGTTCATTATAGTCAGGGTAGTCCATACATTGCACTCTTCAGTCTTGTGGCCTCCAGGGACGGCTCATTCACCTTGTAGAGTCAGATTTGATGCCTTAACAAACTGCTATGTTCGTTTTACTCTAATCTGACCTAAAAATTGACATTTTTCCATCTTCAAAGCTGAGTTATAAGAACAGACTGACACTAGGATGTGATGCTAGTCACGGAAAAGTGCGATGAGAAGAATGCAGGGCCGTAGTATTGACTTATTACACCACTGTGCTACGTGATATGAACAGCAAAAGGACCCAGATCGGGGTCAACTTAAGGGTGTAGCTGTAGTAGTAGTAGTAGTTGTGGTGGTGGTGGTGGTGGTGGTGTGTTAGTCTTGTAGCAGTAATTGTAGTAGTAGTTAGGGATGCACCGGAACCAGCATATCGATTTCGGGCCGGAACCCGAACTGGAAGTGAAATTGTGGAATAAAAAAATTCTTGACACTCAAATATACAAGTACTAAGCAATAATTTTCAGCTAATTGTTTCTTTACATTTCCAAGTTATTTTTTAACTAACCTTTTAAACTAAGGTCAAGTAAGCCATTGTGGTCTTATATTTGTAGTTTTATCACACTTAAATGGAATACATTTATTTGTGTGCTTCAAGGTTAGATGAAATTGCATCCACCTTTTATCTTCCAATATGAAAAGTACGTAGAATTATCACCAAATATGTAGTTCCAGAAACATCAACCAGCCTGTCATAAAATACTGTATTAACTAATATATATATATATTCCAATAATTAAAGGAGCCCAAGACCCAATGAAATATTGGAAGCAGTTTAGAGCAGTTTATCCTATAATTTCCAAAGCTGCAAGCATTTGTCCTGTCTTGTTTCTTCAGTCTACACTGGAAGACTGTTTTCTGAAGCTGGCATGTATACGAGGAGAAACGTACACGCTTGCTACCCAGGGCTGGGATGTTCAAAACATCGTTGCCAGACGTCGCTATGATCATCGTAACGCGCTCGTAGAGGCAATCTTTGATCGTGAGCTACGATAACCGCTAAGGTGTATCTTCTAACGCTCGGGACAACCCTCGTAGCTCACGATGATGCGATCGTAAAACCCGTTCCGTTCCGTTCCTGTTGTTCATAATGCAACCCAGCTGATTGTCGCTGGGCCAATTAGAAGAGAGATTTCATAAACTTGAAAGATTGTAAGCCAATGATAATGCACTTTCAAAATGTAAACAAATACACTCCTCCAAGCACGCCATTACATCACTCAAGCAACTACGGTATTCATCCCAAGACATCTGAGACATAGTAAGTGATGAGCCCCCCACCAAACGAATTTGTCGAGCAAATTTTACAGGTGAGGAGATGCTGGCGCTAATACAGGGTTGGCTCGACAGACAGACAGTGCTGAGGGAAAGGTTTAGCGTCAAAGTGACTGCTGACAGAAGACAAGCGGCGTGGGACGAGATATTAACGAAACATATTGATAATTCTGAAAATATCGAGATGCACACTGAGACCCTTTTACTTGAATAAACAATATATCATTGGCTTCAGACTGTATTAACTCTCACAGAGTTAAGCCATGTTTTAATGAACAGTGCATCGGTCAGCATTTTTACTGGTGTAAGCAGTAGATTCCCCTTCTTTGCTTACCTCTTGGCATCTTAACTTCCCTAAGATATAATCTGTACAACACATGTGTCACTGTTAATTATTCTGCTCACACATCCCTGTGTTAAGCCGAATGTGTCTGCCAACACACTCTGAAATGAGCCGCTTGCATAAAATCTGAATGTCATTAACACCTGCAAATGACATGGCACAACACGGGATCTTCTTGTCGCTGGTCCAACTAGTGGTTCAGCTCTTGCACGCCAATGAAGGAGTTCTTGTCTGGGAAACCTATAGTATCTCAACAAATGTTCGGCACTGTAAGCAAATGGATCCAGCCTGTTTCTGTAGTTTCTTTCACGTCTTATTTCTTCGTACTGCTAGTTCTACCTGTAAAACCACTTGTAACTCCATCTTCGTTCACAGAAAAGGGTAAATAAACAAACTCAGCATCACTTGATAGAGTTTGTTAGTGAAACATCCACTGTGCTACCCTACAATCAGCTTAAGGGTGCTTGTCAGAAATCGTAGTGCTATGAGCAAATATGGCGGATGGAGCATCGTAAAATTTGTTTGAACATACACCTTAGCGGTTTACGAGAGTGCTGTGATTATCGTACCCGCTACGATGATCTTAGCAGCCGTTACGAGCTTTCGAACATCCACCCCAGGACTGGAGAACAACGTTTCCTCCGCCACAGTCTTTCACGCTTCTCCCTCTCAGATTCTAGCAAATACAAAACCAACGAATAAATTTATATTTCATTTTTATTATGTCGAAAGAGAAGGAAAAAATATTTTTATTTTGCTCCGTTATACCGTACAATGCATATCATGATTTTCTATCATAAATGTTTTATATACATAATTCAAGCATATCATTAACCAATAAATGCTTTTATGGATTTTGATGAAGGCGACGGGTAAGAAAAAAAAATATTTTACAACATGGCTGAGGAAAAAAAATGCTGTAGAATAGGAAAAGTTGGTCCAGTAACATATAAATTAAAAGTTCCGGTTCCGGCAGGTTATATTTCTAAAGTTCCGGCCGGAACCGGAACTTCATAAAAAATGAAGTTCCGGCTGGAATAAACCGGCCGGAACCAAGTTCGGGTGCATCTCTGGTAGTGGCAGTAGCAGTGGTGGTGTGATGGAGGTGGTGGTAGTAGTTGTACTAGTACCAGTAGTAGTAGTTGTGGAAGTGGTAGTAGTAATGGTGATGATGGTGGTAAAAAGGAGTAGTAGTAGCAGTAGTGGTGGTAGTAGTAGTAGTAGTAGTAGTAGTAGTAGTAGTAGTAGTGGTGGTGGTGGTGGTGGCGGTGGTAAAACGTAGTAAGAGCAGTAGTGGTAGTAGTAGTAATAGTGGTGGTAGTAGTGGAAGTTGCTGTAGTAGTAGTAGCAGTAGTAATAGTAGTAGTGACAGTAGTAGTAGTAGTAGTGGTAGTAGTTGTAGTAGTAGTAGTTATTGTTGTTGTTGTTGACGTTGTAGCAGCAGCAGTAGCAGCAACAGTAGTAGTAGCAGTAGCTGTAGTAGGTATATTAGTAGCAGAAGTAGTTGCAGCCCCTGGTTCATCTGTAGGTGAACCCAATGGACTGCAGGCCGAATTGCCCCTCTCCAGCAGCCCACCATCCTCCCTTCAGGTTGGTCGAGGGGGAGTTAAGGGACGTTTGTATAACAGGGCAGCTCCACCGCCCAGTGATATCGGTGCCACCACATGAAGGCGTCCCCCTCCAGCACCACGAAGTAAGTCCTCAGCTGAGTAAAACCGTCAGGAAGTAGTAAAAATAAAACTAATATGATCTCACCCCAATGAAGCGAAAAACGGTCTGTTGCCTCCTGTTGTTGTGGCCTCTCTCTCTCTCTCTCTCTCTCTCTCTCTCTCTCCAAACTGAATAAAATCGCCTGGTGATAACAAGATTAAAACTCAGACATTTGGGTTTCAAGGCGTTAGTCAGATAGAAAGTCTTCATAATATAAAATAAAAAATAAACAGATGCCTGGTGCCTGGTGGTCAAGCCCTGGGTAGGATCGCTGAGGTCTAGGCGTTTCTGTTCTTCGGTTCTTTCACCTTAACTATGCCCAGATTTTCGTATTTTTGCAGCTTATTTCACATTGCTTGGTGGCAGAAAATGACAATGCTACGGCTCTATATCCTCTGCATGGCACTTCTTCGTGACTACCATTATATTCCAGTGTTAATATCAAGCTATAGCTCAGTATTCAAGAGGGAGGGAGGGATGGCAATTTTGGGGCCTTGTATGAGTAAATGGTGTTTAGTCCCAGATGTGGCCATAGATTTTCCCCTCATGTAAACGCTGTCAAGGACTTAAGTCAATCTCCTACCTTTAAATGTTGTGGACTAACCTCATCCTAGCCTCGGGATCCTACGCTTCATAGCAGACAAGATGGCAGTGACACTTGCCGCATTACAGAAGATAAACCCCATCAAAGGTGTTATGCAGGGTGGTCTGTAAATAACGCTCCACTAGAACCTCATCTGATGTTATCGTACGTCTTGCGGGGACGGTTCATCTGCTGATGTGGGGGTAGATGAGGCAGTGCGAGAAAGAGATGAGTAAATGATACAAGGTAGACATTGACAAAGCTAAATAAGCCGTCCCCACTGAACACGATAAAGCATCCGGCGGAGTGGAAGAGGAGCGTTATGTATGAATCAAGCAATATCTAGCCAACACAAATTTGCTAATCTCTGTTAACTTATATTTTGTTACGAGAGTCAGACATCAATAACTTTTTTTTTCTATGTGAGGAAGAAGGAACCAAAGGCAACGAGCCCGCAAAACTGTTCCTTACAAGAGAAAAACAAAATACAAGAGAGAGCCAAATTCAAGATCCATTCATTTCGAGATGCCTGGACACACTGCGTTTGAAAGACTGGAGATCACAGGAAGCAGGAAATACAGACAGAGGGAGACAGTTCCAGAGTTGACATGTTGCATAAATGAAAGACTGGGAGTAACGGTTAACTCTTGCATTAGAGAGTTCGACAGAAAAGGGGTGAGAGTTTACTGCCAGACGGGTGCTATGCGCCCGTCGTAGAGGTGGAGGAATGCATGCAGACAGTTCAGAGGAGCAGTGACCATTGAAGTAGCGATAGAAAAGAGATAAAGATGCAACAGTGCGACGAAGAGACAGAAGTTGAAGGGAGTCAGTAAGAGGAGGAGAGTTAATGAGACGAAAAGCCTTTGACTCCACCCTATTGAGAAGAGCTGTATGTGGGGAGCCTCCCACATACAAGAGTTGTACTCCACGCAGGGGCGAATAAAACCTCTGTATAGAGTCAACAATTATGCAGGGGTAAAGAAGGAACGGAGTCGGCTTAGCACACCCAATCTCTTGGAAGCAGATTTTACAAGAGATGTAATATGATCTTTCCAAGATAAGTCCCGAGTAAATGAAACCCCAAGCGTGTTCAACGATGATGCAGGATTAAGCTGAATATTATTAAACATTAGTGGGTATACGTGTGGAAGATTTTGTCGGGTTGATAGGTGCAAAAACCGAGTCTTTGATGCATTAAAAACAACCAGATTATTTTTACCCCAGTCAGAGATACGAGCCAATTCAAACATTAGGTGTGCCATAGCCTCATCCCTTGTTTGTTGAAGTAACTGCTGAGATGGACGTTGTGGGAATCAAATTGAAAGGTGAAGGGTGAAGTAATCAGCGTATGAGTGGATAGGGTTAGATGTACAGCTTAGAAGATCATTGATGAATAAAAGGAAGAAAGTTGGTGATAGGACAGAGCCCTGAGGAACACCACTGTTAATAGATCTAGGAGAAGAACGATGGCCGTCTACAACAGCGGCTATAGGACGACCAGAAAGGAAGCTAGAGATGAAGGCACAGATAGAAGGATAGAAACCGTAAGAGGGCAATTTGGAAATTAAAGATTTATGCCAGACTCGATCGAAAGCCTTTGAGATGTCAAGTGCAATGGCAAAGCTTTCGCCAAAGGCCAGAAAAGAGGATGACCAGGAGTCTGAAAGGTAGGTGAGAAGATCGCCAGTGGAGCGTCCCTGACGGAACCCATACTCACGATCAGAAAGAAGGTTGTGATGGGAAAGATGCTTTAAATTTTTTCTATTAAGAACAGACTCGAAAAACCTTTGAGATACAGGATGTTAAAGGAATTGGACGATAGTCAGAGGGTTGGGAATGGTCACCCTTCTTTAGGACTGGCTGAATGAGAGCAAACTTCCAGCAAGAAGGAAAGGTACAAGTTGATAGACAAAGGCGAAAGAGTTTGCCTAGGCAGAGTTTAAGCACAGAAGCACAGTTCTTGAGGACAACAGGAGGGACCCCATCAGGCCCATATGCCTTGTTAGTACTGAGGCCAGTGATGGCAGAAAATACATCAGCTGAAGAAATTTTAATGTCACCCATGAGGAAGTCAGAGGGGGGAAGTGATGGAGGAACAGCACCGGAATCGTCTAAGGTGGAATTGGAGGAGAAAGTCTGAGCGAAGAGATCTGCTTTATCAGTAGAAGAAATAGCTACAGAGCCATCAGGGTAGAAAAGAGGAGGGAAGGATGATGAGGTAAAGTTGTTGGAAAGGTTTTTGGCAAGATGCCAGAGGGAGCGGGAAGAATTCGAGTTGGAGAGTTGAGAGCATATAGTACGGATGAAATTATTTTTAGCAGAGCGAAGAACAGACTTATCACGATTCCGGGCAGAAACGTAACTTTTTTTTTTTTTTTTTTTGGGGGGGGGGGTAGGGGCTAGATAAAATGTATATACACCCGCACTACAAACTTAAATTCAAACCGAAACGCATAAGTTTGCAGACCATACGATATTTTTCAGTTATATTCTACCAAAAAGTTGATGCTTAATGAGGCATATTTAGTGATTTTCGTGACAGAGCTGGGCGTTTATTTCAAAGGCTTCACTTTCGGCCAATCTGAACTTTCAGCTCAAACTGTGACTAAGGTTAATAATTTAGCCAGTTTACATTTTTGATTCACTATGCTGCACCCTTATCATGATTGTTCCTACACGCCTGCAGTAGGATTCAGGTAGAAATATGCCACCCTGCCTTTACTCTTTTGGAAATGATAAAATAATCAAAAGCTAAGTACTATTTAGTTAAAGTTCAGTTTGGATCAAATTTTAAAATATCCGATCAAACACGCGTAGAACTGTTTGAATTTCCAACAAAAACACTCCAAGTTTTCCTTCAATTTTATTTTCAAGTTCAGCCTTATAAGCCCAACGTTGTTTTCTTTCATATTAAAGGCCACTCGTCTTCCATAACATAACATGTATTTGCCACACACACACACACACACACACACACACACACACACACACACACACACACACACACACATTTGCATTCCATTATAAATATCTTGATCTTAAAAAGTATAGATTCCAGTAGGCCTATACGATATGCACAAAGTATAAACATTTCTTCAACAGGTCAAACACGAACAAACGTGGCTTTTCTTCAATCCGTCGCGACAATAAATTCGTTTAGAACCGCCTTCAGATCAATACCGTCAAATCTCCTAAAATGAACACTTAGACATATTGTGTGATTTAGTCTATTGTGGGTCTTTGTGCTCCTCGGGTAAGTCTCTCAATCTGTAGATAGTTCCGATAACAAAGCAGAGAAACAATTATAAGCACAATAAAGAGAAAATAAACTCACAGGCCAGAATGCAACAGGGAGCTATCAACAACGCTTGGCGAATGACAAGAACAGCATTGCCACACAACGTAAACATTGAATATCATCATAACACTACCAAAGTGATCCTCATATATATGTGCCAACATTTATGACAATATTCGATATATAGTATCGTATTGTACTTACAAGCTTGATCAATTTTATGAGTTGATACTGAACCCTCAATCTTAGTTGCAGTGTTAACTTATTAGTATACAGAAAACACCCCCTAACCTCCCAAGAAATTACGTTCCTGCATGTGGTAATGCCAGGCAGACAATGACGGATGCAATACTTATTTTTTTTCTTGTGACTACAGCGTTGCATTAATTTCTAAACACTAGAATATGATGCTGGTCACGAAGAGAAGCCGTGTTAAGAATACAGAGCGAACATTTCTTGCTGCCTCTGAGTTATGTTCAATGCGCAGCAGAAGGACGAAAATCTGAGTCAACGTAAAATGAGTTAAGTATATAACAAGCTTGACAAGGACGACTTTCACGATACTTTTTCACTTTAACTTGGCCTAAATTTTAGTCCCTTTGCAGCTTATATATTTTACGTAGCTCAGTGATAGGAAAAAGACGATCCTGCTGCCCTGTTTCTTACATGGCACTTCTTCGTAACTAGCATCTCATTCTAATGTTAATCTACTGCGACAGCTAGCATTGAAACTGAAGAGATGGCAATATGCCAAGTTGGAGTCAGAAAATTATAACAAATTAATAGTCAGTCTCATTAAATAATAATAATAATAATAATAATAATAATAATAATAATGGTCATTTCATTTCATTTCACTTTATTTCGTAATCTAAATACATAACCATAGATGTTATAATAATATTATATACCACATATCTTCTGGTTGTCATTTTCGTTACATGCTCTGTAATATCAGTGCCCATTATTAACCACTCTAACTCCTGCCTAACCAGTCTAACTCCTACCTAACCAGTCTAACTCCTACCTAACCACTCTAACTCCTACCTAACCACTCTAATTCCTACTTAACCACTCTAACTCCTACCTAACCAGTCTAATTCCTACCTAACCAGTCTAACTCCTACCTAACCAGTCTAACTCCTACCTAACCAGTCTAACTCCTACCTAACCAGTCTAACTCCTACCTAACCACTCTAACTCCTACCTAACCACTCTAACTCCTACCTAACCACTCTAACTCCTACCTAACCACTCTAATTCCTACTTAACCACTCTAACTCCTACCTAACCACTCTAATTCCTACTTAACCACTCTAACTCCTACCTAAACAGTCTAACTCCTTACGATTTAGGGTTAATATGAGTGATAGCATTTTGATTTAATCATATTGGTCAGTTTTTCTTCTCATCTGTATGTAACTAAAATAGTATAGAATTCAGCTGACAGTCTATAAATGTGTGAAAAAAGAGAAAAAGGTGAATTAAAAACGTGCTAAAACAAAACATGATTTAAAAATAAAAAATAAATCTCGGGGCTGCGCAAGATGAATTATGAAAAAACAAAAATGGCTGTAAAAAAATGTCCAATAATAATGTTGGAAATAAAAAAAGAAAAAACTTAAATGTAATTCATAAAAATTATAAGGATTAAAAACACTAAAAATATAAGGAAGAAAAAATAAAAAATAAAAACAGTAAAAAAATTGAATCGTACAATGTAAAAAAATATTAAATTCATTCAGTACAAATGATTTTATAACTGTTCGTATTAAATGATAAATAAAGTACTATAACCATTAAAAAAAGAAATAACTTGAATATGGTAATATTACATACCAACTGATTGTTTAATATGAATGAATGAATGAATGACGTATAGAAAAGGGGGGGGAAAGGAAGGAAAGTAGAGAATGATTGTGTATGTGTGGTGAGTGTTATGCAACCAGGGCGACGACGATGGTAACAGAACTAGGCCATAGTTCTGACTCCCGGCCTTACTGAGAGTTGAGGATCCCTGGTTGCATTGTGTAGTTTGCATGTTTTGTTTTGTTTTTTATATATATAGTGGGAGAGGAAGGACTTTAGTTGGAGAGAAAGAGAGTCGGGGCTTAACCCAACATGCGTGTGTTGATTGTTGGGAAACTGGAGGGTCCGCACGTGCAAGTGTTGTTATTATTTACTGAGGGAGGCAGGATAAAAGGATTAGGCTACAGCTGTGTCAAGCATTGTTTATAGACTGTCGTTATTTTATCTTGATGGCTCCCAGAGCTTGGGTACAGGGGTTTTTAGGATGAGGATGTTGGGTTAGGTTGTCGTGACAATGAGGAAGGGGTGTGGCGGGGGGAAAGGGTACGGGAGGTAGTGAAAATATGACGGTAGGGTTTGGGTGGGCTTTAGGGTAGGTGGTTAGGATTTGAGGTTGAAGGTTGCTGGTTATGAGTTGAGGGCAGATTGTGAGGTAACGCGCGCGCACACACACACACACACACACACACACACACACACACACACACACACACACACACACACACACACACACACACACACACACACACACACACACACAAATGATGAGGTGAATGAATACTTAGAGCAGGGGGGTCGGTGCAGGTCTTGCGTCAGGGTGGAAAAGGTTGGCGTGAGGTCTTGTGGGTGATGTTATGTGTGTAAAGAAGTCAGTGAAGTCGTGATAAGTGTTGGTGAATTTGGTGATCTGTTTTTCCTGTAAGAAGTGTAGGTATGTGTTAATGGGTGAGATGTTGGCGCGTTCGTGTATGCTGATGTTGGTTTGAAAATCATCCCACCGTATGCTTAGTGCCCAACGTATGGCTTTATTTTGAATTCTTTGTAAATTTAGGATGTTAGTTTTGGCCGAAAGAGAAATGCTTAATGGTGAATATGTGAGCAGTGGTCTGATCAGTGCCTTATACAGATGGAATTTTGTTTTCGGCTCTGCACTACGAAAACGGTAAATTTGTGTTAAAGCATTGTGGGCCATGGTTGTCTTGGTTTTAATATGGTGGTGAAGTGTCAGGTTTCTGTCATATGTAAGGCCAAGTACGGTGCTGGTGTTTTTAATAGGAATGGGAACGCGGTCAGGGTCACGCGAATTTAGAAAAAGTGGGCGGGGGTTGGCTGTTTTTGTGCGAAAATATGTAACACTGCACTTCAAGGGATTGACTTGAATCCGCCATTTCTGTTCCCATTTGGCGACGCGGCCAAGCTCTATACTTGCTTTTGTGGTCATTCTGTCAATTGTAGTCGCACGTGCAAGATGAGTGATGTCGTCGGCGTATTGTATGGTTAATGAGTCGTCATGAAGTGGGGGGGGGAATGTCATTTGTGTATAGGGTGTAAAGAGTAGGAGCGAGGACGGAGCCCTGAGGTACACCTGCATGAAGCTGAAAGTAATCAGAATAATTATTTCTAAATTTTATGTGCATCGTGCGTTTGTCCAAAAAGTTGCAAAGTAATTTTTGAATAGGTATAGGAAAGTGAAACTGTTCGCAGATTTTGTACTTCAGGCCTACGTGCCATACTGAGTCAAACGCTCGTTTCACGTCACGGGTAATGAGCGCGGTCTTGTATGCAGGGCGGGGGGTGTTCTGATTAATCTGGATGTAGTTTGTGATTATGTTGAGGGCGTCCTGTATGGAGCGTCTAGGTCTGAAGCCAAATTGTCGGGGGCAGAGGAGGTTTTCGTCTTCTAAGTGTTGACGTAATCTGTTGTTAATGATGCGTTCGAATGATTTTCCTAGCATTTCAAGTAGACTAATGGGTCTGTAATTTAGGGGATCAGTTGTTGTTTTCTTTTTTAGGGATGAGGGTAGCTGTCGCAGTCTTAAAGGTCTCCGGAAAGTAGCCGAATCCTAGGGCAGCGTTGTATAGGTGTGTGAGTGTATTTATGAATGTGTCTGGAAGATGTTTGAGTATGTGATGAACGATACCTGAGGCACCCGGCGCCTTTTTTGAAGTTCTAGGGAGCATAGATTTGACCTCGTTGTCGAGAATGGGAGCAGTGAGAGGGTTGTGAGGATCTAAGTTATTCAGGTGTATGTTTGCATCTGGTGTAACGTGGTCATGAATAGTGTTGAGGTGTTGTTCTGTATATTATGTGTCGTGTTGCGGCAGGGTGAGGAGGGTTGAGGTAGTATACTTGTTGCCAGGCGTTTTTGAATGTGTCTGTGATTTCCCTGGGGTCTGTAATTTCTCTGTTATTAACAGTTAGTTTCGATACTGATGGTGTGCTAACGCCCTTTAGATGTCGAATGTGTTTCCAAAACTCCCAGGGTCTTGTTTTCCTGTGTCGTTGTGCATTTTCTATGAGGCGTCTCCAGTGTGCATTATGGTCGGATTCAAGACTGTTAATTATGTGCGTCCGAAGGTGGGACAGGTCAAACAGTACTTGTCGAAGTTGTGTTTGTTTTGTTCAAACCGGCGACGGTAACACACTAGGAGTCTCTGTGTTCGTATTGAAGGTATGAATGTGTAAATGGGTGTGTGTGTAGTTTTGGGGATTGTGAGGTTGGCAGTGTTAAGTATGCGTGTGTGGAGGTGTTTGCATTGTTCTTCGATGTCAGTGTGATGTTTCCCCTCATAGTCAGTGATGTATTCATGTTCTGAAATTGTTTGTCTGAAGGCATCCCAGTGTGTTTAATATATCATTTATTACGTTATTAACATACAAAACTGAAGAGGAAAAGGTGAAACCATCCCTCCTTGTCTTACCTCTTGATCAATGTAGCAATACTTGCTGCTGCTGCCCTGCATATTTCCTGTAGCATTTTTGCAGTGAGGTCACATGCTTCATCATGTCGAATGCACACAAAGCCTTCCTTCTTGATAACTACTGTATGGTTTACATCAAAGACAGTGCCACAGGCACAGTGTTGAGGTACGTTCTGTATTGGTCACCCATATCTCAAGGGTATGGCGTCAATAAATTCTTGTTTGTTGAAATGGAAGCTTTTTGCCTTGAGAGGCAGGGTTGTCTGCCAATTCGATGCCTCAGCCTCTTGTGCCATTTCATCTCTTCTACACTGGTCTGATGTAAGATGTTCGGTTATGTGCTGCAGCTGGTCCGTTTGTTTTGTTTCTCTCTCTGCTTATGTGTGTCTTTATATCTTTCTGCTGTTGTTGGTCGATTTCAATCATTTCAACCTGGGCACAAATCTTCTGTAACAAGGATTTAGTGAGCCTAAGTGATTTTATGTTCATAGCTTGCCATGGCTGCTGCATTAATAAAGCCAAGGTCTCCCATCCCGGGTGGTAGCGCTAGATCCTTCTTTTCTGGAGTGGAGATAAGGCCATTGGTCAGTGATGGGGGGAATGATTCCCTGACAGCATCCTCCAGTGGTTGTAGCAGCAACTCTACGTCGGGGATGGTCTGCATCACGAAGGGCCATTTGTGGTTTATACCATGTATAAATGCAGATTGCGGTGTATGCTGCATGGGGTTCTGTTTTTGCGTGGCTGGTTTAGAAAATGAAATATTTTTTACCCATGTCTTTACCTTATCAATCACATGTTTGTACTACTATTACTACTACAAGAAAAATGTCAGAGCCCATGAACTCTAGGTCAGTAATGCATTCCTCATGTCTTCTTAAAATCTGTGAATTCCTTGTTTAAAATATTGTAGTAGATAAAGTTAACTTGAATTTTAGACAGTTTGGTTTTATGAAAGGTTCATTAACTACTGATGCTTGCATTTTATTAAAGGAGGGTATGGAATTATATGCAACACCTAAGAACCCACCCTCGGCTGTTTTTGTAGACTCGAGTAAAGCCTTTGACAAAAAGATCTTAGGACAAAATTATTAATGTTTTTTATTCCCATTAATATTACTCCAATTGTTGTGCATTACTTAAGGAATCAAAGAGCAAATATTACCTGGCAGGGCAGCAGCAAGAGTCAGGTCTGCTCCCTCTAGACAGTGAGCATTTCATCCACAGAACAGCAAACACATCAAATGATGCAAGGGTG
Source organism: Coenobita brevimanus (assembly GCF_032717465.1). Taxonomy (NCBI): domain Eukaryota; kingdom Metazoa; phylum Arthropoda; class Malacostraca; order Decapoda; family Coenobitidae; genus Coenobita; species Coenobita brevimanus. The sequence continues at coordinate 278,195 of NC_137012.1, forward strand.
GATGTCACTGCTCAAGGTTTCTAGACGCATGGACAGAGGGCTTTTTTCGACATGAGGATGTTTGATCCTATGGGTGTATGTCACCGTGAACTGTCTCTCGAAGCTGCACACAAGAAGAATGAACAAGAAAAAAACGGAAACTATCAAGAAAGGATACGATATGTGGACCACAATCGATTCACTCCCCTTGTGTTCACAACAACAGGTGGGATGGGTCCAGAGATGGGGAGATTCTACTCCAGACTGGAAGACGTTCTTTCTGAGAAGAAGCATCAACCTCAAATTTCTGTTATGGCCTGGATGAGATGCCAACGGTCATTTTCCCTGGTGAAGTCTGCACTCCAATGCCTCAAGGGCACAAGATCGGCAGCCCTCAGGCCTGTCCCTCTGGCAGGTATGGATTATAAAGCTACTGTGGTTGAGAGTCGCATAGATCAACGACTCCAATTAATTAAAAGTCTTTATTAGCATTATAGTTAAGATGCCTGGGACGAAGCCATCTACCATAATCTTTGCTCCAGCTACGAGTACCACAGAAAACTACCGCCGAGGAAGGCGGGAAGCAGCCTCGCCCCACTGCCAGGATCGCCACCATACCAGCTTCCAAGCCAGAGGGACACAGGAACCGCACACACATCACCACTAGCCGCCTTTCTCATCCTGAGCCGCAGCCCACCTGCCCCCATGACCTGACCAGAGCCCCAAGTATTGCAAACTGCCAGAGCTCTTCAGTCCAGTACTGGCAGTACTAAGGAGAAGGCTCGATGCAGTACTAAGGAGAAGGTTCGTTGCTTCTCTGATTCTGGTTTGGCTTGACACAAACTGCAGATGTTGGCATGACATGATGTCACAAGGGAGTTGGCCCAAACCGGTTCCTTGGATTCACCAACTGAACTGGCCTGAAGCAGCTCGGACACAAAGAAGCCACGATGTCTCCATTTGGCAATTGAACTGGCCCAAAGCATTTCAGCCACAATGTCTATATGCACCAACTGAACTGGCCCGACACGGTTCAGCCACGAAGAAGCCATGATGTTTCCTTATCCTGGACGGGCCGCTGCAAGACACTGCGATCCCAAGGGCGACACCTCACCTTGTGCTCCCCACTTCCACACCCCATCAGTCCCCTCCCCATTACACCTGGAAAAGATATCTCAGTGACCCAGCCATATAACCTTGTTGTCCTGTCTTTCTCGGGTCCCTTATAACCTCCCTGTGTGCCCACTTTGGGAAAAGTCCACACTAACGCCTGTTCCCTAAATTCTTAGTGCAAACTAGATATCTGGTTTCCCTTTTCGGGACTAGAGTCGCAGTTTCTCCCTTTTGGCCTTTGCCTTTCTGATATACTTTCAACAACATCCTACAGTACAGATGTAAACTCACCTCCCGAATCTTCTCTCTTTCCCTGTGTATAGACTTTGTAGCTATCTACCTAGCGCACACGGAGTAGAGGCCCCTTCAGGTCCTCAGATTAAGACCCCATCTCTCGGCCTGACCGTTTACCATGTATATCCTGAATGTCTTTGGCTTATAGTTATCAGTGTTGTATCTAGAGGTTAAGGATAGTAATAAGCCTGTTGTATCGCCACGCTGAATTTGTGTTCTCGCCTTGTACCATTTGAGTGTAGCATAAGTGTGTTATGTGTTCCCTCCTGTTCAGATGAGCCCAAAGAAACCAGGTTATAACATAACAGCACTGTTAATGAAGAAAGATTGCTAACCACAGCTGTTGATGTGTTTGGGGCCAACGGATTGTATTATGAGAGTGTGAACTGTATTATGAAGGTTGGTTTTGATCTTCACGATATAAATCACAAGTGGACGAAGGTGATATATAAAACAAAATAAAAATAATGATAATATAAAAGCCATCAGACTGAATGAGGCAGTATTCATCTCTATGTCGTTTATATCATTTATTTATCGACATGCTGCTGCTTTAGGACACCTTCATGTAGCGACACTGGTATAACTGAGCCGCTGCCCTGCCGGGTTATACAAACGTTCCTCACCTCGCTCCCTATCCCCTGAAAGGAGGATAGTTGTCTGCAGGTGGAGGGAAACTTCAGCCTGCAGTCTATTGGGTTCACGATGAGCCTGGGGTTGCAACTATACTACTGCTGCTGAAGATGTGGTAAGCAAAATAAATTGGTGAGGAAGGGATGTTACGACTCTCTCTCTCTCTCTCTCTCTCTCTCGTTTAGCACAGGAATTTTGTAGCATTCTTTCTGAGCGATTTTCCTTGCGTGTTTCGCCATAATATTTTCTTACGTGCTATACTCGTTTTACCAGGATTTGGGTGCCGGATAGGGGTGTCATTACGTGGTGGCACCGATATAGCGTGGCGGTGGACCTGCCTGGTTATACAAACGTCCTTCAATTCCCTCCTTATCCCCTGAAAAGAGATGGCGAACGACAAGCGGAGGGCAGCTTAGGCCTGGAGTCTTCCGTGTTCCCATTTCAATTGAACTTGGAGCTCAACTGTTATCTTGATTTGGCCTAGTATTGCAATTACTCCATCTTGAATGCTGAGGTGTAACAGTAGAGTCGAATGTGATGCTAGCCACGAAAAAATGCTGAGGAAAGGATATATAGCCGAAGTATTTTCATTTTCCTAACACTGATTTACGTGAAGTGCGCTACAAATAACCGAGAGTCTAGATCAAGTTAAGATGAAAGAACTATATATCTGGGTTCCTTATTCCAACATAGTCTGCATCAGTAACAAATAAGAGGATCCAAACCTGAAAAATTCAAGATATATCGGTGTGTGAGAGGCGTTAAGACATACCTCCTTCGCTCTGATCACCTACCAGTACTGCTAAATTATTCTCTTATTAACTGTGCGTGATTTTGTTCGCCGTAGGGGAGACTCCTGGAACTGGAAGGGTTAGACAGCTTTCATTAACCTCTTCAGTAAATGGGGGTCCTTGCACTGAGCTCTATAATACGGAGTGGCTATCTCCGCCGCGGGCGTGTGATTTTGGCGGCCATATTGAAACACCGACACTCAAATTCAAATTCAAGTACTTTATTTCCACTAAGCAGTGATTATTGATAAAAAGACACTTTTGGCTGATAATACAAAAAACATATATGGATTATGATTTTTTTCTGCCTCGTTCAATGAATTATATCGGGTACATTTGCCCTAAGTATTACTGTAAACAACGCCATAGGTTGCTGCAGTGCAAAACTTGCCCTCTATGGCACTATCCATGTCATGAAACCAAATGTCCAGATTGGTAAAGGCCGGAAGAAACATGGAAATATCTACAAGAGAGTGTGAACAGCAGACAAGAGGACATGAAGAGAAAGAATGGAGACAAATAAGCCCATTATAGTGGCCTCATTCATACAGGGATACTGGGAAAGAATCTTCCCGCCCCACCCCAGGGAGCCATAATCTTATTGAAATAGCAACAAAGTACATTTCTTACTTGTGAAATGTAATGCCATCTCTCTCTGATGAATTCCTGTATCCATTTTTGCATCCAGAATCTGCACAGCCGACCATGGCACTATACAGGTATATTACGGAATCATCGACAGCTTTCAAAAACCCAACGAACACCTCAATTCAAAAACCGTGGGCATCAGGCGAGGTGTAACATGGCTGCCGCTACACCAGCGCCGCCTTGGCGGCGGCTACGTCAGTTACGCTGTTAGCCATGAGATAGCCACTCCATATTATAGAGCTCAGTGAGTTCTTGTAAGCTGAATGAAATCGTCTGGCAGCAGCAAGAACATAAAATATAGTGTTATCGGGCTGAGGAAATTCTCTCTCTCTCTCTCTCTCTCTCTCTCTCTCTCTCTGCCCACTAATCCGTATTTTGTTCTTGTCACCCTCCAGTAGGGTAACTTAATCTCCCTGGGACCACCAACTTCTCTCTCTCTCTCTCTCTCTCTCTCTCTCTCTCTCTCTCTCTCTCTCTCTCTCTCTCTCTCTCTGTATAGATAGACTGTATTATACATAAAAATATATAGACAGATATAGATAGTGATTTATAGATATATATATCGTATCTACTTTTACCAACACTTGCTGTACTATTGCCTCAGTGCTAGAATGTTTCCTGCGCTAATATGTGTGTGTGTGTGTGTGTGTAATTCACTGGGTCGGTCAGGATCACTTGATGGTCGTGATGGTCAGCTTTTACCCTCCCGGAAGGGAGCTGAGAGCTCATATAGTCCGATCTAAGGGCAAGGCTGTGACCTTCACACACCCACACACCCGTCCCCTTGCTCAAGGGGGACAGTAACCACCCACTTCGTCAGTGAAACTTTTCGCAACCTGAGCGAGGCGCGAACTCCCGTCCACCAGTTGCCAAGCGGAAACGTTACCACTGCACCAGCGAGCGGTGTGTGTGTGTGTGTGTGTGTGTGTGTGTGTGTGTGTGTGTGTGTGTGTGTGTGTGTGTGTAAAATCTCAGTAAATACAATAATAAGTCACTCCTATAAGCATTTTCTCAGCGTCCGCGAGGGTTTGAGAAGAATGACGCGCTCGTGACGTCCACCGTGCGCTCTGACTGGCCACAATATCCTGTAAATAGACACGCCTACAATACTTCATAATATGGGGGCGGGACTAGACGCCACCCACCCGACAACTCTGTGTCCCTCTCACACCATGCGCTGTTTTCCAATAGTGTGCAAGGGCTGTTACGGGCTGTGCATGTGAGCAAGTTTATAGGGCTCGCAGTCGAATTCTAAGTGCAACATCTCTTCCTTAGCGATTTATTTTGCAGGAAGCACATCAACGTTCTTGTTTATGCTACTTGTAAAATGTTCATACCGTCACAGCTCGCGTCGGTAGCATGCAGTAGGATACAGTGGAGTAATGTGGAGAATAAATCGCTAAGAAAGAGTGATTACGAAACCTCCAAAGCCACTGGCAATACAAGCCTTTTTACACGTTTACTGGAGGCTGTACACTTCAGAAGTAGTATTGCGCCACTTAAACCACTTAGCGTTTTGAGACGTATGAAGCGTTTTGATAAATGAGCCACCCTGTGATAGTGGTACTGATATTAGTATTGTTATTTATCACACACACACACACACACACACACACACACACACACACACACAATTAAGGATGTACGAAATAACAGATCCATCTGTGTCCGAGGAACTGCATCGTTATAACAATCGAAGCCCACAAACCTACAATCATTTTTAGAGGAGTGTAGAAGATTAATGAAGTTTGAAGAGCTGTAATACACTGTTTATACAGCGTTGTAGAAGTACTCTCGAAAGAAATAATCGGTATCCTTACTGGATGCCAAAGCCACATACCGCCCAATGCGAAAGGTAATCGAACTGTCTCAAAACTTCCCACACGCTTGCTTTGCGCCGTCCATGCATGGCTCTGATGGTCACATGTACTCTATGTTTCTGGTGTTGTGAGACTGGAAGCGTGACCTATTAATGTTCTTCATACACTGATATTAAGTGTGCAAGAGAAAAAATATACTGACAGATTCAATATGTAGACAATACTTCGGCTTACGAGCTGCCTGTTGATGCTGATATTCTGATAACGTGGTTAGGAATTTTGCGAAGTTTTCGAAAAGCAGATTGGGTTGCATGCCTCCGAAGATTTGCTCTTAAGAATCATGTAGACTGTGTGATTCAGATCCTCGGGCAGTATATGCAGTTTAGTATAAAATCTATGGCAGACCAAAGCAGCCACAAGGATAAACACGTATGTGTACGAGGTAGTCCAGGGGAAGTGTACGTGAATAGGTGTTGGGGGGTCGGGGGGGAGACTGATAACAGCAGTGCTGTGTTTGGGTGTAGAGAAGAGAAAAATAATGGCGGTGATGAAGGGGTGATGCTTGAGGTGAAAAGAAGGGTTATTGTCGATGCTGAATAACCCTGGTTTGTCTGACCTAGCAGACCCATCAAACGCAGGCAAGCAACGGGACCTACAGGGCTGTCCCGTGCAGCGAACCGATGTTCCCTTGTTGCAGATAGTGCCTCGCCACAACGAAACGCTGGGAAGAGTGAGGAGGTTTGACGCCCGGATGGACACCGCATTTTCGTCTACACCCAGTTAACAGTGGCACTACAGTAAGCTCCATATCACCCCGTTATTTGGCTATGTGGTTGCCATCCAGCGTTGTAAATGGTTGCCCGGGTTACAGAACACCATTAGGTTTGTTACGTTGTCAAGTAGCCTGAAGTGGAACGGGGAGTAATGAAAGTGACAGGGAAGATGGAAGACAGTTTTCATGTACTGTATATACCATTAATGATCATTTAAATAAATAAGCGACAGACCAGTACACAAACCTTAACACTTGGTAAATGTTAGCTACTATACTCATGCACGAGTAGGATAATGGGCATTATTTATGTTCCTTATAAAGAAATAATAACTGGAATTAATAAATTCTAAAACATAGAATCAACTAACTCGCTGGCTGCAATATCGTTGTGCACTATTTAACTAAACTGCTGATACCAACAAAAACTGTGCTCATCTTCCAGTTACGTGATAAGGAGTCAGGTGTGGTTCCTGCCATGGTGCCGTGAGGGTAGAGTAGTGCACACCCATTATTGGCTCACCAGTGTCTTGTGGTTGGTGATGTCTAGCTGGTAGATTATTTTTCAGTGTTACTTGCCAAATAACGTCTGTGCTGCGTGGAAAGACAGATAATTTTCTTATTTCCTACTAGTTATACGCTGTATTAATTACTAGTCATAAAAATGGGGTGGCTTTGTGTTTACCCTTTCAGACCCATAACAGGAAGGCCATGGTGAGAATCCCACTGCTGCCTCACTACCCCGTAGATGGGGTTCTCTCATAGGACTTCATGCTCATCAAACCGCCATGTTTACGCAAATGACTGCAGAGCACATGGTGTGTAATTAATGTTAAATTATCATCATCCGGACCTCCTTTCCCACCCGAGGGCAGGGTTAAATCCCATGGAAATTGTATACAAAAAAACAAATTACATAATGTGCACGAAGCCCATCGTAGGGACGATTGATGAGAAATTTGATAGTAAAATATATATATATCTATATATATATATATATATATATATATATATATATATATATATATATATATATATATATATGGTGAGGGCAGTGATTGTTAGTTTTAAATAGTATGAGTAGAGTAAGGGCACTATCACGTGCGACTACAGGACAGCATACTGATGTTGGCGCCTTCTCCCATCCAGGAGCTCGTCTTCTGACTGATGGCTGCTTTCTTGAGTGTTTTCTATTTTCGTTTTTTCTTTTTTTTTCACCCCTTTTTCTCTATTCCTTAGTTTTGTCTGGTCCTCATACTGGTTTTTATTTGTTAAATTCAGTCCTCATTTGTACAATTGTATCTCTTAAAAATTTGTCTTACTTTTTCTGCTACTGGTTCTAATTTATTTTGTTTAAGTTTTTCATTAATACTTTCTTTTCCCTGTGTTTCTCTTGTTATATCTTGATATGCTGCACAATTAAATATATGAATCTGGTTTTCATTTTTTTTTTCTTTTTGCATAAGTTGCATATCAAGTTATTTTCGTATTTTTTCTTAAAATTTTCTTTTACATCCATCATTCTGCTCCTTAACATAAATATTATTCAGGCATTTTCAAAATTTAGCTCTTCTATATAATTTCCCATTTCCTGATCGGCTGTATCTTGGGTTTTACTTCCTTTTCTCATTTCTTCTTTAATTTCTTCTTCATTTTTTCTATACACATTGTATTTTACTATCATTTTTGCTTCATTTTTTCCTATTCTTACCAGGTTTTTAGTTATATCATTTATTTTTGATCGCCTGTATTTCTTTCATATATTCTCTTTCATTTTCCGCACAATATCTTTTCATTTTAACCTCTATTGCTTCTCTTCTATTATTTAGGTCTATATAATCCAATTTCTTCCGATTTATCTTGTGCTCAATTTTCATTCCTTTTGTTTCATATAGTAGTGCACATTTTGGTGGTGTTCTTGGCACCTTCAGCAACTTCGTCAGGTACTGTTTGTATGTTATTAATTTCTTTTTTCTCCTGCTCCTTCAGTTAATTCCACACTTCTGCTCCTAATAGTGCCACTGGTGCCACACATGTTATACAATTCTAATCCTGTTTTTATCCTCCTTATTCATCTCTTTCTTGTTTATTATGTTCATACTTTCATTTGCTGCTATTCTCGTCTTGTTTATTCTGTTTTTTATTCTGTTTTTTACATCTTTATGTTTTCCTTGTGTTTGTTTTATTGTTCCTAGGTATTTATGCGATGATTTTTCTTCTATTTCTTTTCCGTTAATTCCAATGCCTACCCTGTTTCCAACGAGTGATGTTTGTTTAGTGTTTTATTCATTCAGTTCTAATCTTTTTAATTTCAGAAATACTTCTTTGGTATTTATGACTTCTTGTATGTTTTCAATTGTTTCAATGGCCATAATGTCATCCTAAAATATTAGCGGACTCAGTTTCATTTCCCCTATTTTCTATTGTTTTTCCTATGCACTATCATTCTACGTAGTGAATCCATTATTATGGAGCTGATTTTAGCTCATAATACAGATTCCTGCCTTATCATTTCCTTTACATATATTTCTTTGCATTCATCTATTTCTGTTATAAGTATTAAAACGTTTTCTGAATTCATTTTGTATATTAACCTCCAGATTTTTCCTTATATTCCTTTCAGCCACAGTTCTTTCATAACTTCTTTTAATATCATTTTATCAAAGCATTTGGATATATCAAAAAATACTGCTGTCACGTCTTGTTTCCTAAGTTGTGCATCCTCTATGATATTTCTTATTATAAAGTGCTCCCTACGTGTCAAGTGGGGTTGGCGGAGGATTAGTGCCCCTCTCTGTAAAACAATTAACTCTAAGCCCTTGGCCACCATGTTTGGGATACATGGCGTCTGGCAATGGATGGATGGATGTTCTCATACTGATTTCCCTTTCCTTGCTCCATACTGGTAATCACTCATGTTTTCTAGTTTTTCACTCTCCTTGATCTTTATTATCTTTTCAAGCACTTGTAGTAAATCTGAGTTTAATATTATTCCTCTAATTGTTTAGATGTTTTTTGTGACCTTTACCCTTATATATGTTTTTTTATAAATGCTTTGTGCCACTCTTCCTTGCTCAACAGACATCCCTCTCGCATCCAGCGCTCTCTTCACACTGTCCATCCATCCTATTCGTGCGTGACAGAAATAAATGGAGAGAAATTGTGAATGAATAAGTGATGACGCAGCCCTGAGGGGATATTCTCCCGCATTTGGTCTGATCAGCTAGTCAGGTCAGGTGCGGGTAAGGGGATGGGTCTGTTATGATGTGGCAGGGGTAAACCAGTTCTGCTGTCGGGCCCTGCTGCGGATGTCACTGGTTGCATAGCGCAGTTGACCCTTGTGCGGTGTGATGCGGTGAGGATCTGTCCATTCTCCCCTTTGGAGCTAAGATGCGAATGAATGTGTTTGAATGGATGAGTAAATGGAGAGTGAGTCGTCCTGTCTCGGCTACCTCCCTTTCCTTGGGGGAAGCAGCCTAGGTATATAGATAGATAGATTGTGCCACTCCTTTGGTAACTTTTCTCTTTCATATATTATTATCATCATTCTTATTATAGAGGTTTTCAAGCTTCTCCTACTCATTTTTATCATTTTGTTACTTATCTTGCCAGGCCGTGTTGCTTTGCCTGTTTTCAGACTTGCTATCACTGTTCTGACTTCTTTTTCACTCAGTTTTTCATCCTCATTGTTTTTATATTTCCAACTTTCACCAGTGAGACTCTAATAATTTCATATATTCATTACCGGTATATTCATTAGTAGCCTCGCTGCTTTCATATACTTCTTTATAATATTCCGAGACCCTTAATTTTATTTGTTCAGGTTCTCTTATCATTTCCCTCTGTCTTTTATTATGAACTGACAAGGTTGTTTCTTTTGGGTCTTCCTCCTTATCTTCTATACTACATCATTATTACTTTTGTCATTCAAATTTTTTGTTATTTCTTAGTTTTTGTCCTTCATTTTGTTCAATCGTTTTATTTATTTACTGTTCAGTTTGTTTTCTTTCATTTATTAATTCCCTCATTCTATTTTCATCATTTTCTTTATTTTTTTTCTTATATTTGTTTTTCAATAGTTGTTTTACTTCTTTATCAATTCCAGGTTTAACTTTGTGTGATAGTTATATTTTTCCAAACACCTCGTCGAGTACAGAATATACTGTTTTTACCCATGTCTCCCATTCTTTATCAATATCTATTCTTTCACTGTATTGCCTGTTCCAAAATTTGTCAAAGTCCCCGTTATTTTCGGTCTTCGTTTTATAGTTGTTCCAACCTCTTGTTTATTGAAATTCCATGTCATCTTATTGTCATTGCTAACTTCACTCATATTGTCATCTATTACGACAATTACTGTATTATGATCAGTTTCTTTCATTTCCCTGCCGTTATACTTTGTTAGCTTATACAATCCTTGTTCATCAACTGTCATACTTTTAATGTTATCCATAACTTTCCTGTTTGTTTTTACGTAGTCTAAAATTGACATTTCTTTTTTTTTCTTTTTTCTTTTTTCACTCTAGTCTACATTCCTTTGCATTTGTTAGTTCTATTAACCATTTCTCCATTGACTTTTTTAACCATTTCAATTAGTGCCTTTCCAGCCTCATTTTTCTCTTCGTTATTGCCTCTTATCCCATCTTTATCATTACCAATCATTGCATTTAGATCTCCTACTATTATATAATCCTCCCCAATTTTTCAATGTTTTTAATTTGTTCACATAAATATTCGAACTGACCTCTAATTTTTTCATTTGCTTCTCTTCCTTGTGTTTTTCCATATATACTAATTATATTTAGTGCTCTTTTTCTGGTTTCAACTCTTATTGTCATTTCTTCAATATCTTCTGTTCCTTCACTAATCTCCAATGTGTTTTATTCATTTCTAACTATAACTGCAATTCGTCCTCCCCTCCCCCCTTGCTCTCACCGTTGTTACTGAATGATTTATATCCCGTTAAATTCACCTCTTCGTTATTTTTTCAAATATTTCATTAAGTACTATTATTTATGGGTTAATTTCATTCGTGATTTCATTTAAACTTATTTTTTCTTTGATGCCTCTACAGTTTGCATCCATTACCTTGATTTCTTTGTTACAGTTAATTTTTTGTCTTTTATTCTTATTACACTTTTTTCTGTTGTCTGTCTCTCTCTTTGTTACGTCTCTCAACCTTTTTCCATAATTTCTATTCAATACTTCATTTTTCTTTGCACTGCACTTATTTCCTTCCATATATCCCCTATCCTTTGTAGTAGTTTCTTTAGTCCTAATTCTTTGTCTTCCTGAGAATTTTCTTTTTTTCTTCCTTAGGCTCATATTGCCAGTTTCGTGGCCTTTCCTTCAGTTTTTCTGTATGTTCATATTTACAGAATGAGCCGTTTCTGCAATAACCTTTCTCAAAATACAGTTTCCTTTTATTCCGGAGAAACTTACATCTCTATCGTTTACATCTTCCTTCCTGATAATATTTACATTCAATACGTTCCATGTTTCTGCTTTCAATTTCCTCTGATAACCTTTCATGATGTTTATATCTGCACAATATTTCTTTTTTGCAGTTCACTCAAGAAGAATTTACAGTCCCCAATATTTTTGTTGTATTGTTTCAAGCCTGTGGTAGTTTGCATTTTTTCTGTACCATGTTCCATTTCTCTGACCTTTTTCACTTTGATTGAACCTCTGTACATTTCTCCAACCATTGGTATTACGTCTTTGACCATTCCACTGTTTTACCTCACATGTCACTGATTCCACTGCTTTTTGCTTTTCTCTGTTTCTTTCACATAATTTCAGTTCTCTACTTTTTGTTCTTCCTCTTTATCAGTGTTTTTTTCTTCCTCGCTCTTCATCTGTTTGATCTCTACGTTCTTTGTTATTCATTTCTCTTCTGTTCTCCCGCCCCAGCAGCCTTTCACTTACATTCTTATTTCTTTCACTCGTTTCTTCCAGCTCTTCTCCCTGTTTAATTCTGTTTCCTTTTCTTCTATTTTCCTTTAGTTTGTCATACACTATAATGAGTTTTTCTTGATTTTCGATATCCATCCTTTTTCTTAATGCTGCATTTTCTTCTTTAACAATTATCAACATTTCTCTAAGCTTGTCTTCATTCATTGTTGCTTTTTCTTTTTCTGTTTTGATGTTCACAATCTTGGTTCCAGTTCCTTTATCTTTTTATTTTTTCTTATTTCTTTGTCCTTCTCACGATCTTCTTTCATTTCACTGACCTTAATCTTTATTTCTTTATTTTCTGTTTCCTTTTTCTTTAGTTCATTTTCTGCTTCTTTTAATTTCTGTTAAATACTCTCTTTCCTTCTCACTTTTTATTCCATCTTTCCATTACCTCTTTGGCATAACATTCCAACTCTGTTTTTTTCCGTCATACCTTCAAGTTCCATACAAGCCTGAGCTAATCCCTTCTCTTCTTTTTTTGATGTTTTGTCATTTCTTGACAAGCAATGTTTGCACAAATATTTTGTTTTCACATTGTCCATTATCGTTTAAAATTGCCTTATACAACTCTTTTGACATTTTATGATCTATACATCTTTGTTCCTCCTCTTTGTATGTGGACCCATTCCTCACACTCATCACACAATATGGCCTTATCCTACTTTCCAACCCCCTTATTACAACTTCTGGACATTTTCTTTTTTGATGATGCTTGACTTACCTGCGTAGATGTTATAAACTCTTTATTGTTGAAGGTTAAGTCTAATGGATCGTCACACTGCTGCCCTTCTTCCTGGTCTTCCAGCTGTTTGTGTTGTTGACCAACCTTCCTTATTCTTTCCTCTTCCTCTTCACAGTTCCTGCATAATTCCCTCTGGTTCACTCTTCCATAGTATCCACATTTTTTGCAGTTCTTTTTCTTCGCTCCTTTTCTTCTCTCTTCCTCCAGATCCATCCCTATCCCACGAAAATTTCCTTGACTCACCGTGACTGGCTTCTCCCTCTTATACCACCCCGTTCTTGAGATGCCTTAAAACTGGTTAAATTTGGTTGTTGCTACGACAACTGTGCTTCTAAATATGCGGAAGTACCTTATCCACTTTTCTTTGTTCCAGGAGACATAGGAATCCGCTAAAATCACGAAAAATCAGCCGAAATATCTGAAGAAACAGCAATGGCGTCCTTGTTGTTTACAGTATGTGTGTGTGTGTGTGTGTGTGTGTGTCAGGTTTATGAGCATGGAATTGTGGCATGTAACCATCAGTGACATTTCTCTCTCCATAACAATGAGGGAGAGAGAGAGAGTTGTTCTCATCCTTGCATGTACTGTATGCCTCCGGGCTATTATTTAATTCATTTAACACATTAAACATTACTTCACTGTGTGTTTGCGTACTTTGTTACTGCAATAATTACATAGTGGTTGTTGATTACCACAGGGTGAGTGACACAAAACTGATGTGTAAGTAAAAGCACTGTGTAAGCAAGGCGAAGTTAAGTACTTTTCATCCATAATTTTCTGATGATTGTCTTTTTCTTTTCAGCAGCATGAGAGGAGTGGATGATGTAAGCTAAATTATATACGGGGTACTTACTGTTAGAATCTGAATTCACCTGGCTGATCTAGTGACTCAGCATAACGTTTTAAGTGTGTTAACCTGCTGTGTGTGAGCTTAACACTCTCAGGCTCGAGCACTTACTCTGTATTCCTCATTCATTCATCATCCAATCCCAGCTTGCCCCGTACAAACAGGAACGTAGGGGCCCGGGACTTGGCTCATCAGTCCCAACATTTAAGGTAATGATGACCAGGCTCTCTCTTCCCTGAGTGGCATTATGCTAGTTAAGAAACCACATCCATCCCCTCTCATGGAAACCCCTACAGGATCCATCAGGTTAGGCCCAGGCTTGGAGTAATCGCAATTGTAGTTTAAGTGAAATGTAATTAATTGCACATTTTGGGGGGTAACTGTAAATGTAATTGTTTTTATTTACCAGTATTTGTATTTGTAATTGTAACTTAGTTTTAAGTTCATAAAGTATCTGTATTTGTAATTGTAATGGACCGTTTAGAAACAATAATTAAAATTACATCATACAAATATCACTTAGATATAGTGAAAACAGAGAGAGAGAGAGAGAAAGAATATGCCATAAACATGTTACCTGAGACGTGACACGTCCAATACTTGTATATCTGAGATCTGTAGACTCTGTACGAGACAATTGTGTATAGTGACTATCGTGATTACGTCTACTTATGTGCTGGAACAGGTTTGTAAATGTAAACATTTTAAGGCACTAATAATTTCAGTCGCAAATTGGAAGAGATATTTACTTTTAACTTGTAATCTCTGCATCATTTCTGAATTCATTTTTTTTTTTTTTTTTTTGCGCAACAAGTTGTGGCTGCATCAGTTTAATTTCAACCGAAATAAAAGTTAAGAAATTACTACACACGCACACACACACACACACACATATATATATATATATATATATATATATATATATATATATATATACTATAGCACTAGCCGTGTATATATATATATATATATATATATATATATATATATATATACTAGCCGTGTATATATATATATATATATATATATATATATATATATATATATATATATATATATATATATAAAATATACTATAGCACTAGCCATGTGTGTATTTTGGGCAGCCGAAACTACACATTCAATTTGCACCAAAACTGACACAAAAATCGCAAAAAATTCGCTGATGTGAAAAAGCTTGGTCCCATCACGATTGAAAAACTATTACTATATTTAATAAGCGATCACATTTTGACCAAAAACACGCAGCTCCTGGCGCCCGGCATAGGATCTCCATAGAATTTTTTGCCCACAGGTACAACTAAAGTATACTATGGCAGTAGCCGTGTGTCTGTGTGTGTATTTCGGACTTGCGTTCGGACAACTTAGGTTCCATTCCCGAAACTGCAAATAACATGATCACTTGGTTAGCTGCAAAAAATCCAAGTGACAACGTTTGACTATAACAGCACATAAACGGACCATCATGGGCCCTTCAATGTTGCCTTGACGGCCGATAGTGACAATGTTAGACTAGAAAAGCACATAAACGTGACTTGGATTACCTGAAATGATCGCAACACACGTGCGAAGCAAGAGGAAACGAGTGAGAAGCACGAGGAAACTAGTGAGAAGCACGAGTACAAGAGTGCGAAGCATGAGAAAGTGAACAAGAAAGCGTGAGCCCTCTGCAGGAGCAAGTGAGAGGGGCCTGAAGGTCCCATTAACACTTTTGTGTGTGTGTGTGTGTGTATATATATATATATATATTTGTTTATTTATTTATTTATCAGTAATCAGCAATTAGTTCAGTTTATACCATTAAAAAAGGAACTGAAATATATAACTGAACACTAACTTTACTGTGACTGTAATTGCAATTTGGAAATATTAAAACAGTAATTGTAATTGTAATTAGCAGTTTTTCTGGTCATTGTAATTGTAACTGAGTAATAAGAGAAGTAATTACGATTGTAACTGTAACTGACCCAAACCATTGTAATTACTCCAAGCCTGCTTGGAGCACCTTAACGTGCTAGACCTCTGATCACCTGGTTATATGGTTACCACATAGCATAGCCTAGTAAATGATTTCCTGGGTGACAGGAAACCATATGGTTTATTACTCATTAATAGTCACCCAGAGAGAGAGAGAGAGTGAGAGGAGGAGGAGGAGGAGAGGGGTAGCACCACTTTGCAACGGATATATATATTTATATATATTTATAACAAATACTCTAATACCCACACCAGCTATTAGGATCGATCGTCTTTAAAGTTTTAGAATCAGTGTTAATTTCAAGTTCATATTAATTCCCTTCTCCCACCATCATCACTATTTTCAGTGTTTACTGTTTTGCCCCAACACCATCATCACACTTATTCTCCACCACCACCACCACCACTTGTCTCCACCACATTCAAACACCAGCACTACCGTTATCAGTCTCCCACACGACCAACCCACCCACACACCCACCTTCACTTCCCATGAACAACTATCTACACACACTTGTTTACCTGTCTGACTGCTTCGGCCTACCATAGGTTTTAGGCTACACTGCATCTACTGCCTGACGATTTAACCTGAGGCATCCCATCAACGTACGGGTACGTTGCAACATTTTGTCACAGCTAGTCCCGTCGACGTACTGGTATGTTGCGCAATTGCAAGGTTCATAATTTGCACAATTTTCAATTTTCGTGCGTGATTTTTCGTACGTATACACGGGACACCTTCCTCTGTTCCTTTGCAAGAGGCCAGGCAGGGACAATGCCTTACACCACATAACCTCCCCCCCCCCCGCATGCCGTTGTCTCAGCAATTCACCTGATACCAGTGACCTCGCCAATGAAGACATTCAGGGCCAGAGTGATTCCCCAGTTGATGACAATGTGGAGGACAAAGTTTACATACTATTAGAGGATGAAACAGTCAGAAATGATGATCAGGTAATGTCGCCAAAAAAGGTCAGGTATGTTGATGAGTTAGTGAGTGAAACAATGCTTATAATCCCTATATTACTGTTTAAAAACCAATATACTCTCGTACTACATATAAATTCGTACCAAATAAATAAATAGATATCGTTTATGAGTGGTTTGGAATAGTTACCCTCCCACAGAACCTGTTTTCTTTGGAGCCAGCCTGATAGAAAACCCAGTAAGGTAAGGAGGTACTGTTGCCTGTATCGAGTATTTTAAACCTCAGGTGAGCGATTTCTCTATGAATTTTCGATGTTTCTCACCAAAAGCAGAGGTTTTAGCCAAAAAAAAAAAAAATCAAAATAGCTCGGGATTGGGGGGTGTCGGAGGTGCAAAATAGCTCGGGACATGACGGGTTAACTATCACTGTACCTAAATGATTCTAAAAGGCAAAACTCCATAAAATTCTTAACTACGGTTTCAGAATATTAACATTAACAGACAGCTCGAAAGCAGAAATATTGTAGTCACAAGCAATCTCTGTAAATATTTTATTCTCTTGGGTAACGTATGTGGCTGCTACAAAGTAATTCACACACAGCAGAATAACAATATGCCACAGTTCCAGCCTCCTAGCACCTCCTACTTACATGTGATTGACAGGGCTATCTATGGGTGGTGCAAAGCGAACATTTGAATATCACTGGCACAGTCGTGTCTGACAGGATTGATTACCCTGCATGTGGCTTTACCTTCTAAGAAGGGCTTACAGAGATCCTTCCCTTTCATTGGCATTTCCAAACAAGTTACAAGTTCTGAACAATATCTTTAAATCCAAAAACTATTGTCATCAATCTCTTTGTTACCTACATTACTTAATATTTCTTAGTTACCTACATTCTGGAATATTTCTCATATAAAGATGTTTATTCAATCGAGTGTAAGCAAACACAACGTGCCACACTGCTCCAGATTTGAAGTGTGCCTGTAAACGCGAAGGTGCTGTTGAGAATAATTTTTGACTCTTATGCAAGACTTGTGTGCTCACATGGGTAGTTCTTGAGAGGCCTTCACGTGGTAGCATCAATAGCAAACTATTCCATGCATTCTTCCAGGAGGATATATTATATAAAATGCGTTATATAAGGCTCGGACGATGTTATATGAATCTGTACAGTCTCGCAATGCTGTACGGTAGCCTCCAACGACTATGTTACCTATATATGATCATGGGCTACGCGAGGATGTGGCCTAGTAAGTATTAACGGCATTTGTTAGTAAAAACCGTGGGACTTGCTAACCGTTGCTTTTATCTCAGTACGAACAGGAATGGCAGAGAACATGGCGATTTGGAGGCGATTTGTTTGTGACTAACCCTACAGGATTAAGGTGTCTGGCAACAGATAGAATTATAGGCTGATTGATTAACAAGAATTATACTTGATTGTACAGCTTTGGTCATACACTCCAAAGACTTGTTACTTAACACTGATGACTAATTTTACCAGATGGTGAGAACACAGTACTCATATGAGAAAATAATAATATTTTCAGTGAAAATGCACGTCGCACGCCCACAAGGTGCTGGGTGGTGGATGGAGGCAGAGGGAGGGTAGGGGAGGAGGTAGGGCGAGAGTGAGGGTGGCGGAAGGGCGGAGATGGGGGATGGGGAGGGCGGAGGAAGGGAGGAAAGTGTGTTGGGACTTCCGTGTGAGTGAGGCGGCGTGAAGAAGTTATATCTATGAACTAACGGCATTGTGTAAAGCCAAGTGGAGTCTTTTAACCCCATTTGACATTTTGATGCTTTTAGTGCCAGATAACATACATGTTTAGGGAAGAAACTTATTATGCCTCACGTATTGACACTCAGGGATGAGTGAGGCCGGTCACTCTCATCTTAAATATCAGGACCAACTTGCCTAGCCCCAGGCTCCTACGCTTCTCATGGGGCAATGTAGGACTGGATGATGGATGGATGGATGGTGGCACTCCTAATCACGTTTTGAAGCTTCGAACTGTGTCGAACGGGAAACGCCTACTCAAGCCAGAACGGTTTAAAATGACGTTAAAACATGCTACTTTGCCACGTTCTTACCTCGCCCATGACCGTGTACTTGTATGAACGAACAATCTTTGTAGGATATGATACAAATGTTTTAAAGAGTGGATGAAGAAAGTAAGCAGTTGGAGAAGTTAGATTTTAATTTGCTAAGATTTGGAGCGGATGTTGTAATAGCAAAAGGTAAGATACGGCTCTCTCTCCCTCTCTCTCTCTCTCTCTCTCTCTCTCTCTCTCTCTCTCTCTCTCTCTCTCTCTCCCGCATGCCTAATGATATGTCAGTTGGCAGTACAGTCGAATTATTCATATCAGCAAAGTTTTATTTAAGTCTTATCCATTGATGTGATAAATCTTGCCCCTGATAACAGCCTAGATAAGAGCTCCAGTAGAGATGGTGAGTGAGTGAGAGGGGGTAATGTCCTGGCTCTACCTTGAGATTGGAGGTGAGAGTGAGAGTGAGAGAGAGAGAGAGGGAGAGGGAGAGGGTTAAGGCTTTTTATCGTCTAATAATTTCCTTCGTCCTGTGATATTATTCTCCAAGGCTGGCTTTCACAAAACAACTTAGGTTAATATTCCTGTCCTAAGTTTTACTTTTTAAAAGGAAGAACAAAGAGACACGGCAAGAATCTACATTGCCTTCGTGTCCTGTCTGTATATAAATAAATAAATACATAAAAATGCTTAAATTAATAAATATATAGTTGAAGGAGAACTAATGATATTGTTGTTGTTGTGGTGGTGGTGGAGGAAGTTGCATTTGTCGTTGTTGTTGTTGTTGTTGTGAACCCAAATAGGAAATAGGCCATTGAGGCCGGGCGCACATCGAGACGCAGGGCAGACGCAGGGCAGGGCAGACGCAGGGCAGGGCAGACGCAGGGCAGGGCAACACAGGGCAGCACAGGTGTAGT
This sequence comes from Coenobita brevimanus, assembly GCF_032717465.1. Classification (NCBI taxonomy): domain Eukaryota; kingdom Metazoa; phylum Arthropoda; class Malacostraca; order Decapoda; family Coenobitidae; genus Coenobita; species Coenobita brevimanus. The sequence goes on from NC_137012.1 coordinate 297,663, forward strand.
GGCACATTGAGAAGCAGTCTGTCGTCCTGTGCGGGTACTGTGGTCATGGCTGTCGCTCAAGATTACTTAAGAAACCTTAGTTCAGAGTCCGACTCAGAAAATGAGAAAGTTATGTTATTATATGACGTTTGTAAAGGAAAGAGGTCACTGTGGAGGAGTGAATACATAGAAAAGAGGAATACCCATGGAGCATTTGCTTTAACCTCTGAGTCTGATACAAGATACAAGAACTATTTCAGATTAATTCATTCATTCATTGCCAGACGCCATGTATCCCAGACGGGGTGGCCAAGGGCTTAGAGTTAATTGTTTTACAGGGAGGGGCACTAATCCTCCACCAACCCCACTTGACACGTTAAGCCGAGATCAATTTGAAGAAGTGAATAATATGATATAAAGTGACACATCCTCTGGTAAATTTCATTGTGTAACACAATTTGCATCATATAATTTTTTTCATTGAATTACTTGATATTTACTAACTACAGGAAATGCAATATCCCAAGAGCTAGTTTCATTACATATAATTCAGTGGTACCATCTGTCTGTCCGTCTGTCTGTCTGTCTGCCTCTCTCTCTCTCTCTCTCTCTCTCTCTCTCTCTCTCTCTCTCTCTCTCTCTCTCTAACACACACACACACACACACACACACAAGATGCAACGGCATACATCAAAGGAAAGCCTGTATCTCAGTCGTATACGTATGCAAGTTCATGATATTATTTTTCATACAACAATATACTCACCATCTTTAAACTGTAGAGTGCATGCAATCACAGCCCATATCTTGTCTTTAGAAGATCCCTCCATGTACTCAGGATGAGTAATGTCATACAGCACTCTTTGTTGGCGGACAGCCTCTATAAGTTCCTCGGTGGACGACATCGTGAGTACTGTCAAAATGAATTGCTGTGCCGCACGTGTGCAGGAAACTGCGTTTCAAAGACTGCGTGGCGCAGGCTGACACAGGTCTGCACCTAAGCTGTGCTGCCCTGTGTGTCCACGTGCGCATTTACATTTAAAATAGTGAGATGCAGTTTTCTGCCCTGCTCTGTGCTGCGTTGCCTGTGTCACCTGCCTCTCAATGTGCGCCCAGCCTGTTCCCTTTCCCGTGTAGTCCACCATCTTCCTTTCAAGGGACAGGGAAGGAGTTGAGGGACATTTGTATAACCAGGCAGTTGAGTTACCCTGTTATATCAGTGCCACCACACGAAGACGCCCCTCTCCATCACCAAGGGAACTAATCGTATGTATGGTCAATGTTATACCGTCTTCTCTCTATATTTTTTTCGTCCATTTGTAGCTTATTTCACGTAGCTCAGCGGCAGAAAAGGACAGTACTATAGTTCTACATGCCTTTCATAGCACTTATTCATGACTGGGAACATATCCTACTGTACAGAGCTACACTATTGTCACAGCTCAGCCTTAAAGACGGAGAAGTAGCAGTTTTAGGCCAAGTTAGAGTAAAAAGAGTAAAGTTTATTTGCTTTTCTCTAACGGATGTGGGTCACACACACAGTATAAAGTCTGTCGCGTGTAATTCCTTGAGATTAGATACGAGGTAGGAATGAATCTCCTTGGTTACCAGTCAAATCAAATCCCTGATCTGATTCCATCTGGCCATCAAGTCAGCTGAAAGGATTTGGGGATATCTGCAGAGTTAGAGCAAATGCGCTGTAGTTGTTCATCCCCTTAAATCCAATGACGGTGGTGGAGGGGGACGCCTTCATGTGGTGAAACATATACCCAGGCGGATCAACTGCCTGGTTATGCAAACGTTCCTCCACTACTACGCTACCCCCGAGAGGAGGATAGTGGCTTGCGGGAGAAGGATAGTTTAAGCCTGCAGTCCACTAGATATATGTTCCAGTTAAGCCAGTGGCAAAAACAACAACTTCACTCTGTATAGTGTATATTATTTCGTTGCTTGCTTCACACGATTTTGTTCAGCTTAAAGGAGACTCTTGACACTAGTGGGGTAAGATACGAATAGCCTTCATCAACCTTTTCAGTGCGATATTCTCCGGAAGCTGTTTTTTTTTTTTTTTTTTTTTTTTTAGTGCCCGACGCTGTGCAAAGCCTTATTAGTCCTTTCCCTTAGGTTTAGCAACCCTTCGACATACCACACACCTTCACATGTCACCACTCGGGTACTAACACTCACCGTCCATACTGAATACATGTTAGGCGTGTCTCATTCAGAACTGGTGCACTGGTATTAGCGGGGGTGTTTTTATGACATGCCGGTAGATCTTGTAGATCACTACAGTCTGAGCTGGCGAAATTCACATCATCAAACTGTTCCATGCCCCAGTATGAGATCGAACTCGCGTCCTTTCAGACAACAGACGACCACATTAACCACTCTGTCACTGCCTCCCCCAAGTTGCAAGAATATATTTACCACTGGAGGATTTAGCTCCTTCAGTATGTTTTTGTCCGGCTTTTCTTATCTTCCATCTAACTGACAGGAGATACGACATGGCTTTGGAGAGACAGTGTAGTGCAGAGGCTATATTGTTTTCCATTCAACTTGGCCTAAAACTGTCATCTCTCCATGTTGAACGCACAGTTGTAATAATAGATAAACATCAGAATAAGATGCTAGTCACGCAGAAGTGCTGTGGACACGATATGGAGCCGTAGATCTTTTATTTTTTTTTATTATTATTTACTCTGAGCTACTTGAAATAAACCGAAAAAAGAGGAAAATTTTGGCCAGTTTAAGTGAAGGAACTATAGAGAATATAATGCATACATTTATCTTTTTTTTTTTAATAGAATATTAGTGTTTGGTGATAGCTACAGTAAAAAATAAAAGACGTCATCGGACTGAAATGGTTCCTTCTCTCTCTCTCTCTCTCTCTCTCTCTCTCTCTCTCTCTCTCTCTCTCTCTCTCTCTCTCTCTCTCTCTCTCTCTCTCTCAGCCACAGATACCACTAAGTAGAGGATTACAAGAGCGGACACGCATCTCATCTTTCATGAGATTGACGGGTAAGCAGTCTGCAACCGATATGTCCCGGATTCGATGCCCTGGACAAACACTGCACCTTCGAGCGGGGTGTTATTACCTTGGTTAATTCGTACCTACGACTGAAACAGGGACCTGGGTTGTAAAACGATGGTTGTGTGACGAATTCGAGGTGGAGAGGTAGCAATTTCAGACCAAATGAAAGCGAATAAAGTGCGTCTAGTATTTACTTAAAGTTGTGTTGCCATGTACGAGATCTTTACACATCTATTCTTCATCATCTGCCGCTGCTGCTGCCCTAATAGACGCAGGTTCGAATCCCAGTTGTGGCAGGGAAGTGTTTAAGGCTTTGAATTTCGTTAAAACAGGCTTTACTGATCTGCTATGAGACCCGTCAACATGTAAAAACACCCCCACTAATACCAGTACACCAGTACACATGCCTAAGCATGTATTCAGGTTGGACGGTTGGTGCTAGGGCCAAAGTGGTAACATGTGGAGGTGCATGGTTCGTGGGAGGACTGCTGGGCCTCAGAAAACGAGCTTTTTTCGGATGCGCAAAAAAAAATAATAATAATAATATCGAAGAGTCATTATGAGGGAGGGAGGTGTGAGTTGGGAGCAGGGCAGTGAAATGGCGGGGGACAGGGCGACGTGGAGGCGATTTGTTTGTGGCCACCCCGTACGGGATTGAGGCGTCTGGCAATAGATAGATAGATAGACATTATGATGCATCACTTTAGCTCCCAAGGATCTTTACACTCAAGGTGCTTCTTAATGCATTCTTACGGCATATAAGGCTTCACTGTAATTCCCTAAAGATTTTCACACATAAAGTTTTGTACTCCAGCGAAGGCCCTTATTTATCTGAGCAGAGTCCAACATCAGTACAACCTCCTTTATGGTCACTAACACCACCTCAGCTACTACCACTACTACCAGCACCACCACAACTACCACCATCAGCACAACCTCCACTATAGTCACTAACACCACCACAGCAACTACTACTACTACCACCAGACACAACCACAACTACCATCAGCACAACTTCCTTTTATAGTCACTACCACCACCACAGCCACTACCACTACTACCAGCACCACCACAACTACCATCAGCACAATTTCCTTTTATAGTCACTAACACCACCACAGCCACTATCACCAGCACCACCAGCACAAACTCCTTTATAGTCACTACCACCACCACAGCCACTACCACTACTACCAGCACCACCACAACTACCATCATCAGCATAACTTGCTTTATATTCACTAGCACCACGACCACAATTACCATCACCACTTGTACAACTACCACCATCATCACCACTATAGTCACTAACACTAATACCATTTCCACCACAACCACTGTTACCACCACCACAACTACCACCATCTGCATAACCTCCACAATAATCACAAGCACCACCATCACCACAATCATAATCACAACCGTCACCACCAACACCATCACTGCAACCACAACTGCCACCATCAATACAACCTGCACCATAGTCACTAACATCATTGGAGCACAACCACCACCACCACAACCACTACCACCCCCACCACCACCACCACAACCACCCCCACCACCACCACAACCACCCCCATCACCACATCACCACCACAATTACAACCACCATCAAAGTTACAACAACCGTCCCCACCACCACAATCACCACACCTGAAAGCCGTACCTCCACTTTCAGACTAACAGCTGCTGGAACAAGATAGGCGAATTCGCAATCATGATAAGAGCCAGGAATTCGGATGAGGAGCCTTCCGTACGTAAGAGAAGACTGCTGCAACAGGTAATAAACTGTCTATCTATCTATCTGAGCCTTGGTATTGTGTTGTGGTTAATAATCTGTCTATATGTCTACTTGTCTGAGCATAGGTATGGTGCTGTGGTGGTGTAAGGACTGTGGGGGGTGCCGGAGCTATATGTGAAGTTACTAGGCGTAATCATTTCCTATCCATTTATTATATTTCATTATCATTATTTCTGGAACGGGGATGCGACTAATAGGTAGAGGGTTGTGTGATTCTCGCCCTTCCCTTTCCCTTCAGTCGCTTCCTATGCCATGCAACGGGAAATATATGGGCAATGTTCTTTTTCCCCATCCTCAGGGGTCCCCTCTGTTAAGCAGGAAAGAAATAGATATGCGTAACGTGGCTTGGAATATATTTGTGACGGCCACCCAGGATGAGCGCTGGCAAGTGGCAGATATATTCCCACTGTATTTCGTCAGTTTCTTTTTTAGTGTATTTCATCCAGTACTACCCATTTACACTGTACCTTTTCTTTCCCTAACGTCATCCTAACAGTACCTCCCCCTGACGTAGCATAGCACGACCTGATCAGTGTTAAGCCATTTCAGTAGTACAATCAACACACACTATCCTAATTAGGACACTGCATTGTTCACCAGGCCACATACAATGAGTAAATTTACCGACAGCAAATTGGGGCGTAGCTAGGATTTTTAGAGTGAGGAGACGATCACTTTTAATTATGAAGTCCCCCAAAAGAAAACTCTTGAGTGGGAACAGAGGGCATTTCCTAGGATATTTAAGGTGCCCAGATATATTTGACAGTGCCATCCCGGCCACACTTTTAACCACGCCACTACTTCTTCTTAATCCACCTTCTTGCCTTTACTGCAGCTGGGTAAAGTGATGCAGGTGAGTCTGTCACTGTGTACGATGGGCAGCCTGTTCAGCTACCCCTCCGCCCTTTACTCTGACCTGACCCATCACAACACCACCATCTACAACACATATATCTCCATGGATGGCAAGGAGGACAGGGTTGGTGAGTATTTTCAAATGTATTATTAAAACTGAGTGCCCGAAGGAATGGTCAGTGAGCACTATGCATTTGTTTTATAGTCTGCTCCCTGATTTCTGGCAGTTTCCCTACTTGATACGCAGATTCACAAGTCATCGCCTCGGCATTACTACCCACTGTCTATGCTGAATACATCCTGGGCCTGTCTCACTCAGGACTGGTGTATTGGTTTTAGCTAGGGTGTTTTTACGACATGTCGGGGGGTCTTTGGTAGATTAGCAAAGTCTAACGAAATTCAAATCCTTAAACCATTCCGTGCTGCTGCCGGGATTCGAACCTGCATCCACTTGAACAGTAAACCCCCTCTCTACCGATTCAGCCACCGCCTCCCCCCAGTAGGCATTAAAACTGACCGATTGTTTGAGAAGTTTGCCAATATACATACAAACGGGCACCTTGCATCTCCTGGCAACACAAGAAAGGGTGCGACCATGTGAATATAAGGGCCCGTATTCTCGTCGGTTGAGGAAGCTCCCTAACGCCTTTTTCTAAGCGATTTATTTTACTTACTACATCTTACTGCCCTATTGTATGTGTTATAAATCCTTCCTATGTCGCTGTGTTCTGGATAAATAACGTATCGTACAAGAGAATATTAACCAGCCGTATCCAAAAATAAATCGCTAAGGGTGAGGTGTTTGGGAGTTTCCTTACCCGACGAGAAGAGGAACCAGGGTATCTTAATCCAAAAGATTTCGTATCGTCTCTGTCTCAGTGACTTATTCTGGATACTGCATCTTAATCTTCCCTTATGTAGTACTGAGCCACGTGGACGAAGTCGATGGTCATTATTATTGCATTCTGCCCGGACTGACGATGCTGGTCTAGAATGCGAGCTGTTTGCGGAATCGTTTAATCTCACCCAGTTGGTAAAGCAACCAACCAGAATACCTGATAATCCTGACCATAATGCCCATCTCTTGGATTTATTCTTGACAAATAATCCAGATCAATACAGGATAGAGGTACTGTCACCACTTGGATCCTCTGACCACAATCTCATCAAAGCCTCATTAGTTAACCCTCCCACACTTCCCCATTCCGAACCTGTCAGGGTGACCCGATGGCACTTTGACAGGGCAGACTGGGATGGATTTAGAAATTATCTTGCTGATGTTCCATGGCAGTCTTTCTTCTCTAGTGATCCCAATACTACCCAGTCCCACATTTGTGACTTAATACTAGCTGGTATGGATTTATTCATACCAAGTCAACAGTTCACTAAAAGATCAAACTCTCCAAAATGGTTTGATGGCAATTGTGCCAAACAACAGCCCAAAAGTCATTAGCATATAACTCTTACTTAAAATCAAAAACATCTGAATCACTCTCCCAATTTAAAATTGCTAGAAATCATGCAAAAGCTGTATTAAATCTATCTAAATCAAACTTTCTTCAAAAGCAAGCATCAAAACTACTTAACAACCCTAATGACAATAGAATATTCTGGTCAACTCTTAATTCTTTCAATAATAACTTTAACAAGTCATCTTCCATTCCCCCACTAAAATCTTCAGATGGCAATATTACAAATGACCCACGTGGGAAAGCGGATATCTTTGCTAGTACCTTTGCCAGAAACTCTACCATAGACGATACCAGCCAGAATGTCTCAGTACTGGAACTTGATTCTCCCGAAATTGCCCCACTTAAAATACAGACAAGATACGTAAAATCCATCCTAGACAATTTATCTACCAACAAAGCTCCAGGCCCAGATGGAATTCCTCCAATTGTTTTGAAAAAGTGTTCCCCTGAACTTGCCTCTGTCCTAGCCAAATTATTCAGACTATGCATACGTACTTCTTTATTCCCAAATTCATGGAAAGAAGCCAATATCCACCCAGTTCCGAAGAAAGGAAGTTCGTCTGACCCCTCCAGTTACAGACCAATAGCTGTCACATCTTCTCTTGGTAATGTATTTGAAACTTTAATTAATAAGCATATTGTTAAACATCTTGAATCCAACAACTTAATTAGTGATAGACAATACGGTTTTCCCCACGAAAGATCCACCATTGACATACTCAATCTCTTAACTCATACCATCCATCAATCAATTGATCTTTTTGGAGAAACTCATGCAGTAGCTCTTGATATCTCTAAAGCTTTTGACAGAGTATGGCACCGTTCCCTGTTGTCCAAACTCCCTTGCTATGGACTGACGTCTTTTGTTCCTTTGATTTCTTCTCATCTTAGTGACAGGAAAATAAGAGTAAAAGTAGATGATGTATATTCGAATTTCCACTCAATTAACGCCGGCGTGCCGTAGGGATCAGTTCTGGCGCCAACCCTATTTCTGGTTCATATTAATGATCTCTTATCTGTCACTCACAATCCCGTTCACTCATATGCAGATGACTCAACACTACATAGTTCATTCACACTTAGACATCCATTTACAAAGTCTAATATCTCTACCTCTCAACTCAGTACAGCCATCTCCATAAATCAAGATCTAGCTACAATCAGTGAATGGGGACAAAACAACCTTGTCTCTTTTAATGCTAGTAAAACTAAATATATACAGTTTACTAATAGACAGATATTGCCAGATTCGTACATTACCTTCAGTGCTACTAATATTCCCATCTCCAAAAGTATTGAAATTCTTGGTGTCTCACTTAACAGTGCCCTCAACTGGACCTCTCATGTAAGATCACTTGCTAAGGCCGCCTCAAAGAAACTTGGATTATTGTACAGAGTCCGTAACTTCTTCACCGATGAGCAGTTAGCTATAATTTATAAGAGTCATGTGCGCTCTCAGCTTGAATATTGCTCACCCTTGTGGAATGGTTGTGGAGAGGTTGCATTGAGACAACTGGACAAAATTCAGAATAAAGCTGTTAGAATCATTAACAACCCTGCCATTACATATAAACTACCTCCCCTGCAAGTAAGAAGGAATGTTGCCTCCCTTGCATTATTTTACAGATATTTTTTTGGCAAGTGCTCAGACGAAGTTGCGTCCATGGTGCCGCCTCTCCATGCCTTCCCTCGTGCTACACGGGCATCTGGTAGCGCTCATGACTGGAATGTCACTCAACCATATTGCAGAACTTCTGCCTATGAGAATTCTTTCATTCCCCGAACTGCATCTCTCTGGAACTCGCTTCCCCAGAGTTGTTTTCCTCCAAATTTCAACCCACAAATGTTCAAGTCTAACTGTTACAGATATTTTATGAATGGAGGACACCAATAGTCTGGTGTATGGATTTTTTTTTTCCCCATTTGTTTTTCCTTCCTCCGTTCTGTTATTTAAAAAAAAAAAAATGTGTGTGTCTGTGTCGAAAACTCAAATCCCAGAAAGTATTGATAGTAGAAGGAAATGTTATTAATAAAAGTTGATCAGAGTCACGACTTGAGTTCACATGTCACTCCACCAGCGTTGGGAGTCAGCCAGGATGGATACATAATAGTCAAGTTTTCATGTAACAGGATTATTTCAGTCTACCTGGCTCACAGATGACGTGTAGTCTTGTATATTATTATTGTTATTATTTTCAGTATCATCAGAGTTTGCATCACCAACATACAAAAAGGATGGAAAGATGTAATATGAAAAGTAAATAGCTAACGGAGATGGTGTTACGAAATCTCCAATAACAAGAATACAGGATTAGCTTTGTTTTTACAGGTAGAATTACGGACACGGGAAGACCCTTCAAACTCCTTTCCTAGTTTTTCCTACAGGAAACAGATAAAATATGAGAAAATTTCCATCTCCTAGGTAACATTTGTTTTTTAATAGTGAGATACAATAGGCGTGGGAAACTGTACTCTTCTTTCCTAGTCGATCCTGCTAAAGCAAAGAGTTACGACTGGAACTGGATTGTAAGTCTGTTCGTGTATCTGGTCCCAGTGAACTCACCCACTACGTGAAAATGATACCCTGTTTGCAGGGTTGATGTGGGGAGGTGGGGAGGTGGTGGTGAGGAAGTGGTTAGAGAAGTGATCTGCTGGCTAAAAGAACGTGCATTCGATCCCACGCTGGAACAGGAAACACTTTGATTATTTGAATTGCTTTCAGACAATATTTACTGATCTTCCGCCAATCCACCAACATGTCATAAAAACACCCCCACCAATATCATCAGACCAGTCCTGTATGAGGCAGCCCTAGCATGAATTCAATGTGAACGGTGGGTGTTAGCGCCCAAGTGGTGATATGCGGAAGTGTATGCTAAGTAAGACTGCTGTGCCTCAGGGTAGGGGATCTGAAGTCAATTCTCAGTGTTGGACACCCATACAAAATGTAAATAGCTGGAAATTCCAATAGTTAGCAAAGAGAGGAAAAAAAGTGAAATATTTGTGGCAGATGTAACTATCAGAAGACCAGGATGAATGGAATTGTGCCGGAATGCTGTGACGGGGTTGAGGAATGGGAAGGCAGCAGGTGTTGATGTGGTATACGCAGAGATGAGAAAGCGTAATGAAGAAAGTAGCATGAAAAGGGTGTGGGAGATACACCAGAAGGCCTGAATGAGTGCAGCTGTGTAAGCGGAGTAAAAAAAAAATAAGGGGGGGGAGGGGCCGTGATTGTAGTGGCTGCTTGCTACAATGGAGCGTGGGACAGCATCATTGGAGATCTATTTGCATTTTCCGACATTCAGAGACAAAGGTTCTTATAATTCACCTCCTCAATTATCCAGTTTTCACTGATGGTTAATATTCCCATCCTGAGAGGCTTGGTAGGCTTTTCTGCCCACTGATTTTTTTTCTCTCTTTTTTTATGATGCTTCAGGGAAGAAAGTGATGAACGCGCCTTAAATCTAAAATAAACCCACTAGAACAGGTCAACTTTATCTCCTTGTTTTACCAACTTTCAAACCTCTGCCAGACACTGACATTCTTTCAGGAACAAATTGGAATACCGTACCAACCTAAACACTGTAACCCGCACATGGAATCTATTTATGACCACTCTGCCTGGTGCGTGGCTGTGTGCGGTGCTTTTTGCGTCTCCCTGAATCTGAATAGAATCTTAATTAGTAACAAGAAGAAAATGAAAAGTGCATCATCTGAGTGAAGGGGTTACTTATTTATATGCCACTAAAATCACAGGGAGTCTACTTTTGGCAAGCTCTCTGCCTGGTGCGTGGTTGGGTGCGGTGCTGGCGATGAAGATGGGGCGACGGCGAACGATGATGGTTATGGGAGTATTGGGCGTCACAGGGTGGCTGGCACTGTCCCTTATACCTCACCCTATCGGCATCCTTGCGGCCAGGTAAGATGATGGAAGCTGTAGCCGGTATGCTGTCATCCTTTCACCTTTATTTGGCCCAGATTTAGTCCTTTTGCAGCTTATTTCACATAGTGCCAAAACAAGACAATACTGGGGAACTACATCCTTTCCATAGCACTTTTTCATGAATAGCTTCATAACCTAGTGATACTTTCTTGTTACAACTCATTATTCACTATGGAGAGGAGGCAATTTTAGGCCAGGTTAGCGGAAAAGTGTAATTAGGAAGCTTTCCGGTATAACTTTTTTAGTAGTTTATTTTTCATATACATCAGTCTTATTTTTTCTTTTAATAGGCCAGGTCAGTTGATGGACATTTAGTAAATTGCATTTTAGTCAGTTCAGAAGGCTTCCTAATACCTCTTACTTAGCAATTTATTTTGCATATTACACTTTACTTCTTCTTGTATCTTATCCACTCTCTTGTAGCATTAACTTACGGTGCATAAATGGCTTAAAAGTGATTATTGTTGTTGCTTCTCTAGGCTTAGCTCAAATGTGAACCCAGTGGACTGCAGGTTGACGTTGCCCTTATTTTAGAGTCCATCAACAATAAGATTATCTAAAAGGACGTTATCGCTGATGGGATTACCACTGTTCTACCATCCCCCAAAACCATTCAACAAATGAGTACTTACATCAAGCATTAACTTTGTCTTATCTAACACTGATCCAAAATAACTTGTCATCCTTAGCATATGTGTCTTATAACTAATATCCCCCTCCCCCATCCTAATAGATGTATACTAATAACTAACATCAGTTTTGTCCCCCTAACACAAATCATAAGTTGCCTCTAACGTCACTCTCATTGTTCTATCACCTGTCTAACCCGTGTAACAGGTGTGTACTTAAAACTTACATCCATTTAACTTTTCCAATAGGTGTGTGTCTGGGTTGGGAGTCGGGGGAACTGCAGTGACAACAAACGCATATGTGACTGAGCTGTCTGACCCTGACGTGAGAGGGATGATGATGATGGTACCCAACCTTAGCATCTCGATAGGTGTGTACTACTGTCTGACACCACCACACCCCTGACACCACCACACCTGACACCACCACACACCTGACACCACCAAACACCTGACACAACCACACCTGACATCATCACACACCTGACACCACCACATCTGATACCACCACACACCTGACACAACCACACCTGACACCACCACACCTGATACCACCACACACCTGATACCACCACACCTGACATCATCGCACACCTTACACCACCACACACCTGATACCACCACACACCTGACACCACCACACAAATGACACCACTACACACCTGACACCACATCACACCTGACACCACCACACATCTGACACCACCACACAAATGACACCACTACACATCTGATACAACCACATACCTGACATCACCACACACCATCACACCTGACACCATCACACACCTCACACCATCACACCTGACACCACCACACACCTGACACCACCACACACCTGACACCACCACACACCTGACACCACCACACACCTGACACCACCACACACCTGACACCATCATACACTTGATACCACCACACACCTTTCACCATCACACACCTGACACCACCACACACCTGACACCACCACACACCTGACACCACCACACACCTGACACCACCACACACCTGACACCACCACACACCTTTCGCCACCACACACCCGACACTACCACACACCTGACACCACCACACACCTGACACCACCACACACCTGACACCATCATACCCCTGGCACTTTCACACCTGACACCACCACACACCTGACTATAACACTCCTTCGACCCTCAGCGGAACAGTATCATACAACAGCGACGGTCATTACTGCGGAATTGATGTTATGATGTTGCCCTTGGAAAATACGGTAAATAAACATTCGCTAACTATGCAGTGCTGCCATCAGGTAACTCTGCACTGAGTGACAAGCCAGATAGTTTCCTGTAACCCCGTAAGCCGTTGCTACATTGGGTAGTAGCCATATAACCAGATAGATGCCTGGTGGTTTAGTGGGTTAAGGTGCCCCAACGAGATGAGGCCTGAAAAGGTTTACATTCAAGGGAGGGTTGGAATTCAACATTCATATTATCATCATAAAGTGCGGGCGAGACTGACGCACCCTCTCATTAAATCTCGGTAGCTAGTTGCCAAGGCCAGCGACCCTAGGCTCGTAACCGGGCATAAAGTAAGTCGATAATAGGCAGACGGAGTGGACAAAAAGACGGAGTGGATAACAGATAGACGGAGTGAATAACAGGTAGACGGAGTGGATGATAGACAGATAGAGTGGACGGTAGACAAAAAGATAATAATGACTATTTTGTTCACACAGACTGTTGACTTTGCAACCTGTTTGCTATGCTGTTTATGCTCTGACTTGGCCCGATTTCCGTCCTTCTGCGTCCTGTTTCACTTAGCTTAGCGACAGATAAAAGACAATACTACGGCGCTACATCTTTACACGGCACTTCTTCATGACTATCTTACCCTACTGTTCATCTATTGTTGCAGCCCAGGATTCAGGGTGGAGAGATGACAATTTTTGGTCGAGTTAGAGTAAGAAGAGTCCATCATTCGCCCTAACTACATCACGGGAGTCTCAGCAGGTTAGCCTCATGCAGCACAAAGGAAATTCATCATGATCTCCATATGAGGGGGAGGACAGAGGAGGAGAAGGAAGGAGGGGGAGAAAGGGTGGGGAAGGAGCTTAGGCCGAGGAGTGGGTGAGGAGGGGAGAGCCAAGCAGGAGGAGAGGTGGGAGAGGTGAGGAAAGTATGAAAAGTTACGAAAATACGAGTGTTATAGAGCAATATATTTTATTTCCCATTATCTAACACTACATCAAATCAGGCCCATTCTTTCCTCTGTGAAGGAAGCTCCCTGATACCTCATCCTAAACGATTTATTTTTCTTATTACACCCGGCCGTCTTCATTTGTGTTGTCATTCTAATATCACCATACTCTGAATAAGTAACGCACAAAACGATATTAGTCTGCCGTATCCAAAAATATATCGGTAAGGATAAGGTGTTAGGGAGCTTCTTTAATAACTGGGAATACGATCCCTAATATCAATACCTTATATATTGTTCGTTGTTACCGGAAATTCTACCATCATATTAAGTTTTCTGTAATTGTCAGGTTCCGATAAACATTTTCAACCTTAGCCCACAGACAGGAAGGAATGCGTCATGGTTTGGGTGAGTATATTTTAATTTTTTCATGCGGATGTACTGCTTGTTGACCTCAGTTTTTGGCCAGCTCCATGCTGCCCTTATTATTAGACGCGTTTTCTGTCTTGTATTCTTTCGTTCTTGTTTGATTGTGGCAGGCACTTCTACCCTTAAGAATTAACCGATGCCGACCAGACCTGTATATAATAACCAGATCATGACCTACGTGTGTCCGCAAGGTTTTGGTTGCTAGGCAACTACTGGTTGCCTGTTAAAAGCCGAGAACCCGCTCTTTCGTACTTTTCACGTTTTGAACTGTAGAAGCATTACTAATGGGCGTAGAAAGCTCTGACTTCTGTAGGCGTAATCTTGAGGCCATTCCCAATCGGAAGTGTGCCATCCATTTTTCCGCTCTCTCCTCTAGTGTTCGATTGGCAACCCTGCAAATATTGGCCTAAACATCCCCGGACACCACTGGTTTTCAAAAATGTTCCCCTAGTTCCCCAGCGGTTCGATGGAATTGAATGAAAGTTTGCATGCTTATAGATATTGACTAGTACTACTTCAGTTGAACACCTATGTACTACATTGGCCAGGTCAGGGATCAAAGGTCATCAAATGCAAAAACGACGAAAATAGCTAAATTCACGACTATGCTTGCGCGAAATGCTAAGGTTCCGAAGATTATTAAGCCAGGGCCATGATTCTCGGGTCGAATGTCGCACTGGAGTACCTCCATAAAAAAAAAATGACATTTAGTGTCGCAACTCACTTTCAAACGTTGGCAGCGCCACCAAGAAGTTGTACCTCTGGTGGACCATTCTGCGAATTTCAAGTTCCCTAGCTCCACAGTGGGTGGATGGAATCGAATGAAACTTTGCCTGTTTATAGAAGTTAATGAGTACTACAAGTGTGCTTGTACATGCATGACCTATATCTGCCAGGTCAGGGGTCAAAGGTCATGAAGTGCAGATAATATCATGAAAAACACTAAAATTATGACCTTTGCTCACGCTAAATGCTAAGGCACCGAAGATTATTAAGCCAGGGCCATGACTCCTGGGTGAAGTGATGCACTGGAGTCCCTCCATATGGAAATGACTATTAGTGTCGAAATTCCCTTCCGGTCGCTGACAAAGCTCGGTCCGCGTAGAGCTAGCCATCATCGCCTACCTGCTTTTTTTTTTTTTTTTTTAATTCTAAGTCTTGAACTTCAAGCTTGGACGCTAAAAAGGCATGCACAGTCTAGAGATGGGCTTACTGAACTTGTTTACGGTCGATTTTAGGCTTTAACTTAGATTTTCATTTGCAGGACGGAGTAGAGATACTGAAAATTTTTTAACTCTCCTTTCCTTGTCCTTCCTGCTGAACCAATATACACTTACGATAAATTTCTTCTCGTAACCCAGATTTGTTATTGCAGGAGGAGCAAGAAGCACTGAACGACCCTGTTCTTTCATTTCCTTCTCGTTCGTGGGAAAACAAATCGCTCTCTCAAATATATACCTCTCCATTCTATCCCCCAATCACATCCTTGGTCTCCCCCTCCCTCTCCCCCCTCCACCTCACTCACATACACTCTCCTCGTCAGTCTATCACCCTCCATCCTCTCCATATGGCCAAACCACCTCAGTGTGTTTCTCCAAATGCTTCCTATCACACCCACATGCACACCACAACGTTCCTTCACTTCCTCATTTGTCGGTCTGTCTCTCCATGTGACTCCACATGCTTCTCTCAAACAACTCATTTCCACTGCTCTCACTCTTGACATGTGTCCCTCCAACAACGTCCAAGCTTCACTTCCATACGTCGGAGTTGGTATCACAATACTGTTATGCAGTAACTTTTTCACTTCCATGTTCAATTCCCTGTTTCTTATCACTGTTTTCAAGGAACCAGCAACCTTTCTTCCTTGTTGTACCCTTTCAAGCACTTCACCCTCTAAACTTCCATACTTAATCATCACTAAAATGCACTCACATTTTCCATTTCCTCCTCATCCAACCTCACTGTACATTCAGTGACTTCATTTCTCTCGAAGACCATAACTTTACTCTTCCCTACATTCATCTTTAGATTCCGTTTCTTACACACTCTTCCAGACTCATTCACCAAGCCTTGCAGCTCCCCTTCATCTTCATTCAACAACAGAGTATCATCTGCAAACAACAGTACAAGGAGAATCCATACACTGCCCTCTGTCATTAGGGCCGCTCCAAAATCCACAGTCCTGCCTTGTATCTCTTTTATAACCCCACCCATGTACAGATTGAATAACCAGAAGTATATATCTCAACTATGTCCAAAAACAAATCGCTAAGGCAGAGATGTTAGGGAACCACCTTAACCGACAAAAATACGGGCCAGGTTGGTTTGGGAGGCTTTGTAGCGCCTTTTCATCGGCTATTTATTTGGCGTATTACACCTTTATATTCTCGTCCATGTTATTTATGTCCCCCAGCATCGTCAAAATTTACATCTAGAACATACATGATGATACTAAGATGTAACGTGCAGAATAAGTCGCGACGGAAGGGTTGCTACGAAATATCAAGTGTCACTTAGAATATTATTAGAATTCCCTCCTACTGACACTGCAAAGTTGATATTTTTACCCAGGGATGTCAGAGAAAATAAATACTGTTCCCCAAACGTGTAGCGAAATATACCTTGTCCAGCCTGCCCTCCCATGCCTCACCCTAGCTCTCTCTTGTAACCTGTATCCCTCTCATGTTGACATACTTAAAATGAGGATACATAGGAGGGTAATAAGATGCATGAGTAGGGTAGTGTGCAAGGCTTCTATTCTCGTCGATTAAGCTCCCTAACCCCATTTCCTAAGCAATTTGTTTTGTTTATTACACCTTACTGTCCCCTTCTGCGTTACATAAATCCTTCCATTATCGCCATACCCCGCATAAATAATATACAAAAAGATGTTAACCACCCATATCCAAAACTAAATTACTAAAGAAGAGGGAATACGAGCCCAAGAATACATGGTTAAGCAAGACATGTTACAAAATCAAGACAGGAAATACAAAACCTTACCACCTTTCTTCACACCTTGTTTATTGTTTGTCACCCTCACCTGTATTACCCTGTCTCATCTTCTTACCTACCTTCCCTCTGCCTAACCCTCCCTCACCCTCCCCTCCTCACCCTGCCTCGCCACCCCCAGCCTAATTCTCCCTTACCTTCCCCTCCCCACCGTGCCTCACCACCCCTTGCCTAACCCTACCTCACCTCACCTCTTCCTAACCCTGCCTCCATGTGTAATCTTGTTTCGCCTCCCCTGCCTCACTTCTCTCTGCCTCACCCTGCCTCACTTCACCCCTCCTCATCCTGCCTCACATCTCATTCCTCACCCTTTCTCACTTCAACCCTCCTCATCCTGCCTCACATCTCCCTGCCTCACCCTTTCTCACTGCACCCTGCCTCACTTCTCCCTGCCTCACCCTTTCTCACTGCACCCTACCTCACCCTTTCTCACTGCACCTTGCCTCACTTCACCCCGTCTCATCCTGCGTCACATTTCCCTTCTTCACCCTTTGTCACATCACCCTGCCTCACTTCTCTCTGCCTCACCCTTTCTCACTTCACCCCGCCTCATATTGCCTCACATCTCCCTGTCTCACCCTTTCTCACTTCCCCCCTCCTCGCCGTGCCTCACTTCTCCCTACCTCACCCTGCCTCACCCCCGCCAGGCATGTTACTGTCGGTGAGTGTGGGCTACGGCGCCAGGTACTTCGTCACGGCCTTCGTCTGCGCCCTGGTCCCCGCCCTCTTCACCCTGGCACTGCTACGGCTGCCAGAGAGTCCATCATTCCTCGTACTCAAAGGTTGGATTGTATTTATTTATTTATTGCGATTTCGTGTTGCCTTCTTCGCTGTAGTGGAAGCGAGAGAGAGAGAGAGAGAGAGAGAGACTTTGTTAGCCCCTTCACACCGAGGGAAGTCCCCTGAGCTGAATGAAACACAGGGTTGTCCGTAAACAGCGCTCCCCTAGACACTCCTTCGGAAGTATCTTAGGAGTATGTGTTGCGGGAGCGGCTCAGTCTCCTGGTGTGGGTGTGGCGGTGAGGTGTGTCGCTGTTGAGTAATAGGTTGTGGGAAGTACGAACTGAATAAATGATGCTGGGTTGCTGTTGTTGCCAGTGTTGTTGCTGCTGCTGTTGAGTATCCTGGTCTGTCTCGCCTGGCAGATCCATCATCTAAATGCAATCAATCGCCCCTGCAGGGCCGTCCCGTGCGGTGAACAGATGTTCCCCTTTGATAGACAGTACCTCACCACAGCGAGGCGCAGGGTAGAGTCTAAAGGTTTAGTTTCCGGATGGACGCCGTATTTGCGTGTCCACCCAGTTAACAGGGACACCGTAGTAGGCTCCACATTACCCCATCATTTGATTATATGATTACCACCCAGCGTTGTAAATGACTTCCTGGGTTACAGGAAACCATTAGGTTTGTGGCTCAATATTGAGTCATTTGAAGTAGAAAGAAGAATAAAAAGTGACAGAAATGATGGGGAAACCGGATGACACAGAAAAGAATGATAAAGATGAACGATGAAATAGATTGACACTAAACAATGGTGCTAGTCACAAAGAAGTGCTATTGAAAGAATGTAGTGTGTCTTTCCGCCACAGCAGTACGTGAAATAAGCTGCAAAGGGACAAAAATCTGGACCAAGTTGGAGTAAAAACAGTATAGTGTGTTCTTGCTACTACCAGACGATTATATTCAAATTATACAATGCGGAGAGGATGGAGAGCGAGAGACTGACGAGGAGAGTGTATGTGAGTGACGTGGAGAGGGGGAAAGGGAGGGGGAGGCCAAGGATGAGGTGTAGGGAAGCAGTGGAGAGGTATGAGAGAGGGGGGGTGTGAGCTGGGAGCCCGGCAGTGAAATGGCGGGGGACAGGACGACATGGAGGCGATTTATTTGTGGTCACCTCTTACGGAATTAAGGCGTCTGGCAATAGATGGACAGATAGAAATGTCCTCCGTACGGAAGGGGTTTATCGAGGCTGTATCTAAGCCCTCCTGGTCCAAAAATTTATCCTATGCTGAGTAAAATCGTCTGAGGTGTCGGCCCGTATTCTCGTTAGTGGCGGAGGCTCCCTAACACCTTTTCCTATATGATTTGTTATATTTATTACTCCTTTTTGTTACATAAATCCTTCCAATATCGCCAACCTCTGCATAAATAATTTACAAAATGATATTAGCCTCCCTTATTCAAAACTAAATCGCTAAGGAAGAGGTGTCAGGGAGCTCCCTTACCCGACGAGAATACGAGGCAAGGTTTTAGAGAACTAGTTACATTATCAAGTCACAGTGATCCCACCAAGTTTGTTTCGATCGTTTCGTTTATAAAGGCTACAGCAGGCTTGCATGTGTCGCCTTGGTTACCTAATGCCGGCTCTCTATGCTGTTCGATCTCTGGCAGCCTTCCTATTCAGTCCATTATCCCTGAGATCACACTCTATGACCTTGTCCCAGGTCTTTTTCAGTCTACCTATCGTAACCCTGCCCCAGACGTATGTATGGTATGTATATACAATCTTACACCCACAAACGGTACAGGTGCCGTTTGTCGACAGAGATACCCCGTACCTGTCCCTGATCCTGGCACACAGTCGTGATATTGATGTCCTAGCGTCGTTACTACCAGGGACGTTTATGCTGTATGGCCCATGTCCACCTTCAGAACAGTGTACGTGTGCCCTCCCTCGTGGAATCATCCCTCGTCGAGACACCCATACATCGAAGGAGGATAAGAGAAGGATAATTGTAAAATATGAGGCGAACGAGGATTTCCTCATCACCGCAGCTGACTTGGGCATTAAGAGGACAACCGCTTATGGCATCGTGCGAAATTACCAGAGAAAGGGGCACATACATGACACCCGTGATGGTGCAGGCAGAAAAAACGATCGATGAATCCCTGGACTTCCTGGTGATGATGACTGAGGCCGTCCCGACAATCACCTTAAAGGAACTAAACACGGCACTGCGAGAGAGCTTCCCCATTAAGCAGCATGTATGTGACACTATAGTGGGAAGAGCATTAGATGGTGCTTTGTTAACCGCCAAGAAATGTGCAAATATTCCACAATACCGAAATTCAAGTGCAGTGAAAGATGCTCGAGTGAAGTACGCTCATTACATGTATGAGAGAGGACTCCAACAACACCGTGTTTATGTGAACGAAACTTGATATAATTTGTATACGAAACGTACGTATGGTCGTGCAGCACGGGGTGAGCGCATATTACGAACCGTAGGGGGACAGCGAGGAGGTAATTTAACGCTGATAGCCGCAATCTCCGACGTTGGTGGATTAATTTATCACGAAATTCACGTCCAGAGTGTTACCAAGGAGGTTTTTACACATTTCCTAACATCCCTGGCTGTTATTCTGGGTGATGAAGACGCTGTTGTCATCATGGATAATGCTCCGTGCCATCGTGGTGTTGCCCAGTCCATGCCCAACCATGAAGTGAGGTACCTCCCACCACATTCACCATTTCTTAACCCCATAGAGAACTGCTTCAGCGTCCTCAAAGCTACCCTGAAGCATCACCTCAACGCCATAGCGGGAGTAAGTGATACTGCTGCAGCCAGGGAAGCGGGTTAGACTCTCAGGGCTTACCGTGAAGACAGACTACGAGCGGCGATGGAGGAGGCTTTAACTGTCATCACATCACAACTAACTCTAGCAAATTATACGCACAGAAACTCATACCCGATGACATGCCTTCATATGGAGGAAGTATGGGACTAATGTAAAGTGTACTTTAAGACAAGGAAACAGAGTACAGTATCACCAATACAGTTTATTTAGGGTAATGGGATGCGTACGTGATGCCATGAATTTGAAGAGGTATACATAAGAACACTGCATGTATGTCACCCATATTTTCTTAATTTTGCTTTGTATTGAACATGTATCTACAAGTGTTTAGTACGTAGGAAGTGTATATACTTTATTTACTATGTACAGGTTACGTGGGACGTGTACAATTAACTGTACACCTGTACATGGTATGGTTATGGTAAATGCATGTTGTGTTTTCCTGTACTGAAAACACTTTCATACAGTATCCGACAGTACAGGTTGTAGTGCACTGTAATGCATAATTATGGTAACATAGGAATATACAGTAGATTATCTATTTATAACACCTGTAACCACAATGGCATCCTTATATGTATGGAATGTAATTGATTAAATATATTTGGCAATTGATTATATTGTGTCTGATTGTCCTCGAGGTTATTTTATGTCTATGTATTATGTGGATTTGTTTAGTCTGCACATATGTCACACTATTTTCTGGGAATGACAAATTATAATGTTACGGTGGTATAGTTCATGACTCAGTGATACTAATGATGACCACTTGTTTTCTATTCCTCATCTCTGTCTATCAGTAATGCAAAAAAGGTATATTCAGGTATCCAGTAAAAGCCTCTGATATGCAGATTTTGCCCTGTACACCTCTTTCCTAGCCCCCCCCCCCCTCTCTCTCTCTCTCTCTCTCTCTCTCTCTTTATTGTCATTTTTTTTAGTCTTCATTCTCCCTGTTCACCTCGCTTGCATGTCCCATTCATTCCATCGTTTTCTCCTCAAACCTTTGCCATTATCGCCTCTCTCAGTTTCATTCGGTATTCAACTTTTTTCTCTTCGTCACAGGTAGAGAAGAGGAAGCCACAGATATTCTGTACAACCTTAGAGGATGTCATGCAAACGTGAAGGCAGAGATCGAAAGTTACAAAGCTCTCAACCGCCAGGCGAGACACGGACCCTCGTGGAGGGGTTTACTGAGGCCAACTGTCCTTAAACCTCTCTTTGTCGTATCTACTCTCTTTGTCATCAATTCCTTCTCTGGTAAGGGAGAGAGAGAGAGAGAGAGAGAGAGAGAGAGAGAGAGAGGGAGGGAGAGAGAGGGGGGTGGGGGGATCAGGACAAAAACTTACTGCAATTGTAAACAGGGAGCGAAAGAAAAGGTATGAAGGGCGAGGGATTTAGGAAGAGAGTGAGAATGTGTTTTTAAGAAAATGAGAATATAGAGAAAAAGTGAATTATTAAAATATGATACAATGATCTTAAAAGAATGAGAGAGCATTAGCGTTAGAAGATGGATACATAGTGTAGGAAATGGATACAAAGATTCGTATTTTTTTAATGTGTCCGACTCTGGACATGGGCTTCACATCCTGTTCCCAAGGCCCAGTAGTCTCACTACGTACGATGCACCTCTACATGTCACCATTTTAGCACTGACACCCACTGCACATATTAAATACATGCTAGGGCTGTCTCATACAGGACTGGTGTATTGGTATTAACAGGGGTATTTTATATGACATGTCAGTGAGTCTTGTTTTACATCAGTAAAGTCTCCTTTTATGAAATTCAGATCCTTATACTGTTCCCTGTCCCAGTCAGGATTCCAACCTGTGTCCATTAGGACTGCAGGCCACCTCTCTACCGATTCAGGCACTTCCTCTCTGACTCACTCCCTGACTGGTTCTCACTCACTAACTACCACTGGCTCACTGACTGGCTGACGTGCACATTCACTCTGTCCGTAACTCATCGTTCTCAGATGTGGGAAGGACCCTTTAAATACCCCTCCAACTCCAACTCAGCTCAGCCCAGATCTTTCTAGAGCCTAGGAGGGAACCCATATTTTCTCACACAGTAATACACTACGATACACAAGAACACTAATGACAAGAACTACTTCCTAACATAAGAGAGAAAGAAAATCAAACAGATATGTTAACATTTCTGGAATGTTCCTCACATCTCCAGATATAAAACGTTAACCCATTCCTATGGCACAACAGTTAATATATAGAATGTTCATCACATCTCCAGAGATAAATCACTAACCTAATCCTACCAGCACAACACTGCCCCCCCCCATCAAAACTATGTTGTCCCCGGCACAACCACATAATCCTAGCTACATACAATTATATAGTGGATAAATCCACTTCCAGACAAACAGGTCATCATCGTTGCTCCTGCTGTTTCGGTCCCACGGCGTGAAGACCTGGATCGCCAATACTGACAATGATTCTGTCACTCTCTTGGGACTTCCTTTTATCTTTGGTGTCCAGCAAGTCCTCAGGTCCACTCCAAGTGCACTTCACTGGCCCCAGATCTCCTGTAAAAGACACATCAATGCACCACACTATAAGTCTCTTCAGCTGCGCCATTTGCGGCTCCCCCATACAGCGGGCATTCCTGACAAAGCGGTAGGGTAGTTCTCCCTGGGGCTTAACTGTACTTTTCTTGCCTGCACTGCTTGGTGGCTCTTGATCGACTCCTCAGCACAACGTAACAACTGTTCTCTGATGTCTCTTACCAGGACAAAATGAAAAGTTGGCCATGATGACGGGCATTTAGTCTGCCTAAGGGTCAACCAAAGTCCTGTTCACCATCACTCCCTCTTCTATCACTCCATGGTTCCTGTATTCCACCAGTCCCAGGAAAGTTTGCAGCATGCCGTTGATCTTGCAGGGCAGCAACATCTTTGACTCGGGGGGGATGACCATAGTACCTCTGGTTGTCACTGGTAGACTTCTCTGCTCCATGACCCTCAGCGGAACAATCCTTCCATCTAGCTACATTTGCATAAAACAGAAGTCAAGCAGGCTGCAGCAACACACCAGTTTGTCCAAGCCCAGGATGCAGGGGTCCCCGATCTCGGCAACACACATGGCCAGGGTCTTCTCCTTTCCTTCCCACCGCATTCTGACACCCAGTGGTCCCCCAAGCCCAGTGCAGAGCCCTGTGACTCCCACCATATCCAGCTACACCAAAGTTCTCTCTGAACCTGTGTCAATGACTGTTGGGCACACAACTCTCTCAATCTCACCATCCCTCTCCACACACTTGTCGCTGGCGCCAAAGGAGTATGCTGGGTGCTGACCCTCAACTAAACACTGTCCAGTACTTCCACCCTGTTGGTCACTTTCTGTAATTCACTTCTCACTTTTTTCTCCACTATACAGGAAATCTCATCCCTCACTTCTCTTACCTGGTCGCTCATTCTGTCTACCATACTGCATGCCATTTCTTGTTGCTGCTTCGGTTTCCTGGTCCCATCCTGCAGCTCTTCACTTACCTGGTGTCTCTCCCCATTTAGATGTTCCTTTTGCCTTCTGGAGTATTGTGTTTGAGCTTCTTTTGGTTCTTGCTGTGCTCTCAACACTGTAAGTATGTCTTCCTTTTGTTATTATTGTTGTGTTCTCACAACTGTGAGTATATAATTATTTCGTTTATTCTTGCTGTGCTGTCAGTGCTACGAATGTATTATTTGATCTTTGCTGTGCTTCTTGATATTTCTATTGTTCTTGATATTTCTTTTGTTCTTGCTGCACTTCCTGACATTTCTTTTGTTTTTCATTACTTTTGTTCTTCATGATGTGCTCTCAACACTGAAAGTATATTTGCCAGAGATACTCGTATATCCACGATTTTTGCCACTGCCTGTCCACGCATCTCCATCTCTCAAAATGTATCCCTAACCCTGACACCAACTGTTACACTTTAGAGTTCGTGGCTACTTCGAGAGCGACGCGTTGACAGGCCAGGATGTTAAACAAAGGCCACTGAACTCCTTCCCGGCACGGCTGAGATACACTTACAGAAATTCTCTCTCTCTCTCTCTCTCTCCCCTGTTCTCACACTCTACTTCTCACTAAGTGTCCGTTCACTGACTGACTGAACTGCTTTGTCATTTACTAACTCTTTCTTTCTGACTCTTGCTCTGACACTGACTCTCTGTCACTGTCCGTCTGCCACTGACTAGCTGACTCACTGATTGTTCACCACCAGTCCATTACTGCCTTTCTGACTCTCACTGACTGTCTAGCTCTCGCTCACTGTCACTGGTTCATTGACTGGCTGCTGCACACAAACTCACTCTGTCCATTACTTAACTGTCTCCGAGGCGGGACGGTCCCTACCCACCCGACTCCACCTCTAGTGCAGCTCAGAATATTCAAGAGCCTAGAAGAGAACTCACATCTTCCCAAGCGATAATGCACCTATTAACAATACACAATAACAGTGATGACAAACTAATTCCTAAGTTAAGAGAGAAAGAAAATCAAACAGACGTGTCGACATTTCTAAAACGTGCCCCACATCTCCATATATAAAACATTAACCCAATCCTACGCGTTCTTCACATCTCCAGATATAAACCACTAACGTAATCTTACTGGTACAACATAATGAAGCAAGTAAGATGGAAAGATGGCAGTGTCAGCCCAAGTTGGAGCAAAAAGAGTATAGTTTATTCGTGTTGTTACCAAAGACTTTTAATTAATTTAGCAAAGGTCTCCTGCAGTAAAAGGGTTCAGTGATGCTGTCAAACCCCGCCTCGAAAACTCTAAACTAAGGAAATCGTCAGGTGGTAGGAATAAATTAAAATTGAATTCCCAGTTAATAGCCCGCCAGTCAGGTCAGCTTAGAAGATTATCGAAGAAAAAGTATGCACGCGCTTTACTCTGACTTACTGGGAGTCTTCGGAAGTGGACAAAACACCCAAACCATCCCGTAAACCCCAGACAACCCCTAACCACCTCACCACTAACTCCAACAACCTCCAAACGACCCTGAAAAACTAACTAACAATCACTGACAACTCCAGTAGCCTCCAAACAACCCCCAAACATCCCACTAACAAAGCCAACAACCCTCTAGTAACCCAGTAACAACTTTAACAACCGCTAACAACCCCCAGACACTCACTAACAACTTTAACAACCCTTAGATTACCCACTAACAATTCGAACAACCTCCAACAGTCCTTACGCAAGCCACTAACAACTTTAACAATCCCCAAACACCCCACGAACAGCATTAACAACCTTTAAACGACCCCAAATAGCCCACAGTCGGTTTGTTGTCATCTGAGGGAACATTGTTACTCCACAACTTGAAGACGAAGTCGTGGTTTCATGAATTTCTTTGAGTTTTGGTTATAAAGTAGGAATGAATATCTTTGGTTTCTAGACAAAGCAACGCCTCAGACTGACTACTCTTCATCATAAGCCGAGCTAAAAGAGGATAGGGATTTTTGTCAGGTCAGAGTAAACACACTATAGAAACTCCAGCAACCTTCAAATTACCTCAAGCAAGGGATGGAGTTGGGAGGTATATGAAGGAGAGGGGAGTGAGTTGGGGGTAGGGCAGTCAAATGGTGGGTGACAGAGCGACTTGGAGGCGTTTTATCTGCGGCCACCCTTTGCTGGATTAAGGCGTCGGGCTATAGATAGATAGATAGATAGATAGAATTCCCTAACATGCGCCAACCACCCATTTAGGCTACATGGTGGTCACCGTCAACGCCTCACGCCTGTTTGAGGAGGCTGGGACCACGATTGATGGCAGTATGGCGGCCGTGGTCATCATGCTAGTCATGGTAAGCTTTATATGTTTATTTTAGGGTTGTATGTGGTTTTAAATAATTTTTTACGGTTCTGTCTACCTTTTTAGGGCTATATGTGGCTTTATATTGTTTTGTACGGCTGTGGCTGACTTTTTAGGGCTGTATGTGGATTTATATCATTTTGTACGGAATATGCCTTACTTTTTAGGGTTATGTGTGGCTTTATATTACTTTGTACGGCTTTATATGGCTTCTTAGGCCTATATGTGGCTTTATATTTGTAAATCTTTATATAGTTATTTAGACATATATGGTTTATATGGTTGTTAAAACTTTCTACTGCTTTCTGTGGCTTTTTGAAGGCTTTATATGGCTTTGTATGGATTTGCATAGTTTTGTAGGGTGTTATTCGGTTTGTACGGCTTCATATACAGTAGCTACAGTATATAGATCCTTATTTAGCTTTGCAGGGCCCTATTTGGCTTTGAATGGAGTTATATATGGCTTAATTTGACTTTGCAGGGTTTATGTAGCTCTGTAGACTTTACGTGGCTTTATGGGGCTACAATGTGAATGGATCTGTGGGTTTTATATACGCCTTAGGTCTTTATATAGATCTGTAAGGCTTGATGTGGCGTTACAGGGCTTTGAATTTTTAACGTGCAGTAGGCTTTATCTGGCTTTGCTGTGTGTCACGGGCTTCATAGAGCATAATATGGGTTTCTTGGGCTTTCTAGAGTTTGACTTGCTAGGACTTTATCGAACTTCGTAGGACTTTGTATGGGTTTATAAAGCCTTCTGTCCTTTATGCTTTATCTGACTTTGCAAGGCTTTATATTGCTCTGTAAAATTTCATGGACTTTGCACAGCTGTATGTGTTATTGTACGGCTTTATTTGGCTTGGCAAAACTTTACTTAGGCTTTTTTCTTTTTTTTGCCATATAAAGTAGTCACATGTAGCTCTGTAATTATTTGGCTTTACAGGGTTTTATCCAGCTTTGGGTTACTCTAAATAAAGCTTTACTTGGCTTTATAGAGTGTTGGGGTGGCTTTGTCTGGCCCCTTAGGGCTTTGTCTGGAATTAAAAGATCTTTATTGGACTTTCATGACCTTAAGAGTATTGGCTGTCACTGTGGAAAATCAGTAGGGGTTTATTTATTTATTTCTTTGCATTAAGAGTTGGGTATTTTTTTCCCTGGTTCTAAAGGGATTTATGAGGGCTCTCTTCTGCAGGGCAACGGTATAACATGCTACTCTCTCTCTCTCTCTCTCTCTCTCTCTCTCTCTCTCTCTCTCTCTCTCTTTCCTTTGATTCCTTCGCATTTGTTCCTTATCTTCCATTAACCTACTCTCTCTCTTTCTCTCTCTCTTTCCTTTGATTCCTTCGCATTTGTTCCTTATCTTCCATTAACCTACTCTCTCTCTCTCTCTCTCTTCCTTTGATTCCTTCCCATTTGTTCCTTATCTTCCATTAACCTACTCTCTCTCTCTCTCTCAGATCGGGGCTGGTGTGGGCGGCTTCTTCCTGACGGATCGCATTGGGCGGCGTAACATTCTCTTCACGGGCTTCACGCTAAGGACGGCATCGCTGGTGGGAATGACCATATATGCGGGGATCAGGCAGGCGGGGGGTGGCAGCAGGTGAGTTAGAGAGAGAGACAGAGACAGACAAACAGAGAAAGACAGAGACACAGATACAGACAAAGAGAGAGACACACAGAGACACAGGGACAGACAGAGATAGACAGACAGACAATGAAGCACAATCTGACATTAAAACGCAGACATAGACAGAGGGAGAGAAAGGGAAAAGAGAAAGTATGAATTGGAGAATGGGAGGGAAAGGTAACGTGAGGAAGATGAGATGAGGGAGGACTGGAGGAGGAAAGGAAGGGTGAGGAAAATGTGTGTGTGTGTGTGTGTGTGTGCGTGTGGAGGGAAGGTGGGGTTAGGTAGTGAGGGAAGAGAGATAAGATGATGGAGGGGTAGAGGAGAATGGAAGGAAGAAGCAAGGTTAGTGCAATGACAAGGAGGAGAGAGATTGGCGAGAAGACTAAGTTAACAGGACATTTTATTTTCTTATCTTGCAA
Source organism: Coenobita brevimanus (assembly GCF_032717465.1). Taxonomy (NCBI): domain Eukaryota; kingdom Metazoa; phylum Arthropoda; class Malacostraca; order Decapoda; family Coenobitidae; genus Coenobita; species Coenobita brevimanus. The sequence goes on from NC_137012.1 coordinate 326,441, forward strand.
ATTTTCTTCTATTCCTAGTATGATCTAACTTACTTTATTTAACTTATGCCTAACCTAACCTGGTCTTAACAACCAAGCCTAACCTAATCTACGTCACGAACCTAAATAGCCTAAACTTACCCTAATCTACCCCAACCAAAGTTTAATTCTACATAACCTAAGAATTTAACTTCTAATCTATGCAAGAGACTCCTGGAAAGGCAAAATCCCAAACTCAGTTACTGTTTGGAAACTGGGTCGTGAGGTAACTATGGATAATTCGTAATCCCCCTTCCTTAGCAATTTACTCTGTACAGTACTCCTCAGTATTTTTTTGTATGTTACTGATACAGAGTATGTCAGTACTAAAACGGTACATACAACATGCACAAGAATGTACAGATGTTAAATGCAAAATATGTCGCTAAGAATGAGGTGTTTTAAATTTTTTGATGCCACCTGGAGTATAATAAAGCAATACAGAAAACACATTTGGAAAGGTTAAACTGTAATATGCAAACTAAATCGGTAAAGAAGAAGTGTTACGATGTCTGCCACGCCATCTATAATACAACTCATCTGATCTACCAGTCCAACAGAAGGCGAGGAGCTAGGAATGCTGGGTGACGCTGCGGCGAGGAATGTGACGGTGGCGGTGACGGGGAGTGAGGGGAGGTACGGGTGGATCCCCTTGGCCTGCCTGGTGGGGTCGCAGTCAGGGGCGTCCATGGGGCTGGCCACCATGCCGTTTCTTCTTAGCCAGGAGTACTTCCCCACCGCCATACGCCCACGGGTGAGAAAAATACTCTAGACTTGGTTTGCTTTCATCTAACGGAACTGGGCCACTCAGAGAACTTGAATATTTGGTGGGTCCGCAAGCAGGGATGGTGTTGAGGGTGGGCACCATGTTTGTTCTGTCAGGAGTAGGATACTTCCCCATCGCCATACATCCACACTTGAGCCAAATACTCTAAATCTACGTTATAAGCCAAGTTTTTAGAAGTTCCTCTGTGCTTAGATCTACAATAAATTACAGAAAAGTTTCCGCATTAAATGTAGAAAAACGCCAAGTGCAGAGAAGGGCCCTGTTTTATTCGAGTTTCCGTAATAGTTACGTCCCTGGTGGAAGATAATGCACTAGGTAATCGCCATGCAAGATTCCCTCTGTTGCCAGTCACGGGTACATCCCCACTGCTGTACGTCTCCGGATGAGGGTAATACAATGACGTCCATGTTGATGCAGAGAAGCCTCTTGTTTTGACGGTCATTCCTATAGCATGTGATGATAGAATGTGCCTGACCTTCCTGTATTACTGCTGACTACACTTTGTAATGTGGGGTGCAGGCTGGACACATCTAACGCGGTGTTCCATTATGACCACCAAAAATTAATGGCTTGCGACACCTTGACACACTTTTCTCAATAAAATAGTAATAGGTCCTTTAATCTCATTTGCGAGCACTTCTCCACCGCTAAAGATGGTACACTACAAGATCTAATGATATAAGGTCTGTTCTCTTGCCGTCCCCGCGCACCTTTTGTGACGTACACGGTTTTGGCAGGTGGAGTGGGGATTTCCGTACAGAGAAAACCAGTAAAATGGATGGTTAACCAAGACAAATCATTGCAGTTTGCTGACTACATTAAACCTTCATACACTATTGCCCATTTTCGTCGTCGACAAAGGAAGTCTGTCAAATTTTGCTTCATCTAATAATGGCATAATAGATCCAGTTTCTGTACCATAACACTTTTTTTTTATTACTATACTCTTTTTTTTTTTAACTAACAGCCTAAAAATGCAGTCTTTCAATCCTGAACGTTCAGCTGTAGCAAAATATCAACGGTAGAGTATAGCGCTAGTCACGATGAAGTTTATGGAGAGGATGTGGACCCGTAGCATTTTCTTACTCTGCCACCGAGCTACGTGAAATAAGCTACAAAAGAACGAAAATCTGCCAAGTTAGAGTAAAAAATCCGTAGCACCGTATTCTAGCGTTGTATCTCATATTCGATACGGTGACGTGCCAATTTTGTGTCTAGTTAGAATGAACAGAATATAGTTGATTATGGCTACCTTACAAATGCCCGCACAGTAGTGGAAGGGGTTAATGAAGGCAAGACCAGCAAAGATTATAAACTTTCTTGGCCAAAAATTGTGCATAAAATTGTTTGCTTATATTTTTATCATAATACACACACGGCTACCAATCACTTTACAAACAGAGTGAGCAATGACGTAAAAAAAAAAAAATCGGTTTTTCATGTGATAAGATCCCTAAGCCCTTCATTTCAGAGGATGGGCAAGTGTGGTTAGACCGAAGGGTTGATCTGACTAGTAACCAAAGAGACTCATTCGTTCCCCATCAGTACGGCTCATCGAATATCATGCAAAGAAGCTTACGATGATCCAGTTCCCTCAGGTGAAAACAAACCATGTATAATACCTAACCGCCATGAAGAATTATTAGAATTATTGTTCATCGTGAAAAATCGCCAAGATCCATTATGAACACAGCTCCTGATCCCTACTGCTCAGAAACGCCCCCCCTAAGGTAAACAAACCCGTCTGTGTTAGAATGTAAAAACCACGTAATCGGGTTGAAGGGATTAATTTCGTAGTTTACACAAAAAAATCCCCACGAAAAGGCTATTCCTCCCCAAAACTTCAATTGACCAGCTTTTTCCCCAATTTCCCAAACCAGCTCTATGAATTTTAAAAATGGATAATATTTTGGAACATATCTGACTAACGAACGTATTTTAGGTGGCGTGAGTCGATCCGTTGCAAGTCTTCCTTGGCGATTTATTTTACATTTATCACCTCAACAATATTTAGTAAACTATTCATGTCGCTTCAGTATCGACACAGTTTGCATCAGTGACATACATGAGGATACTGAGGTGCAATGTACTGAATAAATCGCTAAGGATGAGGCGTCACGAAACCTATGCCCGTATTCTCGTCGGTTAAAAAGCTCCCAAACACTGCTTCCTTAACGACTTACTTTTATATGGCTGCCTAATATCGTTTTTTACGTTATTTATTCAGCGTATGGTGATAGTAGAATGACTGGGTAACACAGAAGAGGAAGGCAAAGTGTACTAAGCAAAATAAACAGCTTAGGAAGAGGTGTTTAGGAGCTTCCTTAACCGAAGACACTACGGGCCCTACACTGAGGCCAACAAGTAAAAGGAGCGTCTATACTGCAGACTATAGTGACGTGTTAGTTTAGCCTTGTGTTTCCAGGCGATGCTACTCAGGCTGGGAGAGATTATTTCGGGCAAGAAGGATTAGATATAGCCTCTCCAGCTAATCTTCCCAGCTAACCTCCCCATCTTCCTAGCTAACCTCCCCATCCAACCTCTCCACCTCCCCACATAATCTCCCCAGTTAGCTTCCCAACCTCCCCACATAACCTTTCTAGCCAACCTCTACCACTCCATCTAACCTCCCCACTCCCCCAGGCCAGCAGTGTGTGCTTCACCGTACTCACTTTGGGGATGTTTGCAGTGCTTCAGTTGTACACGCCCATGCTGGAGGGACTGACGCAGGCCGGTCTCTACGCCTTCTATGGCTCTGTCTCCCTCCTGGGCATCCCTTTCACCGCCTTCTGCGTCACCGAGACCATGGGCAAGAACGTTGGATGAGTGTGCAAAGAACGGCCTGTTGACAAAAACGTTGATTGAGTGTGCAAAGAACGACTCATTAATATGGGATCCTGTGCCAAGAACGTAAGCTAAGAGTGCAAAGAACGACATATTAATAAGGGATCCTGTGCTAAGAACGTGAGCTAAGTGTGCGAAGATCCGTGTACTTATAGACACGGGGGGGAGAGGGAGTTTGCCCTGTACATGCTCAAAGCTGCAATGATCTCCAATAATTATTAATAAATATGCATAGTACAGGAAGATTTGACTATACATAAAAAATAATTTATGTGTGAGTAAGAGGAGTAGACTGTAGCACCAGTCGAGCAGGGCAGTACTCCCAAGGTGAATGGAAAGCTGATGACGGAGAGCTGGAGCTCCTGTTTCATCAGCCCTCGGGACATGTTCCCGACCATTCCCCTTTGCTGAACTTCTTCAGTTTCAGTAACACGGAGAGTAGGCCAGCATGCTCTCCAATACAAGTTTCTCTATCAACACCAAACTACATGCACAGCACACACCACACTTCCTTTTTCAGTATTAAAACAGTACTGTAATCATGGCTTCCACATACATAGCCTAAGAGTCCCCAGGGGGGGGGGGCACCATAAATGCCCCCACCTTCCGCCCCTCTCCCGGTGACGATCCGAGCTGCCTGGAACCACTGTCTGACTCACTTCTTCTTCATTTCTGCAACATTCGCGGCCTTTCCTCCAACTTTCGCTCTGTTGAGCACCACCTCTCCTCTAAACCTCACCTTCTTTTCCTAACTGGGACTCAGTTGTCTGAGGCAACTGACAGCAAACCATTTTCTGTATCCTCCTACTTTCTCCATACTCATTTCAAAGCCAAAGGTGGCTGTTGTGTATATATACACAACGACTTATCTCGCTCTCATGTTCCTGAACTCGATTCTTCTGAATTCTCTACACTCTGGCTTCGGCTTTCCTGTCATTCTCTTACTAAATATATCTGCGCTGTTTATTTATCCCCTAATTCTACTGACTATCAAAAATTCTTTGACTATCTTCTACGATGGAACACATTCTATCCATTTCTCCTTTCTCTGAAATCTCCATTCTAGGATATTTCAATGTTCACTACCACCTTTGGCTCTCCTCTCCTTTCACTGATCCACCGGTGAACAAGCCTACACCTTTGCAATCCTTAATGACCTAGAGCAGCTTGTACAGCACCCTACCCGTATCCCTGACTGCCTTGGAGAGAGCTCCAACATACTTGACCTCTTCCTTATAACTAATCCTTCTGCTTACATTGTTAATCTTTTCTCTCCGTTGGGCTCCTCCGATAACAACCTTATCACCTTAACCAGTCCTATTGCTCCGGAACGGCCTGTGGACCCTCCAAAGAAACATCGTCTGTGGCACTTTGGAGCAGCGGATTGGGAGGCCCTCAGGTAGTACTTCTTTGATTTTCCATGGAATAATTATTGCTTCCACGGCCAGGAGCCGTCTGAGTATGCCTTGTGCATTACGGAGGTTATTCTCTCAGGCATGGAAGCATACATTCCTTTCTCATATCCTTTGACTAATGCACGAAACCTTTGGTTTAATCACGCTTGTTCTATTGCTGTCTGCAACAAAGAGAGGGCCTATAAAAGGTACCAGAGCCAACCCACCCCTGAATCACATCTGTTATACGTTTCTGCCCGGAATCGTGCTGAGTCTGTTCTTCGCTCTTCTAAAAATAATTTCATTCATACTAAATTCTCTCAACTCTCCATCTCGAATTCTTCCCGCTCCTTCTGGCACCTTGCCAAAAACCTTTCCAACAACTTTACCTCATCATCCTTCCCTCCTCTTTTCTACTCTGATGACTCTGTAGCTATTTCTTCTACTGATAAAGCAGATCTCTTCGCTCAGACTTTCTCCTCCAATTCCACCTTAGACGATTCCGGTGCTGTTCCTCCATCACTTCCCCCTTCTGACTTCCTCATGGCTGACATTAAAATTTCTTCAACTGATGTATTTTCTGCCATAACAGGCCTCAATACTAACAAGGCAAATGGACCTGATGGAGTCCCTCCTGTTGTTCTCAAGAACTGTGCTTCTGTGCTTACACCTTGCCCAGGCAAACTCTTTCGTCTTTGTCTGTCAACTTGTACCTTTCCTTCTTGCTGGAAGTTTGCTTTCATTCAACCAGTCCCAAAGAAGGGTGACCATTCCCAACCCTGTAACTATCGTCCAATTGCTTTAACATACTGTATCTCAAAGGTTTTCGAGTCAGTTCTTAATAGAAAAATTTTAAAGCATCTTTCCTATCACAACCTTTTTTCTGATCGTCAGTATGGGTTCCGTCAAGGACGCTCCACTGGCGATCTTCTCACCTTCTTTTCAGACTCCTGGTCATCCTCCTTTCTGGACTTTGGCGAAAGCTTTGCCATTGCACTTGACATCTCAAAGGCTTTCGATCGAGTCTGGCATAAATCTTTAATTTCCAAGCTGCCCTCTTACGGCTTCTATCCTTCTATCTTCCTTCATCTCTAGCTTCCTTTCTGGTCGTTCTATAGCCGCTGTTGTAGACGGCCCTCGGTCTTCTCCTAGATCTATCAACAGCGGTGTTCCTCAGGGCTCTGTCCTATCACCAACCCTCTTCCTTTTATTCATCAATGACCTTCCAAGCTGTACATCTAACCCTATCCACTCATACACTGATGACTCCACCCTTCACCTTTCCACTCGGTTCCCGCAACGTCAATCTCAACAGTTACTTCAGCAAACAAGGGATGAGGCTATGGCACACCTAATGTCTGACTTGGCTCGAATCTCTGACTGGAGTAAAAATAATTTTGTTTTTAATGCATCAAAGACTCAGTTCTTACACCTATCAATCCGACAAAATCTTCCACAGGTGTACCCACTAATGTTTAATAATATTCAGCTTAATCCTGCATCATCCTTGAACATGCTTGGGGTTTCATTCAGTCGGGACTTATCTTGGAAAGATCATAATTATTACATCTCTTGTAAAATCTGCTTCCAAGAGATTGGGTGTGCAAAGCCGACTCCGTTCCTTCTTTACCCCTGCACAATTGTTGACTCTATACACGGGTTTTGTCCGCCCTTGTGTGGAGTACAACTCTCATGTGTGAGGAGGTTCCCCACATACAGCTCTTCTCAATAGGGTGGAGTCAAAGGCTTTTCGTCTCATCAACTCTCCACCTCTTACTGATTCCATACAACCTCTGTCTCTTCGCCACACTGTTGCATCTTTATCTCTTTCCTATCGCTACTTCAATGGTCACTGCTCCTCTGAACTGTCTGCTTGCGTTCCTCCACCTCTACGATGGGCACGTAGCACCCGTCTAGCAGCAAACACTCATCCCTTTTCTGTCGAACTCTCTAATGCAAGAGTTAACCGTTACTCCCAGTCCTTCATTTATGCAACAGGTCAACTCTGGAGCTGTCTCCCTCTGTCTGTATTTCCTGCTTCCTATGATCATCTTTCAAATGCAGAGTGTCCAGGCATCTCGAAATGAACGGATCTTGAATTTGGCTCTCTCTTGTATTTTGTTTTTCTCTTGGAAGGAACAGTATATTGCGGGCTCGTGGCCTTTGGTTCCTTCTTCCTAGCATTAAAAAAAAAAAAAAAAGTCTTCCATAATGTGCATAATACTCATAATGTGGGGTGCTGTGTTGTATCCTGGACAGGCGTCAGCAACGGAGTCATCCAGCCTCTTCTGATAACTTAAGAGAGCTGGATGATGCCCACATCTCAGCCTGGCCAGGTGGACCCTGTCCTAACGTGGGAGATAGGATTCAGAAGAGTGGATATCAGGAGGCCATGCATGCAGCTGTGTGTTGTCTTTAAGTGACTGAATGGAGCGGTGAGTGATTTGAGTATGGATATGCCTCTGGAAACTGGTCTGAGGCAGGCGAGGGGGGAGAGATGACAGTATTTGTGTATGATATTGTGTGCTGGGTGTTGTTTTGATGTTCCTTGGTGTGTGTGAATGTGCTGCCATGCAGTGTAGTGGATGGTGTGGGTTTGTGGAGGCTGCACTGAGAATTTGGGCGCCTCTCATGTCTAAATGATCCTTGACTTTGAGGACTTTGGTTTCTTGATGTAGATGGTCTGTAGGTGTAGTAGCTGTGCAGCCTGTGATCATTTTTAGGGCCTTGTTCTGTATGGTCTGTAGAGTGTTGTAGTGTGTTTTAGTGATGTTACGAGCCCAAGCAGGGCTTGCATAATTCACCAGTGAACATATATATTGTTTGTATACTGTGGTGGTGGTTTCTTTGTTGTGTCCAAATGTTGTATGGGCAAGTGACCTCAAGGCATTGAGTCTTGGTGTCATCTTTAATGTTTGAGATGTGTTGTTTAAATGACACTGATGTATTGTTTGTTACGCCAAGGATTTTGTGTGTGTGTGTGTGTGTGTGTGTGTGTGTGTGTGTGTGTGTGTGTGTGTGTGTGTGTGTGTGTGTGTGTGTGTGTGTGTGTGTGTGTGTGTGTGTGTGTGTGTGTGTGTGTGTGTGTGTGTGTGTGTGTGTGTGTGTGTGTGTGTGTGTGTGTGTGTGTGTGTGTGTGTGTGTGTGTGTGTGTGTGTGTGTGTGTGTGTGTGTGTGTGTGTGTGTGTGTGTGTGTGTGTGTGTGTGTGTGTGTGTGTGTGTGTGTGTGTGTGTGTGTGTGTGTGTGTGTGTGTGTGTGTGTGTGTGTGTGTGTGTGTGTGTGTGTGTGTGTGTGTGTGTGTGTGTGTGTGTGTGTGTGTGTGTGTGTGTGTGTGTGTGTGTGTGTGTGTGTGTGTGTGTGTGTGTGTGTGTGTGTGTGTGTGTGTGTGTGTGTGTGTGTGTGTGTGTGTGTGTGTGTGTGTGGTTGGGGAATGTTGTTTATGGTGAGGTGTGGAATGTGACAGTGTTCTACTGTCCAGTTTGTGAGAAGGGTCACTGTAGATTTGGCTGGGGCTATCTTGAGCCTGTTTGTGATGAACCATACATGTAATGTTTTAAGGTAAGGTTGGAGGATGTGTGCGGCTGAGTTTGCGTTTTGGTGTGTACATGTAAGTGTTATGTCATCTACATAGGAAGCTATGTGTATCTGTGGTGTGTGGGGTGTGGGTATGTCGTGCATGTATAGATTAAAGAGTGTAGGGGACAAAACAGATCCTTGGGGGACGCCATTTGTGAAGTTTCTGATGTTCGAAGACTAACCGGCAAATGTTACATGTGCACATCTGCCTGCTAAGTAGTTTGTCAACCATCTCTTTGTGTTATTGTGCATGCTTGTGTTGAATATTTTGTTTGTGAGGTTGTGGCGGGGGATGGCATCAAAAGTTTTGCTAATGTCTAGTGTGCCTAGGAGTGTTCTGTGTGGTGGCCTAGCTGAATTCATACCATCAAAAACTCTGTGTAAGGTCTGTAAGAAGAGTGTTTGTGGAGTGTAGTGGCCTAAAACCATGTTGTGATGGGGCTACGGGGGCGTGAGGTGTAACTAGTTGTAGTACCAGTCATTCAGTGACTTTGGAGGGGGTGCAGAGGAGTTTGATGGGGCGGTGTGAGGAAGGTAACGTGGGGTCTTTGTTGGGTTTGGGGATAGTGATGATAATGCCATGCTTCCAGATGTTGGGTATTACGTTGTGTGAGTAGCTGTAGTTTGATATGTTGGTAAGTACTTGTATGCCTTGTGGTCCAAGGTGTTTAAGGTGAATGTTGCTTATGTTGTCTGGTCCAGAGGCAGATGAATGCTTAAGGTTGCTAATGACGTGCTTCGTCCGGTTTTAAGTGAAAGGTGCGAAGTCTGGGTCTGTGGGGAACTGTCTCTTACGTCGGATGATACGTCGGTCGTCGCGATGGGGGTTTAGATGACTGACATGTGAAAAGTGATTGATGAGAGTGTTTGCTTGTTGTTTGTTTGAACGTATGGTGTCTGTTGTTGTGATGACAGCGTGTGACTGTGTAGTGTTGCTGTTGGAGAGTGTGATGCTGTTTAGTGTTTTGTAGAGTTTGCTGGTGTTTGTTTTGTGGTCAAGTGTTTGGAGATAATTATTCCAGTTTAGTGTTTGCTGTTTTGATATTTTATTGTTTATTTGAGTGCTGAGTTCTTGTATTTGTTGTACGGTGTTTTGTGTACGGGGTGTTGGGGAGTGTCGTATTGTCCCGTTGACTGACGAGGCTTTGAATTTCTGGTGTGAAGTTGGGATTGTGTCTCTTTCTGTTGCCTCTGTGTTTTTTGTCTGAGTTTTGTATAACTGTATTGAAAGTGTGCACAGCGGTGTTGATGTTTGTGATGGATGTACTGTTTAATGTTTCGAAATGTTGTTCTGTTTCAGTTGTGAAGGCCTCCCAGTTGGCTCTCATATAATTAGTGTATGTGTGTCTGTGGCCAGCTGGGGTGATTCTGTTTTGGTAGTGATGATGATTGGGAGGTGATCAGATCCAAGGGTTTTGACCACTCTCCAGGATGTTGTGAGGGCGAGGTTTGGGGAGCAAAAGGTGATGTCTGGGGATGATGGGAGGAAGAGGGCTTGGTGTGGGATATGGGTATGTTGATGGAGATTATTCAGTATGAAAAGATGGTCTGTTTTGGACTGTAGTACCAGCCCTCTGTCTGTGTCAGGGTTGTCTTAGTGAAGTTTGTGAACATAGTAGTGTATTTCCCTAGTACATCAAAGACCTGGTTATTACTGGAACCAGCCAACCTAACGCCCAGCATCAGACCAGCCCCTGCCAGGATGTTGTGGCAGGCCTGTCATTGTAACCACAGGGTAAACCATATACAAATACGAGTACCTACATCCAAAGACAAACACACACAACCAACATTGAATACATTTCATCTGATACATAATGTTAAAAATAGTTCATTTTGTACACCACACAAACACTGCTGCTATTTTGTTACATTACACTAAACATAGTAGTAGGTGCGGGTGACCATCATCCACTCACTTGATGAAGTGCTTCCTATCTATCATTCATGTTCTGTGTCTGTCTTCCTCTCTTCCGATTTCTCATATCCCTGCCACCACTATTTATTACTCTTCCTTCCACTTCACATGGCTTTACACTGAGTGACAAGCCAAATGGTTTTCTGTTACCCAGGGAACCATTTACAGTGCTGGGTGGTAACCATACACCAAAAATCAGGGTGATGTAGAGCCTACTGTGGTGCCCCTGTTGAGTGGGTGGAGATGTAAATGCAGTGTCCACCCAGGAACCAAACCTCCTGTCTGCCACATAAGAACTCTGGCTCACTGCATGGGATGGCCCTGCAAGGGCAATTGCCTGTGGTTGATGGGTCAACTCAATCGGACAGACTGGGGTAGTACAGCACTAAACATACATACCACTGTACAACTACAATAGCCATTCCATCACAATACACATTGTCAAAACTATACTGTACAGTACAGTAAAACCCTCAATATCTCTGCATCTCTGAAGGTTGTCCTTTGCTGGGTTAGCAGCAGTGGATAACTTTCCTCCCTTACCTGATACATCTATGTAAGAGTTTTTCTTATTGATTTTTTTGGGGGAAAGGAAAGATATTTCAGTTTCTTGACCTGTGTCAAGGACCCTTTCAGGGAGGTAGTGAGGTGGGGTTCAGGTCCATTTTGGTCAAAAATCACTGGTTGAAATGCATTAACAATGCCAAGCACTGATGCAGCAGCATGCTGGAGGTAAGCAACAACAAAGCAACACATAGGTAATGCAACTGAGGTAAGTATATTTTAGAGGTTAATGGTAAAAGCAGTCTAGGCTGCTAACTTGGAGATATCAGAGGTTTACTGTATATCTATCTAGGTATTACCAAGGGAAATATTTCTCAGTGGAACAAAACTGCTTTCCAGTAACTTAAGTAAAGCCCCCAGCTCCATGTGTGCCCTACCTGATGCATGGATTCATGGTCTATGCCTGGGGTGGACTGGTTGCCGCCGCAGTGTACATGTGTGAGGACGGAGGACGGGACATGCGCCTCTACCCACTCTGGAGTTGGCAGTACACTGTCCCATCTGATGAAGCCAAGGGCAACAGCACGTAGCCTGGACGCACCTGTGGAAGAGTTGTTTTTAGGTGATACAAAATGTTCTTTGCTTATATGACTTATTACTATAATCTCTGCAGCAATGACACTGATATAACCAAGCTGCCTGGTTAACCAAAAGCTCCTCAACTCCTTCCCTATCTCCTGAAAGTAATATGGTGGACTGCACGAGCATAATTTCAGCCTGCATTCCACTGCATTCACATTCAGATGACCTCAGGCCACAACAAAACACAAAATGCAGTGACAAACTAAATCATTAATACTATAATAATAGCAAACATCTGCCTATTTACTATTAATTTTCATTCCTGGTTCCTCTTAAATTTTAGGAATTCAAATGCATGTAAAAAATTAACATGACAAGATACCAACTAGTGTGATGTGGCTGAATCATCCCACCAAACAGTACCTTAGTTGCACCTATTAGTGAAGGACATTTTGTGGGCTGAACAAAAAATGAGCTGGTGTTTACATGCCCTTCTTGTTCTCACAAAATTATGACTTACACCTGTGAGACTTAGTTACTCACCCTACCAATGGAGGAGACTGGCACATATTTAACAAGACCTTTTTCACCTTAATTTGGCCCACATCTTCATTCTTCTGTGCCGTATTTCACAGGTCAATAGCAGAGTAAGACTATGTTACTGCTCTACATTGTTTCTTTAGTAATTTTTGTGACTAGCACTGTTTTCTGGCATTAATCTATTGTTACAACTAAGCCTTCAAGAAGATGACAGTTTAAGGGCAGTAAGAGTAAAAATGAGTACAGTAAAATAGAGCCTTCTTCACTGCTATACCTGTACTGCATTTTCGTCTACTGAAAATCCCTAACTCCTTTTAGCATAAATGATGACCAAGTGTGGCCAGTTTAGATGGCCAATTTGACCATAGTAGGTTTATCTTCACCTGACAGATGTGGATCATTCTCACAACTTAAATATTAATTGTGGCTGCATGAAATTGGTGTTGGGTGGAGGAAGGACAGTCTGATGGCAGAAGACTGGATGACAAGGAGGCAACCTGTTTACAGTCATCCCCTTCATGATAAGTTATCTGATTATAGATAACTATGTGTAGGTGGGTAGACAGACGGAGAGCCATAACAAACCTGGTCAAGAAGATATGGTGTTGCCAGCGGTATCATGCAGTCAGCGACGGCAGTGTTGTCGGTGCTGAAGTACAGTATATCATACCCAAGACAAGGGTGGCACCAGGGGCTGTTATCTCAATGGTGACGTTACAGTACCTATCTACCTACTGCCAGACACCTTCATCCCATAAGGGGTAGCCATAAACAAATTGCCTCCATGTTGCCCTGTCTCCCCCTATTTCACTGCCCTGCTCCCAGCTCATGCCCTCCTCTCTCATATACCTCCCCACTCCATCCCTCCATCTCATCCTTGCCCTCCCCCTCCCTCTCCCCCCCTCCACCTCACTCACATACACGCTCCTCATTACTCTCTCGCTCTCTCCACAAGGCCACCCCTCTGAAAAATATTTCAATCAGTAAAGGTAACGTCAGTCACGTACAAGTTAACATTGCACAAATGTGTATAAAACTACAGTACAGCTACTACCGTTCAATCTTTTTATATTCTACAGATATACGAGTATAAGCCATTGTTGTTCATCTCTTTGTATTGTAAAGAAATAAAGCCTTCTTCGTCCATCCATCATCTAATCTTGTACTGCTCCTAAAATCAAGAGCATGGAGCACTGCCCAGCTCTTGCTGTGAATGGAAGGAAAATCACTCCTACACGACACACACACACACACACACACTTAGGTGCGCCTTAGTTATGAAGCAGGAAAGTTGTCTCCTTGGTTACTGGCCAACTTGAGCCTCCAATCTGACTACAACTGACCATCACCCAAGCTGAAAGGGAGTTACAGTAAACCTGCAACAGTGAGCCAGACACCAGCTATTTATAGTACTGTATCGTCCAATGTATCAACCTTCCTGGTTTCTGAATAAGCAGAGGTACAACCATGCAGGGTGAGGATGAGACAAAGTTGGGCTTTAGTGCCAACCTTACAGGCCCCTGACCCTGCAGCCATAGTGGCTCTGTACCGTCCCTCCCGTCCTACCATTATATCTAGTTATTCACTGTGTAAGAAAAGATAAGATTTACTAGATATAGTTCATGTACAGTATTACTGAATATTTACTCCTTATAACTAAGCACCTTAATGAGGCCCGGGTGCTGGTATTTTGGTTGCATCAGCAGCCCTCGCTCCTGGGCACTGCTACCATGGCAGTGGTATATCAAAAGCACATTAGCCTGCCCTGCACAACCCTCCCTCACTAGGCAACGAACCACATTTACAAAGTTTGGGCTGGAACAATTACACATACTCACCTTGTGTACAGAACTAAATTTGATTCCCAGGGGTTTGATGATGATGCTAGTAACAAAAGAGAGCACTAATGCATTACCTTAGTGCACTGAGGGCAGGTGTTGTTCTCCTTCTTCAGTACAACACCATCCTCCTGCTTGATTTCCACGCCAGGCTGACTCCGCTAGTGGATCTGCAGCAAATGTGCCGGAAAAACACCAACAATTCTTTAGGTTTGGCAAAAACTTGATTTAACACGAGTCCTTTTACTTTAACTTGGCTCAGATTTCCATCTTTCTGAAGCTTATTTCACACAGATCAATGGCAGAATAAGGGAATACTGTTCTGTAAGTCTGTATTTCCCATGGCACTTCTATGTCGCTTGGATCATATTATAATGTTAATCGAACTCTACAACTCAGCATTCAAGATGGAGAGATGGCAATTTTTGGCCAAGTTAGGGTAACTGGAGAGTACATAAGCTTATTCTTGCTACCACTCGATTTTTATTTATTTTTTTTTTTTTATGTAGGGAATGATTAATTGTACTGAAGAGATAATGAGGGATATATCTAACCCCTCAGAAGTTGAATAAAAACATTTGAAAATAGCAATAGTACAATATTAAACACATTATCCATGTAAGTTTTGTAGTTAGATCCTTACAAATGAGTTTTTTCCTGTAACCTCTGTGAAAGAGAGAGGGAAAGGAAGGAAAACTAACATTATTGTTGTAGCCCAGGCTCATCTGAATGTGAGGTTCGGCAGACTGAACGTAAAAGCTGCCCTTCTCCTGGAGCCCATCCTCTTCCTTTTGGGGCATAGGGAGGAAGTTGACGGATGTTTGCATAACTGGACAACAGATCCACCTGGCTTTATCAATGCCACCACATGAAGGCATCCCTCTTCAGCCACTCCAAAATGCATCTTTACCATAATTACACTCACCTCTGGCATGATAAAGCTTAAGGCAGCATCGCACAGAAATATAAGTTAATTTCTGAACAACTGTTGAGAATCTGAATAATGTTTCTAAAATATGGTTGTGATGGTGACAACATTCTCACAAAGTTTTGTGGCTGTATCCGCTTTCTGAGTATTTTTTAATAAAAAATATTGTTATGCAAGGTGTTTTTAGGTAGACTTCTCGTCCTAGAAACACTAGCTGTAGAGCCGGGGTTCTCTTTCGAGACCGAAGCTAGAACACACAACCAGAAGAGCAGGACATAAAATCTCTGGACAACAACCTTACACATGTAGTATCTTAATTACAATTCACAGTATACAATATGAATGTAAGGAACACAATACACTATTCAGTCTCAAATACGCTAGGCAGACTAGAGGGCTGTGACTGGACTGTGGTGTATCAGTACCACACAAGATACTATCCAGTCACAAGGGCACTAGACGGACACTGTACACAAGATGGATGTAAGTCTCACACAGTATATTATTTGGTCACGAGTACACAATATGAATACAGGTATCACACAATATACTATACAGTGGTAGGGGCACTAGTTGGACACAGTACACAATATGTACATGAAAGACACACAGTATACTACTCAGTCACCAGGGCACTAGGTAGGCACAGTATACAGTATGAATACCAGTATCACACCATACACTAGTCAGTCACTGTTACACTGTGCAGACTGCAGGGCTCCGACTGGGCTGCAGGAGTCTGGTGGCCTCCAGGTGTCGGCCACGTGTTGGAGGGGTCCCGTCAGGTATCCCTTCTCGTAAGGGCCATGGGACAACCCTCACAGGCGACGTCGTCCTTTGTGGGCTGCTGCTGGGCGTGGTGAGAGGCCCTCCGCTCGTGGGGCCTTGCTGAGTGGTCTGGTCCTCGGGGCTCTGGCCAAACAGAGCAAGTTGGCGGGCTTATCTGTATCCACCCTGGGGAGGAGGTCGCCTTCGTCTAGGACTGGGGAGGTCGCACCCTGGGGTTACAGGGGCGCATCAGGGAGTCCGGCATCTGCAGTCTCCCTCCCATCGGGCCGCCATCAGGGTTGAACTGCGGCGTCACCTCCGGCGGGAGTCCGTCAGCTGGTCGTCTCCCACGGACACCGGCTGCACTGCACACACTCCCAGGGACAGCACAGGGCCTCGCCAAACCTCCTCCAGGCAGGAAAGCTCCTCCTGAGGGTTGCCTCTGTGGGAAGAAATGGAGGAGCGTCCTGCTCGGCTACAGGAGGGGTGAGCCAAGCAAGGGTCGTCCTCCACAGGGAAAGTCTCAGGGGATAAGAGACTTTTGTTAGAGTGTCTCTCCCTGGTGCAGCTGAAGGCCATCACCGAGGTCCCGTGGACAACAGGAGGAGGGCGGCTGAAGACCGTCCCTTTCCTGTTGGTGTGGCAGGAGGCCTTCACCAGGGCCCAACTTCCGGGCAGGACCGTGGGCGAGATGAGGCTGAAGGCCATCACGATTCACTGGTGTCCTGCAGGGGGTGTGACGAGGAGTTGAGGTGCAGCTGAAGGCCATAACCAGTGTTCTACCCCCGGAGACAGCTGCAGAAGGAGAGGGGGCGTTACCGTCTCTCCATGAGTGCAGCTGAAGGCCGTCACCGGTTTCTGCAGGAGGGGGGGAGGGGGTTGCAGCAGTTAAGCAGCTGCCGCAGTTGAGTGGCTTAAGGCCATCTCGGTATTTGTGCATCTAAAGGCCGTCACTTGTTTCATGCGGCTAAAGGCTGTCACGTTATTTGTGCAGCTAAAGGCCGTCACTTGGGTGCTGCTTGGGACTAAGTATTCAGCCCCACCCCGAACCTGGTGAGGGCTGATCCGGCTGGAGGGTAATGCCCTCGCACTGAGTAGTTCCCGCTGGGTCTGTTGCGAGGAATAAGGGCGCAAGGTAGTAGGGGACATAGGCCCATACTGCCTGGATAGTGAGCAAGCCCTCAAAGCCCCTCCGTGGTCTCCTCCTGGGGTAGGGGTCGTGACGTTTCGGCGGTGTTCTGCTGCTACGGAGGAATTCCAAAAATATACAAAAATATTGACACCTCTGATACAATTACGTCGTGTAATAAATCTGAAATAATAAATTCATGTGCGTCTGGAAAAGATAATTAATTATCTGAAAGTTTCTCGTCATTACCAATTATTTATCATTATAATTATTTAATTATAATAAATAATTAATTATAATTACTTACCTAGATGTTACTGATTACTGTTACGACATTCAATGCACCCAGCTGTCATGAGTGCAAGAAACACTCTACAGCAATGCAAAAACCTTGAGAAGGCCCGTGAAGAGATTAGGAGGATGGAGGAAAAAGAAACAAGATATGAGGAAAGTAGTATTGGACATTTGCTTGGGTTTCAACTACCCAAATAACCAAGTGCCACCTGCAACTGCACGACTCAGATCGCCTGATGGTAAGAAACAAAAATCATGAAAGAAATGACCACAGACTACGTTACCTGAGCTTTTTGAATATTTAAATGGCTGCGCTGGACTTAGGCCAAAATTTAAAGGCCTTTTCCCAAGAAGTACAATTTATTCAGTCAAAATGGCATAATTCCACTGTTTATTAACTTTTTTCAATGCTTTTTCCTTTAATTTCAGAGGCTTTTCTGCTTTATTTTTTCTGCAGGATGAAACAAAGAAGAAATTACATATCATTTTTTTCCCCGCTGAATCAGAGATTTCATGAATACTATATAGGTAAGAAATTTATTCTTCTTTCTTTCCTTCATTCTTTCCTCTTCCTTCTGTCTATGAGTGACCCTACACTGAGTGACAAGCCAAATGGTTTCCTGTACACCAGGAAACCATTTACTACGCTGGGTGGTAACCATATAACCAAATTATGGCGCCTGGTGGTTTAGTGGATAATTAAGGCACTCCAATCGGATTGAGCCGGTGCAGGTTTAAGTCCAAGGGATGGATGGGGTTTATTACTCACGTAATGCCACTCAAGGATAAGTGAGGCTGGTCACTCTCATCTTTAAATGTTAGGACCAACTTGCCTAGCCCTGGGTTCCTATAGCCTTCATGTGGCAGCATAGGATTGGATGATGGATGGATGAATGGATGGAGATGATGGATGGATGAATGGATGGAAGAAGGAACCAAAGGCCAGAAGCCCGCAAACTGCTCCCTCCAAGAAAAAAACAAAAACAAAACAACAGACAGCCAAATTCTAGATCCGTACGGTACATTTCGAGATGCCTGGACACACTGTGCTAGAAAGACTGAAGCTCATAGGCAGTAAGAAGTACAGACAGAGGACAGTTCCAGAGTTGACCTGTTGCATACATGATGGACTGGGAGTAACGGCTAATTCTTGCATTATAGAGCTGGATAGAAAAGTAAAAAGAGTTTGTTGCTAGACGGGCGCTACGTGCCCGCTATACTGGTGGAGGGATGCAAGCAGACAGTTCAGAGGAGCAGTGACCACTGAAGTAGCAATGGAAAAAGAGATAAAGATGCAACAGTGCGGCGAAGAGACAGAGGATGAAGGGAGCCAGTAAGAGGAGGAGAGTTAATGAGACGAAAAGCCTCTGACTCCACCATGTTGAGAAGAGCTGTATGTAAGGAGCCTCTCCACACATGAGGGTTGTATTCTACACAGGGGCTAATAAAACCCGTGTATAAGGCCAACAACTGCACTGGGGTAAAGAAGGCACGAGTCGGCTTAGCACACCTAATCTCTTGGAAGCAGGTTTTGCATCATCATCATCATCTGGACCTCCTTTCCTATCCTAGGGCAGGATGAGGAGTAGCAATGTCCAGACAGCCCAAATTTGCCCAATCCAATGGGCCACGCTTCCATTCACTCATCATTCAAGCCCGGCTCTATCGGATACGCCAAAAACATTCACCACATTCTGTAGCTTCACATAATCGTGTCTGATAGAGTCAATCCAGACGCTGCCATGTTAAAAAGAGGTGCCAAAAATCCCTGATCATGCACTTTTCCTCACAAAATTCATCCAGCCAGCTCGATCTCCTGTCAGTTCCCTAGCCTCACCAACTTCCAAACCTCATTTCCTCACACATTCATCCACCATATCTCTCCACCTTCTCCTTGGCCTACCTCGCCTCCTCCCTCCTTCGAATTCGCTCAGATATACCTTTCTCACCACTCTATTGTTATCCATTCTTTCCACATGACCATACCATCTCAGTACGCTCTCTTCAGTTCTGGTGTCCACCGACTTCCTCACTCCGCATCTTTCACGAATCACATTATTTCGCATCCTATCCACCCTCCGTACTCCACATACATTCCTCAGCAGTCCCATCTCCACTGCTCTTACTCTTGACTTTTCATTTTCATGCCACACCGTAGTCTCACATCCATATGTTAAAGCTGGCACTAACACTCCTTCGTGTAAGCCTCGTGCAGCTGCAACATTCAAGCCTCTGTTTCTCATCAAGGCCTTCATTGCACCAGCTACTTTTTTTCCTTGAGTCACTCTACTTTCAACTTCTTTTGCACATTTTCCTCTCTTTTCTATCACTGTACCAAGGTATTTGAACTCTCACCATTTCCAGTCTCTCTCCATTCACTGTTACATTGCACTGAGAGTCACCTTCTCTCTCAATAACCATCACTTTACTCTTTTCTACATTTACTCTCAAGGCAAAACGCTTACAGACATCAGCAAAACTCTGCACTAGCCTACCAAGTTCTTGTTCGGTACTTCCAAGCGGTACTGCATCATCAGCATACAACAAATTTGAGATATTCCTTCCATCACCATTCATTACCATTGCCATCCCTCTCTCCATTACTCGTGTTTTTACTTCTCTCATCAACCCATCCATATATATATTGAACAACCACGGGGACATCACACAACCTTGTCGCACGCCCACACTGATCATGAACCATTCACTTAAATGCCCATTAACCCTTACACATGCTTCACTACCATCATAAAAACTCTTGACGGCACCTAACAGCTTACCCTCTACACCGTACATGCCCAAAACTTTCCACAATCCTTCTCTGTCCACTTTGTCATATGCCTTTTCCAGATCATGAATTCCATAAACACCTTATGGTCCTTCTCACAAGCCTTCTCTACTATCTGTCTCACTGCTAATATTTGGTCCACACATCCTCTGCCACTCCTAAAGCCACCCTGTTCATCACTCACTAGGACTTCTAATATCTCTCTTACTTTCTCAATAATAATTCTTCCATATACTTTCCCTACCACACTCAGTAAGCTTATGCCACGATAATTGTTGCACTCACTTCACTCACCTTTATATTTGTACAGGGGTACAATCACAGCCTTTTTCCATTCTGCAGGTACAGTTTCATTCATCCATGCCTTCTTACATATCTCCAACAAGCGCTTCATTCCAGTCTCTCCACTACACTCAAGCATCTCTGCATACACCTCATCAACCCCAGCTGCTTTCCCATTTTTCAGCCGCTTTACAGCAATCTTCACCTGTGTGAGCGTCACGTCTCCTGGCACTGCATTCCTTCTCTGCACACCCTCAAAACCAATCATGTTTACAGCTGCTCGGCTCTTTCTATTCCTATTCATCAGGCTTTCAAAATATTCTTTCCATCTGGTCCTTACTTCATCTCCATGGGTTAATAATCTACCACCTGCATCATTCACACCATCACATTTCTTTCTGCTTTCACTTCTACATTTCCTCACCTCTTTCCAGGATAACTTTCTATTTTCAGAGTAGTTCGCATTCATTATTCTTCCTAGATCCTCATTTACCTCCTCCTTTTTCCTCTTCACTAGTCTCTTTGCGTGCTTCTTGCTCTCAACATATTCAGTTCTTATTTCGACTGAACCCCTGTCCTGTAACCACTTCTTCCTCTTTTCCTCCACCGCTCTCTTTACCTCCATGCCGTACCTTTCTTCTTTGTTGTTACTCTTGCCACACCACACATCGCTTTAGCATTCCTAACTAAGCATCTGTCAAGATCCATTTCTTTCCAATTCAGTAATTCTAACTCCTCCTCTACTTTGGTCCTGTAATCATCTGCCACTTCTTTGATCCTCAGCTTCCCAACTTTCAGTCTTTCTCCCTGAGTGCTCCTCTCTCTCCTGATCCATCTCACTCCTCTCAGCTTGATCTTGCATACAACAATCATAATATGATCCAACAGACCTCCACATCGTCGTCTCATGGCCCTCGTATCAGCAACCATTCCCATTATCGACCTCTCTACGAGCACATAATCAATCAGGCTTCTTTCAACACGATCCCCATTCCCTCTATACCATATATATATATATATATATATATATATATATATATATATATATATATATATATATATATATATATATATATATATATATATATATGTGTGCATCTTTGTGTTTGAAATACGAGTTACAAATGCACAACCTCCTCTCCTGGCACATATCCTTTAGTCTCTTCCCATTATTATTTTCTCCTGGTACTCCTTAACAACCCATTATGTCATCCTCAGGACCAGTGCCTTTTCTTCCATTCATATCCCCCATCACAATCACTTTATAGCTCCTGGGCATTTCTCCCACTAATTCACCCAGTTCATCCCAAAACCTGTCTTTCTCTCTCTCACTCCTGTCCTCACACGGTGCATACGCTACAATCACTGCCACTTTCACCTTCTCAAACTTGAATTTGACATACATACACCTCAGACTGACACATTTGTAGTCTCTCATTCCATTCTGCCACACATCATTCATCAACAAAGCAACTCCTTCCTTACATCTTCCTCTCCCATTCAAGCCCGATCTTACACATTTCACACCCTCCCACTTCTCCACTCCACACCCTTTCATCTTCGTTTCACACAATGCCATCACAGCATATCTTGCACTCTTGAACACATTCACCACTTCCACCCTCTTGCTCTCCTCATTCACACCTCTCACATTCCACATGGCCATGCGAATCTGCCCATTTGGATGGGGCCCTGGGCAGGTATTGGGCCCTCCGAGGCTCTCTGAAGAGATGTAATATGTTCTTTCCAAGATAAATCACGAGAGAATGAAACCCCACATATGTTTAAAGATGATGCAGGATTGAGCTGGATATTGTTAAAAATTAGCAGGTACTCCTGTAGAAGATTCTGTTGGGCTGACAGATGTAAGAGCTGAGTTTTTGATGCATTAAAAACAAGATTACCTTTGCCCCAATGAGAGATATGAGCTGATGTGGTGCCTGATACATCCAGGACACCATGACCCCCAAGCACTGTGTCTCTGAGGTGTGAAGGAACCGCATGTCAGCCACTGTCGGCCAGTCTCTCGGCTCCATCCACACGTTGATGGATGGGCAGGCCAGGCTCAGTACATTCCAGTTCAGTCTGAATGATTAAATTTTATATTACAGTGCCATCTATTTATCTATCATCTGCCCCTATATATCCTATTGTCCATCTATCATCCACTCCTATAAAATACTAATCTGTCTATCTATTATCTACTTCTACAATATTGTTCTATCTATCATTCACTCCTATAATACTAGTGTCTCTAACTGTTACAGATTTTTTATGAATGGAGGACACCTGGAATCTGGTGTACGCAATTTTCTGTTAAAAAAAAAAAAAAAATCTTTCCTCTGTTCATCTTTGTATCATTCGTATCATATCGTTTATAAAGGCTCCAACATGCTGCCATGCGTTGGTCTTGGTCACCTAATGGCGGCTCTCCACACTGCTCGATCTCTGGCAGCCTCCCTATTCAGTTCATTATCCCTGAGGTCACACTCTATGACTTCATCCCAGGTCTTCTTTGGTTTACCTCTCGCAACCCAACCCCTGACATTCACACTTCTCAAATTTCGCACCCAGAAGTCATCCTCCATCCCCCCAACATGCCCAAACCACCTCAGTCTACCCCTCCTCATCACAGCACTAATACTGATACAAACCATTTCTATACTGTAAAAAATGCAAACTGCATATGAAGAAGTGTTACGGTACAATATGCCAGATAAATAACTGAGGAATATGCCACTCACAACACAGACTTAATCAATGCATGGCTGGTGTTAAGGCTCTAACCTGGTATAGTCCATTTTTGTGGTGACAGCAGTGTGTGGTGGGGCAGCCAAGTTGAACCACACTGTCAGTTCAACCACAAGGGAGACCAAAGCCAGCTGGCCACTCCATCTGTCAACACAATATTACACTGTACATATAGGCTCCCCAGCACCTCGTCTCTAATTCTTTGTTTTTGTACATGGCTGGTCAATGTAATTTTTTACACGATTTATGGAGAGTAAGGTGTTAGTAGGATTATTTAAATTATGGCACAAGAAGAAAGCAAGGAGAAATAGCCTAAGTAAAATAAATCACTTAGGAAGAGGTGTTTGGGAGACTCCTTAAGTGACAAAAATGTAGGCCATGGTATCATACTTCAGTAAGGGTTAGGTTTCTCAATACATTATGTAAAATGGATTTGTATGTAAAGTGGAGCCAGGCAAAAACCATATTAAGAAGATGGTAATCCATATAAACATACTGCAACTAGAAAACAACCCTAAAGCCTTCCATGCCACTACTCATGCAACACTTCCAAATCACACACAGAGCATGGGAGGGACAGGAGAGGGAGCGGAAGGCCGAGGATGAGATGGAGGGATGGAGTGGAGAGGTATATGAGAGAAGGGGATGTGGGTTGGGGGGAGGGGAGGGACAGGGCGACACGAAGGCTATCCGTTTGTGGTCACCCCTCACAGGATAAAGGTGTCTGGCAATAGAGAGATAGACAGAATAAAGTACAGGTAACATCCCTCTGCCTGACACATTACCTACTCTTCAGGACCCGTATCCAGCGTTATATTTTTCAGGCTTGTTTTAACCTGTGCACATTTCCAACTTCTTTCCGCCAAATTCATTGCTGGGCCTGTATTATTGTCAATGGAGGAAGCTCCCTAATATAGCCATGCACCGCTCAGCGTCCACTTTGAAAAATAGGACCTCAAGTGATCTGGACGATAAGTGACCACTGTAACTTATGCACTGTATACTGTATATTGTACAGGTATACGGTATATACTGTACTGTATATTACTTTTAAAGTACAGTACAGTATAAAAAGACCAAATTAAGACAATAATACAATATGTAATGTTAAGTAAACCTGATGCAGGGATATGCAACGGCGGTAAACATGTGACTGGACACGGCTGCCTGCGGGTGGTGTTGACACTGTTGTAACAACAGTAAACTTTTTACTGCTGTTAGTAAATGTTTTACTAATTTTTGGTATATTTTATAATGTTTTTATGTAAGCAGGAAAAGAGGAAAAATATTAAGACATATGAACAGTACTGCAGTGTATCTGTATAGGTTATACATGTACTGTGTATCATACGGTCGGTAATCACTTTGTTTTGGGATGCTGGCTGGCCATCAGTGACGCAGCGACAATCACGATTAATTTGTCTCGACACTGCTTTGCGCCCACATACGCTCGCTACGTCTCGTTCTTCGGATTTTTTAAAAATTTCTATTACTGTTTATTCTCATGGGTTCCCGGACATTAAAGCAAACGGATGTTGCGCAGGAGAACATTAAGCAGAACATGACTGTACATAGCCAGCAATTGTATAGAAAGGCCTGACTATACTGCCCATAAAACGAAACAAATGGTTCTTCTGTGAGTCTGTGGGTAGCCTAATTATTCTCTTCAAGGTGTAAGGACCCTTGGCCTGGCTATTATTGTCAAGTACATTTAAGAGAAGATAAGATGCCTACTTCTCTTGATGACATTATGTGACTGAAAAAACTCCAGCCACATTGCAAACACACGTATAGCGAGGCCTGACTGTGCTGCCCATAAAACTAAATGTATGGTTCCTCTGTGAGTCCAACTGGGATGTTATAACCACTAAACTACCCGACATCTGTGATAAAAACTGAATATACAGAACTAAGCCTACTGACCCCAGAGACCTGGAGTTTAGGATGAGAGGGTGCTGAGTGGCTTGATATAATTGAGAGTGTTATCCTAGGCGTTTTTAGTTCAGCTTCCCGCCCTAACAATGCCTAGGGTATAGCTGGGTTCCCTTTCTAGACCGGAGCTTAGACACAGTATGAGAGGAACAGAGCATAAAAACACAGGGCAACAACCTTACACGTATATTAGCAAAATTCTCTGCTACAGAAGGGGAAGACAATTCACACGATATGCTATACAAAGTTAATACACAGGCTGGGAGATGTGTTACGTGTATCACGCAGGATACAAAGTAGACAATGGGCTCAGTCTGGATAAATAGGTAATACTCAGTTTCACAGTCCTTGTATGTGAGGCTCGTTTCACAGTGAGAAGGTGAAGTATGGGTTTTACTGTGCACGGGATAATTCAAGAGTCCTTATTCTGGTACTGACTATGTTTCTATGAATGTAGAATATATATATGTTGTCACTGGATTTTACCTAACGGTTTACACAAGGTGGATATGCACTGTCACAAGAGTTATTATTATGACACTGAGTTTTGCCTCTCGTTTTGCACAAGGTGGGTATGCACTGTCACAAGCGTCTTTATCACTGGCACTGGGATTCACTGCTTATCTGCACTGCACAGTCTTTGCCTCTCACCTTCTGTCTGTGGGGACTATGTATCACAATCACTGGTCGGGGCAAGGGGAAGGGGGAGGGCCTGGAGACTCACAGTTGTCGGCCTGGGGTAGGTGGAGTCCCTTCAGGAGTCCCTTTGTCCCGCGGCCATGGGACAACTTGCAGGGGCGTTGTCGCCCGTCGAGGGCTATGGTTGGGCGTGGTGAAGGGCCCCTCACTGTCGGGGCTGGGGACTGGGGTCTGGCCCTCAGGGCTGGGGCCAAACAAGTTCTGGAGGCGCACCCTCAGGCGCCTGGTGGGAGAGGAGTGTCGCCTTCATCAGGAAGGGGAGAGGTCTCGCCCTGGGGTCCTGGGGGCGCCCTCGAGGGTCCGTCAGCTGCAGTCTCCTTCCTGCTGCACCACCGTCGGTAAGGGGCTGCAGTGTCGCTCCCGGCAGGGGTCTGTCAGGTGGGGGTCCTCCTCTGGGGCCGACTGGATGGAGAACAACCCCAGGGATAACACCGGGCCTCTCCACCAGTCCTCAGGGTGGAAGTCCTCCTCCTGGTGGTTGCCTTGGTCCTGGTGGACAGAGATGCGACCTGCGCCCCAGCCGGTAGGCAGGGCTGATTGCAAGTCGCCCTCACATTGTGAAGTCACAGGGGGCGAGGGACTTTGGTTGGCGTCCCTCTCTGGCGCGCCTACCGGCCATTGCCGAGGTCCCTTGGGCAACAGACGGAGAGCGGCTACAAGCCATCTCTTCCATGTCGGTGCAGCTACCGGCCGTCACTGGGGCCCGACTTCCTGATGGGACTGCAGACGAAGCACGGCTGTAGGCCATCACTTGCTACAGGCGCGGCTACAGGCCATCGCCGAAGTCCCGTATAGAGGGCAACATGTAGTCGAGGAGCAGCTACAGGCCGTCGCTGGTGTCATGCCCTCTGAGGCAACTGCAGAAGGAGAAGGGGAGTACCGTTCTCTCCCCACGTGCAGCTTCAGGCCGTCACGGGTTCTGCAGGAGGGTTCAGCAGCACCTGGAGTGGCTACAGGCCATCTCCTTTTGGGGGGCACAGCTACAGGCCATTGCCTTTTTTGTGAGTGGCTACTGACCGTCACAAGGGAGCAGTTACAGGCCATTGCCTTTTTTGTGTGTGGCTACCAACCGTCACAAGGAAGCAGTTACAGGCCATTGCCTTATTACTGGAGTGGCTACAGG
This sequence comes from Coenobita brevimanus, assembly GCF_032717465.1. Taxonomy (NCBI): domain Eukaryota; kingdom Metazoa; phylum Arthropoda; class Malacostraca; order Decapoda; family Coenobitidae; genus Coenobita; species Coenobita brevimanus. The sequence continues at coordinate 353,137 of NC_137012.1, forward strand.
CCATCCCTTGTTATTAGAGCGGCTACAGGCTGTCTCTTGATTAATGCGGCTACCGGCCATCACTGGGGTGCTGCTTGGAGCTGTATTTTCAGCTCCACCTCGATCCTGGCGAGGGCTAGCTCGGCCGAAACGTAGTGCACTCGGACTGGGGTGGTCGCGTCGGGTGCACTCTGAGGAATAGGGGCACGCAGCCCAGTGGGACTTATGTCCATATTGTAAGGACGTTGCGTGTGCGCCATATACCCCTCCATAGTCTCTTCCTGGGGGTGTAGGGTGTCCTTAGTTGCCATGGTTGGTATTTCAGAGAGTTAAACTAAATACTGATCCCTGGTGTGGCCTGGGTGTCCAAGGTTGCCCGGGTGTGCTTGGGAGTGGCCTGGGTGTCTGAGGGTGGCCTGGGTGTGCCTGGGAGTGGACTGGGTGTGTCTGAGGGCAGCGTGGGTGTGCCTGGGAGTGGCCTGGGTGTGTCTGGGAGTGCCTGGGAGTGGCCTGGATGTGTCTTAGGGTGGCTTGGATGTGTCTGAGGGCAGGTTGGGTGTGTCTGAGGGCAGCTTGCTTGTGCCCGGGAGTGGACCGGGAGTATGTCATCAATTGCACTGCACTGATTATATCTTGACCAAGTGTAAATACCTGTACAGTTATTGTCGCAGTTAAGCAAAATTAATTTGTATTCATTTATCCACTCCAAGATTATTTTTCCATTCATATCAAGTTGTTGATGACCTAACATACCTGTATGCCCATTGAAGTCTCCCATGACTGTCTCATCCACTGCCTCATCCATATTTCTCTCTATCTCTTGTTTCATTGATGAATTTCTAGTTTTGTCTTCTGTCCTAGTTACAGAAAAGTATACTATAATTATTCTTATGCTTATATCTAATATTTTTCCCTTTAGTACAAGGACACCTTTATTTTTCAGTTTCCTTTCTTAAATTAATGTCACTGTTTTGTCTATACAGAACCATTATACCTCCTCCTTTTTGGTCTTTAATATCTCTCATGCTTTCATGCTTCATTATGATATTATCTAGTTCAATTCTGTATTTTTGTTGTGTTTCAGTCAGACTATATCTTGACCCTCAGCTAAGAGTTACTGTACCTCTACTACCTTTTGTCTACTTAACCCCTGTATATTAATTAACTTAAATGTTACCTTATATCCTTTTTCTTTTTTCTTATTTCATCTTTCTGTACCGTATCAATGCAGACGACAACCATTGCGGAAGTTTCTGTTTTGGTCGCTTAAAGTAACAAGTCTAAAAAAAAAAAAAAAAAAAAATCATTTAAAGGTCTCGTCAAAATAGTCAATGGAGTATACCACATTCCTTAAAAAAAAAATTATAATAATGTAAAAAGATACAGAGAAGAGCACACCACGTTGTAAAGCTATGAAAACAACCTAGGATAAAATATCAAACGAACCATCTATAGTATAGTACTGTATAAATTTTGATATCTACAGTACAGTACAAGAAGATATACTGTAGATAAATAAACGCTCTATTGTAAATTTATGAAAATATATAAGGACGAAATATCAAGACCCACCACCTTCTCTTGTTGGCACATATTTCAAATCAATTCAGTTCAGACTTGAATATCAAAATCCCCTGCCGTTCTAATTCCTGATACTTGTTGGCACATTATTTAAAAGCCGTTTCTTCGATAAAACTATACCATTAAAATACCTAATAATATTCTTCATTCATTTAATTCTTCACATTCCTGCTACAGCCTCAAATAACTCTCAGGCTCCTATAATTCACTCTCAGTTGAATAAAATCACCCGGCATTAGCTGGAGTGAAATATTAGACCTGTTCCAACAATGACACACTCAAGCCCTCTCGATTTTAATTCACTCCCTCATCCTCCACTTCTCCCTCACCCATCCAGAAAATTACTCTCGCTCCTTCACTCCCCAAATTTACATCCCCTAATCCCTTACTCCCTATTTTCCCTCTCTCACTCCCTCCATCTCCTAAATACTTCTTCCCGCTCCCCATTGTACTTCGCTGCTATAATTTCACACCTTCAGACTTCCATATTCTCTCTCTCTCTCTCTCTCTCTCTCTCTCTCTCTCTCCCCTTCTGTGTCGCCTCTGTTCACTTCCCATGACTCCCTCCCCTCCAATATCATCCCTGTATAAATCATAGCTCCTCCTCGCTTTCTTTTTTTCCTTACGTAGCTAGGCTTGTAATCTCCCGTTTGTCTTGCTCCCTTCCCATTGCCCTATGGAGGGAGGGAAAGAATCAGGGTTGTCAGGTGCCCGCGCGTTTCGCGCCAGATTGGGCGACTTTGGAAGATGATTTGCGCTTAAATTTGAACGGCTGCGCGTTGGGTGATTTTTGAAATGACTAGGAGAGTATTGGGCGATTTTGTTATATGGATGCAATGTTAAAAAAAAAGAAAAAAGTAAGAAGACATGGCGTATGCATGATGTACTAATACTCGTATGACTCAGTAATCCTTTACCTGCCACTCCCCAAACGCATTGTGAAGCCTCAGCTACTATAATTAGCATCTCTACCTGACCTGCGTTTCCATGACCCCAAGTGTGTGTGTGTGTGTGTGTGTGTGTGTGTGTGTGTGTGTGTGTGTGTGTGTGTTCTTACCTAATTGTTCTTACCTAATTGTATCTTTACAGGAATGAGTCAAGCTCGTACTGTCCCGTGTCTTAGACCATATTTATCGTACATATCCTTAAATTTGTGAATTGTTTTGGCACACACTATTTCATTCGGTAGTGCATTCCATTGATCAATTGCTCTGTTTGGGAAACTGAATTTCCTTACGTCTTTATCACCTCTCTTCTTATGCAGTTTTTTGCAGTGTCCTCTTGCTGATGCTTCTCCATATGTTAAGTAATCATTTATGTCTATTTTCTCCTTTCCTGATATGCACTTATATAGCATTATCATGTCACCTCTTTTCCTTCTCTCCTGTAGTGTTGGTAGAGTCAGTTTATTTAGTCTTTCTTCGTACCTTAGGTCCCTTAAGCTTAGTATCCATCTTGTAGCGGCCCTTTGAACTTTTTCAATCTTGTCTATATGCTTTTTGAGATGAGGACTCCAGACTACTGATGCATATTCTAGGGTTGGTCTAATGAATGATGTTATTATCCTTCTTAGCATGTCTTCATTTATGTATGTGAATGCTATTCTCATATTTGCAAGCAGTGTATACATGTTCCGTACCTTCTCGCTGATGTGGTCAGCCGGAGATAGTCTGTTATTGATAATCACACCTTGGTCTTCTTCTCTTTCTGATGTGTATAGGGTTTTATTTCCTAACTTATAATCTCAATCAGGTCTTTTTCCACTTTTACCAAACTTGATTAGTGGATGAGTTTGAGAGAGTGTGTAAGAAACGGAACCTAAAGGTGAATGTAGGGAAAAGTAAAGTGATGGTCTTTGAGAGAGGTGAAGTCAGTGAATGTACAGTGAGGTTGGATGGTGAGGAATTGGAAAATGTGAGTACGTTTAAGTATTTGGGTAGTGTGATGAGTAAGGATGGAGGTTTGGAGGGTGAAGTGCTTGAAAGGGTACAGCAGGGAAGAAAGGTTGCTGGTTCCTTGAAAGCAGTGATAAGAAACAGGGAAGTGAGCATGGAAGTAAAAAAGTTACTACATGACAGTATTGTGATACCAACTCTAACGTACGGAAGTGAAGCTTGGACATTGCTGGAAGGACACAGGTCAAGAGTGAGAGCAGTGGAAATGAGTTATTTAAGAGGAGCCTGTGGAGTCACGTGGAGAGACAGGCTGACGAATGAGGATATAAAGGAGCGTTGTGGTGTGGATGTGGATGTGATAGGAAGCGTTGTGAGGAACACACTGAGGTGGTTTGGCCATGTGGAGAGGATGGAGGGTGAAAGACTGACGAAGAGAGTGTATGTGAGTGAGGTGGAGGGTGGAAGAGGGAGGGGGAAACCGAGGATGAGATGGAGGGATGGGGTGGAGAGGTATATGAGAGAGGGGGGTGTGAGTTGGGAGCAGGGCAGTGAAATGGCGGGGGACAGGGCGACTTGGAGGCGATTTGTTTGAGGCCACCCCAAACGGGATTGAGGCGTCTGGCAATAGATAGATAGATAGATAGATTACATGACACTTGTCCACATTGAATTCCATTTGCCATGTACTACTCCATTCATGAAGTTTATTTAATTCTTCTTGTAGCTCCCTACAAGAGTCTGTGCTAGTAATTCTCCTTTGTATTTTTGCATCATCTGCAAACATATTCAGATAGCTCTCATTTCCAGTGTTACTGTTTATATCATTTATGTACACTAGAAACATGATTGGTGCCAGCACCGAACCCTGTGGTACTCCACTAGTCACTTCTTTCCATGATGAGTAGTTTCCTCTTAGTACTGTCCTCATTTCTCTTTTTATGAGAAAGTCTTGCATCCAACAAAACAGTTTGCCTCGAATTCCTCCTTGATGGTACAGCTTCCATAAAAGTCTTTGGTGTGGTACTGTGTCAAAAGCTTTCTTGAAATCTAAATAGATACTGTCCACCCATCCTTCCCTTTCCTGTATTGTGTTTGTTACTCTGTCATAGTAGCTCAACAGATTAGTAACACATGATTTTCCTTTTCTGAAACAAAACTGTCTTTCTGTTATCATACTGTGTTCTTCTAGATGATTTACCCAAGCTTTTCTTATAAGTTTTTCTAATACCTTGCTTACAACACTGGTCAGAGATACTGGTCGGTAGTTGAGAGGATTTTGTCTATTTCCTTTCTTGAATAAGGGGAATATATTTGCTTTTTTCCAAATATCAGGTAGTTTCCCTTGACTCAAGGATTTCTTGAAAATTAAAAATAATGGTTTACTTAACTCCTTTGCACATTCTCGTAACACCCAACATGAAATTTCATCAGGACCACTTGCTTTTCCTCTGTCTAATCTACTTAACTCCTCTTGTATTACTTTTTCTGCTATTTGTATATCTGGTAGTATGTGTGGACATGCGTGTTCCACATAGTCCCTCTCAAAATTTTTTTCTTCTGTAAAAACTAATTGGAAATTCTTATTTAGTGCTTCACAAATATCTTTCTCTTGTGTGTAAGTGATTCCCTCGTCTGTGATGGATTGTATTATATCTTTTACTTTGGTTTTGCTTCTGATATAGCTGTAAAACAGCTTTGGTTGATCACTACTTTTATTATATCCTCCTCAAACTGTTTTTGGGCTTCCCTCCTTATTCTTGTATAGTCGTTTCTTGCCTGTTTGTAATTATTATACGCCCTTTCACTATTGTGTCTTCTGTATCTATTCCACAACAAATCTCTTCTTTCTTTTGATTTTTTACATTCTGCATTGAACCATTTCTGTATTTTCTTATCTGCTTCTTTGTGCTGTGGGATGTACTTCTGGACTCCTATTTCATAAAATTCACAAAATTTTTTATATACAGCATTTAAATCTTGCCCTCTAAGCTCATTTTCCCAATCAACTTCTAAGAAATACTTCTTTAGGTCTTGATAATTTCCCTTTTTATAGTTTAGTCTCTTTTTGTAACTGTCATTGCTGTTTACTATGTCATATGCTATCCTGAAGTTATAATTTAGTACTGCATGATCGCTTTTGCCGAGTGGAGGGTGATATATTAAACTGTCAATGTCATTTTCTTGCCTAGTAAATATTAGATCTAGCACTGAAGGTACATCAAGTCCTCTTTTACTAGTGGTTTCCCTCACATGTTGCGTTAAGAAAAACTCTTGTACGAGATCCAGGAGCTTTTGGTCCCAACAGCTTTCTTGGCTATTTATATCTAGAGTATTCCAATTTATATTTGTATTGAAATCCCCAGTTAGTATAATTCTTTCCGATTTCTCTTCCATTTTATATAGCAAGGATCTTATACTCTGAATTGTTCTCTCTGCCAGGTCCTCATATTCGTCTCTTTCCCATGTGTTTGATCTGGGTGGCATATACAAATTGGCTACAATTACTTTACCTTCAGATGTGTCGATCTCTACTGCAATCAGTTCTACTTGTGATGGTATATCTAGATTTATTTCCTTGACTTTTAGATTTTTCTTAGTTAATATTATAATTCCTCCTCCTTGTTTTAAATTTATGTCTCTTCTCCATATATTGTATTCCTCTAAGTTTAGTATGTCATTGGATATCCTTGGTGTTAATTTTGTCTCAGTTAGGCATATTATTTGTGGTTCATTTTCTCTGACATAATCATTCATCTCTAGTAACTTAGATACCATTCCATCCACATTTGAGTACATCAACTTTATCATCTTGTTTATATACTTGTCATAACATGGTACTACTAACTTCCTCCTTTTTCTTCCATCCTGTTTGTGTACCACTTTCGTTCCTGCAATCCTATTACTTTGTAAAAAAATTTCTTCTTGTCCTCTTCTGATCTTCCCTCATTTTTTGTTTCTGCTTCCTCCCTTTTCTCTTTCAGTAATTCCAGTTCCTCTTGTGTTAGACATCTTTTTATCCATACATTTTTGAACTCCTCTTTTTCCATAAGATTCTTTGCATTTTTTAGTATCTCTTCCACAGTGTTTACACTCTGGAAAGTCACCTTTAGAGGTCTTGTCTTGCTTTTCTCGTATTTCCCTAACCTTTTGTGTTCCTCTATGTCTTTACTACAGATTTCCTCTGATACTTCTTTCAGTAAGCTCATTACATTTGCCATCTCCTTTTTGTCTCTAGTGATTTTGTTTTTAATTTCTTCCTCTTCTATACCAGTGATTACTATTGATTTATTTATTTCTACTGAATCTCTGACTAACTTTGGATTGTTTTGGATTATTCTTTTCACTTCCTTTTTAATGTTTTTTTCCTCCACCCTTGTTTCTAAGTCTTTCTTTACTTTCACCATTTCAGCATACGTGATTTCTACATCATTTTTGTAGCTTTGCACAGCTTCATTCACCTGTGTTATCTTCTCAATATCACTGCTCTGGTCCATAAGACTGCTTGCTTGTCTTATTGTCTCTGTGTCATTTTTTAACTCTTCCATAACACTCTCGTGATTAACTACTGTACTTCTCATTTCACTCACTTTCTTCCTAAGGGTATTCAATTCCACTGTTAGTTCACTGATGGTTGTGTCTTTCTTATTGGCCTCCCTTCCTAGTTTTTCTATCTCCTCCTTTTGCAAGTGCATTTGCTTCTTTATTTCATCAATTTCATTTTTGAAAGCCATTTCTAGTTTGTGTACACGTTCAACCAGTCTATTGTGAGTCTCCACTTCAACCAGTTCTTGGTAGAAATCATCATTTTGCTTTTTACTTTTATCCCTTTTCTTTTCCAAATTTGTTTTACTGAAGTATGCATCCATTTTGTAATACTAAATGAACAGAGTGTGTACTTACAAAGCCTGCACGCTTTCCCCGTCTTGCTGTAGTATAAACAAACCCAGCTGACTCAACGCATCGTGGTTCTTTGTTGTTTTAACCAGTCTTATTTAAACTTATTATTTCTTTTCTTTTTAATAATGAAAAATCATTTAGTCTAACCTGGTACAGAGCTTGACTCATTCAAAGATACTTATTTAGGTAATGCCTCTGGCCGTGTTGAGCTGGTATGGAGCGCCGGTACAGACGTCCACCTCCGACGATGCCGTGTGTGTGTGTGTGTGTGTGCCTCTTGTTTTAATCCTAAGTCCTCAAGGCGCAAGGCTACGCCTTTCTAGTGAGTGCAAAGTTGGTCTTGTTAGTCTGTCTTCATATGGAAGGTTCCGAATATCATGTCTCATTTTTGTCATTCTTGTCAGCATTTTCGAACGAATTTATATCCATTCCTATATGCTGCTACTACAGTGCTAATGTCCATCACTGATGTGCAGTACAGTTAGCACCAGAGTCATAATGACCACCCAGTTCCTCCCCTACACCCTTTACCAAGCCTGCCCAACCCAACCCTGATCCCATAATTACTGACAACGCAAAGCTCTCTCCCTCTACCCCATCTATCACTCCATGCTTTCTGTACCATCCTTCTCTCTCTCTGTCTCTGTCTCTCTCTCTCTCTCTCATCCAGATTAAATCGTCTCCACTCATCCTATTATCCCCCTACCCTTCCCCAAAGAGCAATTGCCACCTCCTTGTAAATGTTACACAGGCGAGACCGTCTGACCCTCTCTCACCTGACCCCACTCTTCCTTGGTCTGACTTTCTGACCGCCACCTACTACTATTACTATCATTACTACCACACACACACACACACACACACACACACACACACACACCTCTACGGGTTAATAATAGAGAAGAATTACTATAACTGGCTCTCACCACTTCCAAGACTGATGGAGGAGGTGTAATTCACCGGGTCGGTCAGGATCACTTGATGGTCGTGATCGTCAGCTTTTACCCTCCCGGAAGGGAGCTGAGAGCTCATATAGTCCGATCTAAGGGCAAGGCTGTGACCTTCACACACTCACACACCCGTCCCCTTGCTCAAGGTGTGTGTGTGTGTGTGTGTGTGTGTGTGTGTGTGTGTGTGTGTGTGTGTGTGTGTGTGTGTGTGTGTGATTTTCCTGTCTGCGCTTTTTGGGCGCGTTTTCGGGATGGATTGGGCGCCAACAGCACCCACTGACCTGGCAACACTGGAAAGAATACTTGGCCAGTAGCCCTGCTTGTCGTAAGAGGTCACTACGAAGAGTCCCTTTGTCTTCCATCTTTCTCTCCTTGCTGTCCTCTTCTGCTCTTCTGTCCCGCCTCTCTTCTTGATATTTCCCTGTCTCACCTTCACCTTTTCTCCCGTACACCATTTACACGCCAGCCTTAGTGCCACACAGCCAGGGTGTGTCTTGATGCTGCTTCTGCACCTTTCCTTCCTTCCTTCCTTCCCTTCTTATTTTTTTTACTTTTCAGAAACGGTCCCCTTGTTATTCCCAGAGCGGTCCTTGGTTTCTGACTTGCGTATTATTTAAGAACGGCCCAACTGACCTCTCACTCCCACAGCTTCTCACTCCCTCACTTCAAGCTAACCCCAAGAGAGCACTCTCTCTCTCTCTCTCTGTTTATCGTTTATACGTTTCTTTCTTTTAATATACGTTGGTTCTTAGCCCAGAGAGAGAGAGAGAGAGAGACAGACAGACAGACAGACAGACAGACAGAGACAGAATCCTTTTCTAGCCTGCAACATCAGTAATGAGGTCCAGACAGGTGTATTGTCACATCCTCAGAAATGTGTGTGTGTGTGTGTGTGTGTGTGTGTGTGTGTGTGTGTGTGTGTGTGTGTGTGTATGTGTGTGTGTCAAATTCTTTACTATCTTGGATCATATGTGTGTGTGTGTGTGTGTGTGTGTGTGTGTGTGTGTGTGTGTGTGTGTGTTCTTACCTAATTGTTCTTACCTAATTGTATCTTTACAGGAATGAGTCAAGCTCGTACTGTCCCGTGTCTTAAACCATATTTATCGTACATATCCTTAAATTTATGAATTGTTTTGGCACACACTATTTCATTCGGTAGTGCATTCCATTGATCAATTGCTCTGTTTGGGAAACTGAATTTCCTGACGTCTTTATCACCTCTCTTCTTATGCAGTTTTTTGCAGTGTCCTCTTGCTGATGCTTCTCCATATGTTAAGTAATCATTTATGTCTATTTTCTCCTTCCCTGATATGCACTTACATAGCATTATCATGTCACCTCTTTTCCTTCTCTCCTGTAGTGTTGGTAGATTCAGTTTATTTAGTCTTTCTTCGTACCTTAGGTCCCTTAAGCTTGGTATCCATCTTGTAGCGGCCCTTTGAACTTTTTCAAGCTTGTCTATATGCTTTTTGAGATGAGGACTCCAGACTACTGATGCATATTCCAGGGTTGGTCTAATGAATGATGTTATTATCCTTCTTAGCATGTCTTCATTTATGTATGTGAATGCTATTCTCATATTTGCAAGCAGTGTATACATGTTCCGTACCTTCTCGCTGATGTGGTCAGCCGGAGATAGTCTGTTATTGATAATCACACCTAGGTCTTTCTTTCTGATGTGTATAGGGTTTAATTTCCTAACTTATAATCCCAATCAGGTCTTTTTCCACTTTTACCAAACTTGATTACATGACACTTGTCCACACTGAAGTCCATTTGCCATGTACTACTCCATTCATGAAGTTTATTTAATTCTTCTTGTAGCTCTTTACCAGAGTCTGTGCTAGTAATTCTCCTTTGTATTTTTGCATCAACTGCAAACATATTCAGATAGCTCTCATTTCCAGTGTTACTGTTTATATCATTTATATACACTAAAAACATGATTGGTGCCAGCACTGAACCCTGTAGTACTCCACTAGTCACTTCTTTCCATGATGAGTAGTTTCCTCTTAGTACTGTCCTCATTTCTCTTTTTATGAGAAAGTCTTGCATCCAACAAAACAGTTTGCCTCGAATTCCTCCTTGATGGTACAGTTTCCATAAAAGTATTTGGTGTGGTACTGTGTCAAAAGCTTTCTTGAAATCTAAATAGATACTGTCCACCCATCCTTCCCTTTCCTGTATTGTGTTTGTTACTCTGCCATAGTAGCTCAACAGATTAGTAACACATGATTTTCCTTTTCTGAAACAAAACTGTCTTTCTGTTATCATACTGTGTTCTTCTAGATGATTTACCCAAGCTTTTCTTATAAGTTTTTCTAATACCTTGCTTACAACACTGGTCAGTGATACTGGTCGGTAGTTGAGTGGATTTTGTCTATTTCCTTTCTTGAATAAGTGGACAATATTTGCTTTTTTCCAAATATCAGGTAGTTTACCTTGACTCAAGGATTTCTTGAAAATTATAAATAATGGTTTACTTAACTCCTTCGCACATTCTCGTAATACCCAACATGAAATTTCATCAGGACCACTTGCTTTTCCTCTGTCTAATCTACTTAACTCCTGTATTACTTTTTCTGCTATTTGCATATCTGGTGGTATGTGTAGACATGCGTGTTCCACATAGTCCCTCTCAAAATTTTTTTCTTCTGTAAAAACTAATTGGAAATTCTTATTTAGTGCTTCACAAATATCTTTCTCTTGTGTATAAGTGATTCCCTCGTCCGTAATGGATTGTATTATATCTTTTACTTTGGTTTTGCTTCTGATATAGCTGTAAAACAGCTTTGGTTGATCACTACTTTTATTTATTATATCCTCCTCAAACTGTCTTTGGGCTTCCCTCCTTATTCTTGTATAGTCGTTTCTTGCCTGTTTGTAATTATTATACGCCCTTTCACTATTGTGTCTTCTGTATCTATTCCACAACAAATCTCTTCTTTCTTTTGATTTTTTACATTCTGTATTGAACCATTTCTGTATTTTCTTATCTGCTTCTTTGTGCTGTGGGATGTACTTCTGGACTCCTATTCCATAAAATTCACAGAATTTTTTATATACAGCATTTAAATCTTGTCCTCTAAGCTCATTTTCCCAATCAACTTCTAAGAAATACTTCTTTAGGTCTTGATAATTTCCCTTTTTATAGTTTAGTCTCTTTTTGTAACTGTCATTGCTGTTTACTATGTCATATGCTATCCTGAAGTTCTAATTTAGTACTGCATGATCGCTTTTGCCGAGTGGAGGGTGATATATTAAACTGTCAATGTCATTTTCTTGCCTAGTAAATATTAGATCTAGCACTGAAGGTACATCAAGTCCTCTTTTTTCTAGTGGCTTCCATCACATGTTGCGTTAGGAAAAACTCTTGTACGAGATCCAGGAGCTTTTGGTCCCAACAGCAATCTTGGCTAATTATATCTAGAGTATTCCAATTTATATTTGTATTGAAATCCCCAGTTAGTATAATTCTTTCCGATTTCTCTTCCATTTTATGTAGCAAGGATCTTATACTCTGAATTGTACTCTCTGCCAGGTCCTCATATTCGTCTCTTTCCCATGTGTTTGATCTGGCTGGCATGTACAAATTGGCTACAATTACTTTACCTTCAGATGTGTTGATCTCTAGTGCAATCAGTTCTACTTGTGATGGTATATCTAGGTTTATTTCCTTAACTTTTAGATTTTCCTTAGTTAATATTATAATTCCTTCTCCTTTTTTTACATTTCTGTCTCTTCTCCATATATTGTATTCCTCTAAGTTTAGTATGTCATTGGATATCCTTGGTGTTAATTTTGTCTCAGTTAGGCATATTATTTGTGGTTCATTTTGTCTGACATAATCATTCATCTCTAGTAATTTTGATACCATTCCATCCACATTTGAGTACATAACTTAATCATTTTGTTTATATACTTGTCATGACATGATACTACTAACTTCCTCCTTTTTCTTCCATCCTGTTTGTGTACCACTTTTGTACCTGCAATCCTATTACTTTGTAAAAAATATTTCTTCTTCTCCTCTTCTGATCTTCCCTCATTTTTTGTTTTTGCTTCCTCCCTTTTCTCTTTCAGTAATTCCAGTTCCTCTTGTGTTAGGCTTCTTTTTATCCATACATTTTTGAACTCCTCTTTTTCCATAAGATTCTTTGCATTTTTTAGTATCTCTTCCACAGTGCTCACACTCTGGAAAGTCACCTTTAGAGGTCCTGTCTTGCTTTTCTCGTATTTCCCTAACCTTTTGTGTTCCTCTATGTCTTTACTACAGATTTCCTCTGATACGAGTACTTCTTTCAGTAAGCTCATTACATTTGCCATCTCCTTTTTGTCTCTTGTGATCTTGTTTTTTATTTCTTCCTCTTCTATACCAGTCATTACTACAGATTTGTTTATCTCTACTGAATCTCTGACTAACTTTAGATTGTTTTGGATTATTCTTTTCACTTCATTTTTAATGCTTTTTTCCTCCACCCTTGTTTCTAAGTCTTTCTTTACTTTCACCATTTCAGCATACGTGGTTTCTACATCATTTTTGTAGCTTTGCACAGCTTCATTCACCTGTGTTATCTTCTCCTCAATATCACTGCTCTGGTCCATAAGACTACTTGCTTGCCTAATTGTCTCTGTGTCATTTTTGAACTCTTCCATAACACTCTCGTGATTGACTACTGTACTTCCCATTTCACTCACTTTCTTCCTAAGCGTACTCAATTCCACTGTTAGTTCACTGATGGTTGTGTCTTTCTTATTGGCCTCCCTTCCTAGTTTTTCTATCTCTTCCTTTTGCAAGTGCATTTGCTTCTTTATTTCATCAATTTCATTTTTGAAAGCCATTTCTAGTTTGTGTACACGTTCAACCAGTCTATTGTGAGTCTCCACTTCAACCAGTTCTTGGTAGAAATCGTCATTTTGCTTTTTACTTTTATCTCTTTTCTTTTGCAACTTTGTTTTACTAAAGTATGTATCCATTTTGCAATACTAAAAGAACAGAGTATGTACTTACAGAGCATGTACACTTTCCCCGCGTTGCTGTAGTCTAAACAAACCCAGCTGACTCAGCGCATTTTCTTCCTCGTGGTTCTCTTTTCTGTTTGAACAAGTCTTGTTTAAACTTATTATTTTTTTCCTTTTAATAATGAAAAATCATTTAGTCTAACCTGGTACAGAGCTTGACTCATACAAAGATACTAATTTAGGTAATGCCACTGGCCGTGTTGGTTTGGTACGGAGTGCCGATGTCGGACGTCTGCATCTGATGACTGTGTGTGTGTGTGTGTGTGTGAAATTCTTTACTATCTTGGATCATATGTGTGTGTGTGTGTGTGTTTGTGTGTGTGTTCTTACCTACCTAATTGTTCTTACCTAATTGTATCTTTACAGGAATGAGTCAAGCTCGTACTGTCCCGTGTCTTAAACCATATTTATCGTACATATCCTTAAATTTGTGAATTGTTTTGCCACACACTATTTCATTCGGTAGTGCATTCCATTGAGCAATTGCTCTGTTTAGGAAACTGAATTTCCTTACATCTTTATCACCTCTCTTCTTATGCAGTTTTTTGCAGTGTCCTCTTGCTGATGCTTCCCCATATGTTAAGTAATCATTTATGTCTATTTTCTCCTTTCCTGATATGCACTTATATAGCATTATCATGTCACCTCTTTTCCTTCTCTCCTGTAGTGTTGGTAGATTCAGTTTATTTAGTCTTTCTTCGTACCTTAGGTCCCTTAAGCTTGGTATCCATCTTGTAGCGGCCCTTTGAACTTTTTCAAGCTTGTCTATATGCTTTTTGAGATGAGGACTCCAGACTATTGATGCATATTCCAGGGTTGGTCTAATGAATGATGCTATTATCCTTCTTAGCATGTCTTCATTTATGTATGTGAATGCTATTCTCATATTTGCAAGCAGTGTATACATGTTCCGTACCTTCTCGCTGATGTGGTCAGTCGGAGATAGTCTGTTATTGATAATCACACCTAGGTCTTTCTCTCTTTCTGATGTGTATAGGGTTTTATTTCCTAACTTATAATCCCAATCAGGTCTTTTTCCACTTCTACCAAACTTAATTACATGACATTTGTCCACATTGAATTCCATTTGCCATGTACTACTCCATTCATGAAGTTTATTTAATTCTTCTTGTAGCTCCCTACAAGAGTCTGTGCTAGTAATTCTCCTTTGTATTTTTGCATCATCTGCAAACATATTCAGATAGCTCTCATTTCCAATGTTACTGTTTATATCATTTATGTACACTAAAAACATGATTGGTGCCAGCACCGAACCCTGTGGTACTCCACTAGTCACTTCTTTCCATGATGAGTAGTTTCCTCTTAGTACTGTCCTCATTTCTCTTTTTATGAGAAAGTCTTGCATCCAACAAAACAGTTTGCCTGGAATTCCTCCTTGATGGTACAGCTTCCATAAAAGTCTTTGGTGTGGTACTGTGTCAAAAGCTTTCTTGAAATCTAAATAGATACTGTCCACCCATCCTTCCCTTTCCTGTATTGTGTTTGTTACTCTGTCATAGTAGCTCAACAGATTAGTAACACATGATTTTCCTTTTCTGAAACAAAACTGTCTTTCTGTTATCATACTGTGTTCTTCTAGATGATTTACCCAAGCTTTTCTTATAAGTTTTTCTAATACCTTGCTTACAACACTGGTCAGTGATACTGGTCGGTAGTTGAGAGGATTTTGTCTATTTCCTTTCTTGAATAAGGGGACTATATTTGCTTTTTTCCAAATATCAGGTAGTTTCCCTTGACTCAAGGATTTCTTGAAAATTAAAAATAATGGTTTACTTAACTCCTTTGCACATTCTTGTAACACCCAACATGAAATTTCATCAGGACCACTTGCTTTTCCTTTGTCTAATCTACTTAACTCCTCCTGTATTACTTTTTCTGCTATTTGTATATCTGGTAGTATGTGTGGACATGCGTGTTCCACATAGTCCCTCTCAAAATTTTTTTCTTCTGTAAAAACAAATTGGAAATTCTTATTCAGTGCTTCACAAATATCCCTCTCTTGTGTATAAGTGATTCCCTCGTCCGTAATGGATTGTATTATATCTTTTACTTTGGTTTTGCTTCTGATATAGCTGTAAAACAGCTTTGGTTGATCACTACTTTTATTTATTATATCCTCCTCAAACTGTTTTTGGGCTTCCCTCCTTATTCTTGTATAGTCGTTTCTTGCCTGTTTGTAATTATTATAAGCCCTTTCACTATTGTGTCTTCTGTATCTATTCCACAACAAATCTCTTCTTTCTTTTGATTTTTTATATTCTGTATTGAACCATTTCTGTATTTTCTTATCTGCTTCTTTGTGCTGTGGGATGTACTTCTGGACTCCTATTTCATAAAATTCACAAAAAATTTTATATACAGCATTTAAATCTTGTCCTCTAAGCTCATTTTCCCAATCAGCTTCTAAGAAATACTTCTTTAGGTCTTGATAATTTCCCTTTTTATAGTTTAGGCTCTTTTTGTAACTGTCATTGCTGTTTACTATGTCATATGCTATCCTGAAGTTATAATTTAGTACTGCATGATCGCTTTTGCCGAGTGGAGGGTGATATATTAAACTGTCAATGTCATTTTCTTGCCTAGTAAATATTAGATCTAGCACTGAAGGTACATCAAGTCCTCATTTTCTAGTGATTTCCCTCAAATGTTGCGTTAAGAAAAACTCTTGTACGAGATCCAGGAGCTTTTGGTTCCAACAGCTTTCTTGGCTATTTATATCTAGAGTATTAAAATTTATATTTGTATTGAAGTCCCCAGTTAATATAATTCTTTCCGATTTCTCTTCCATTTTATGTAGCAAGGATCTTATACTTTGAATTGTACTCTCTCCCAGATCCTCATATTCGTCTCTTTCCCATGTGTTTGATCTGGGTGGCATGTACAAATTGGCTACAATTACTTTACCTTCAGATGTGTCGATCTCTACTGCAATCAGTTCTACTTGTGATGGTATATCTAGGTTTATTTCCTTGACTTTTAGATTTTTCTTAGTTAATATTATAATTCCTACTTTTTTTACATTTCTGTCTCTTCTCCATATATTGTATTCCTCTAAGTTTAGTATGTCATTGGATATCCTTGGTGTGAATTTTGTCTCAGTTAGGCATATTATTTGTGGTTCATTTTCTCTGACATAATCATTCATCTCTAGTAATTTAGATACCATTCCATCCACATTTGAGTACATCAACTTTATCATCTTGTTTATATACTTGCCATGACATGGTTCTACTAACTTCCTCCTTTTTCTTCCATCCTGTTTGTGTACCACTTTCGTACCTGCAATCCTATTACTTTGTAAAAAAAAATTCTTCTCCTCCTCTTCTGATCTTCCCTCATTTTTTGTTTTTGCTTCCCCCCTTTTCTCTTTCAGTAATTCCAGTTCCTCTTGTGTTAGGCATCTTTTAATCCATACATTTTTGAACTCCTCTTTTTCCATAAGATTCTTTGCATTTTTTAGTATCTCTTCCACAGTTTTTACACTCTGGAAAGTCACCTTTAGAGGTCTTGTCTTGCTTTTTTCGTATTTCCCTAACCTTTTGTGTTCCTCTATGTCTTTACTACAGATTTCCTCTGATACTTCTTTCAGTAAGCTCATTACATTTGCCATCTCCTTTTTGTCTCTAGTGATCTTGTTTTTAATTTCTTCCTCTTCTATACCAGTGATTACTATTGATTTATTTATTTCTACTGAATCTCTGACTAACTTTGGATTGTTTTGGATTATTCTTTTCACTTCCTTTTTAATGCTTTTTTCCTCCACCCTTGTTTCTAAGTCTTTCTTTACTTTCACCATTTCAGCATACGTGGTTTCTACATCATTTTTGTAGCTTTGCACAGCTTCATTCACCTGTGTTATCTTCTCCTCAATATCAATGCTCTGGTCCATAAGACTGCTTGCTTGTCTAATTGTCTCTGTGTCATTTTTTAACTCTTCCATAACACTCTCGTGATTGACTACTGTACTTCCCATTTCACTCACTTTCTTCCTAAGCGTACTCAATTCCACTGTTAGTTCACTGATGGTTGTGTCTTTCTTATTGGCCTCCCTTCCTAGTTTTTCTATCTCTTCCTTTTGCAAGTGCATTTGCTTCTTTATTTCATCCATTTCATTTTTGAAAGCCATTTCTAGTTTGTGTACACGTTCAACCAGTCTATTGTGAGTCTCCACTTCAACCAGTTCTTGGTAGAAATCATCATTTTGCTTTTTACTTTTATCCCTTTTCTTTTCCAAATTTGTTTTACTGAAGTATGTATCCATTTTGTAATACTAAATGAACAGAGTATGTACTTACAGAGTATGCACTTTCCCCGTGTTGCTGTAGTATAAACAAACCCAGCTGACTCAGCGCATCGTGGTTCTATGTTCTGTTTGAACCAGTCTTATTTAAACTTATTTCTTTTTCTTTTAATAATGAAAAATCATTTAGTCTAACCTGGTACAGAGCTTGACTCATTCAAAGATACTTATTTAGGTAATGCCTCTGGCAGTGTTGGTCTGGTATGGAGCGCCGGTAACGGACGTCTACCTCCGACGATGCCCTCTGTGTGTGTGTGTGTGTGTGTGTGTGCGCGTGTCAAATTCTGTACTATCCTGGCTCTCATATGTGTGTGTCAAATTCTGTATTATCTAGGATCACATATTTATACAGTATATATATATATATATATATATATATATATATATATATATATAGATAGATAGATAGATAGATATATATAGAGATAGATAGATAGATAGATAGATAGATATAGATATATATATACAGCTACCGCAAATTGACTTAGGACCTCATCCCACAAGGTATTAAAAAACACAGAAATCATAGTATATCACAATGTTTGTTCATGAAATGCTATTCATTAATATGAAATCATGTTTCCCTTGTTTTTCAGGACCAGTTAGATGTGTTTTGGCATGGAATCACTTAGATCTCTAGAGTAATCTAAGGACATTTCTTTGCACCAAACTTTCGTCAGTTCAGTCTTGAGGTTGTCCAGACTGGGTGTCTTCTCTGGCATGATTTTCTTTATCTTTGCCCACCAGTTTTCTAACGGATTTAGATCCGGACTGTTGCCAGGCTAGTCGAGGACCTCAATCCGATTATCCTGAAACTATTTTGTCACCTTTCTTGTGACATGGAGCTGAATCGTGCATGAAAAAGTCGCACCCATGAAGAGCAAAAAAAAAAAAAAAAAAGTAACAAATGATCTTTCAGAACTTGAATGTACCGGCAACCATTCATCATCAAGTTCTTAGGAAGAAAGTAGAGGCCTCCCCTTCCCATTTCACCTGAGAAACACCCCCATACCATTACTGATTGTGGGTGCTTAACAGTCGGCACCATGTAAGCAGGGTCATACCGACTACGGGAGGCAGGGCGACGAACCTTGGCAGAACGCACCTGGAACACTTGAAATGTGCTTTCATCGGAAAACATAACTTCCTCCACTCATCCAATGTCCAGTGTGCATACTTCTTGGCAAACTGAATGCGCTGCTTCTTCATGTGGTTAGTGAGAGGTGGTTTCTTGACTGCGGTGCGGCTTGGCAAACCCAGCTCCTTCTGCAAGAGGTGTTGGATAGCTCGAATTGAGACGTCTTGTAACAGCTGGGGATGCATTCTTTTCAATTCCGCTGCTGTCAGTCGAGGATTCTTAATTACTTCCCTCTTCAGAAACGTATCTGTACCTCTGGAAGTCGTCGTCTTCTTTCCACCGCCGTCCTTGTGCTGTGGTACGACATCTAGGGGGTGCGTTTCAACAGCTGGAGCGCCACGGAACGTGACGGCGCTTTCGGGAGCGAAAGTGTGGGGGGTAAAGAGGGGGTTGTTGCGGTCTTCGTCGCGGTTGGAACTATTTGATGAGGTGGGTCTCTCTGGCGACATCTGACAGCTGTAAATGGTTTAGATCACAGTCGTGTAGAGGATAACAGAACTCTTAATGCCAGGATATCATTCTGTGTAATTTGGGAGAGTGAACGGATTTTGAATACTAACACGTCATAAATGAAAAGATTTGTTACAATACCCTCTTCATTTCAATTAAGTACCGTACTGATTTTCGGCTTAAAGGAAGTAAAGGCTATGTGGATCTAAAGGGTACGGACTGAGGGTTTGTTTTCATCCATTCTCGCAAAAATCATACTTCCATGAAGTACCTCCTCACCTCTGCATACTGATCATATCTTCCAAAGTCATCTTGTTCCACTGTAGTCTTGCACTGCTGGGTTCATTTCGTCTTCAAAATCGGAGGAAATTACAAGAGGAAGCAGCTGTGGCGAAGGCAGGATTTGTTATGGTTCTTCATTACGGCTTAAATATTTCCAAAGTATTTCGGCAATATGCATTTACAATTATATTTTGCTGACAAATATTCATGTAACATTAATACTGTTGTTAGTAATGATCAAATATACATAACTGCTAAGTATTCTGAAGGAAGGATATCTAGCGTAAAAGCGAATTCGCGCTCCAAGTATTTGGTGGTTTCACTGCTACCCCCACTACCCCCGGACAGCTGTGGGGCGCTAAGGCCTGTTGAAACGCAGCCCAGAGGTGGCAGGCCGCGCACTGCAGCAAGAATCTTCATGACGGTCGGCTCTGCGCATCCAGTATGTTCACAAATCGTATTGATAGGGACATTATCCTGCCTCCATGCAATGATACGGACCCTCTCATCCCTTCAGCAGTACTTTCCAGGCATGACAATTCGACTCTAGGAAAATAACAAGGCAAACAGTAATGCATACGAAAAAAGAGGGAGGTGCAAGCTCGAAGCGACGGGAACATTATATACTCCCACTCTCGCTTCTGGGCAAGCACTGACTTCCTGAGTGTTTCATCACCTCCCGCCAACACCAGAGGAGTTGCCAGTTCTTGCCCAAAAAATTCACTTGGTAGAGGTGGAAATAGACAACTCTTCCATAGCAACTGTGTGTAAGTCCTAAGTAAATTTGCAGTGCGTATGTATCTATCTATCTATCTATATCTATTTACCTATATCTATCTATATCTATTTACCTATATCTATCTATCTATCTATCTATCTATCTATCTAGAGAGAGAGAGAGGCTTATAAGGTATGAAAATTTTCTTGTGGGGAAATATACGTATAAATATGTATGCACACTGATGCCTTTTATTAGAATATCGACAGCATGCACACAAACAGGAGACATGTACTAAAATTGTATATTGTGAACTAAAATCAAAGTTTAATTAAAATGCATTTCTCTATTTTCATAGATCCTCAGTTAAAAATAGTGGCCCAGGAAGAGGTGTGCTTCCTACAAGTGATTGATAGCCACTGATGTTTGGTATGAATTGTCCACTGTTGTTAGTTTCATTTCGAGTTGTGTGAAGCTTCAGTTGCCCCATTTTCGTAATTCGGAAAAAGGTTTGTTTTTTGAAGCTGTAATTGGGTCAGTGTCTCATAGATCTCCTAAGTATAATTTAACACCTGGTGAACAAAAAGCAATAAAAGTCCTTAAGAACTGCACTGATGTAGTTATTAAAGAAGCTGATAAAGGGTCAGCTGTTGTACTAATAGATACATCATTCTATGAACAAAAGGTGATGGATATTTTAAAGGATCAGGATACATACGAAAAGATACCAAAAAATATAGACCAAAAAACTATGAATAAAATAAAAAGGGTAATTAAAAATTATAAGGATAGACTAACTAAAGATGAAGTTAATTACTTAATCAACTTTGAATATAAGACAAGCCTATTTTACGGTTTACCAAAAGTTCATAAGTCCAAAATGATAACTGATCAAATTAATGTTTGTAGTACAGAAGTGATTTCCGTAACAAACCCTGTAGACCTTAAAATGAGACCAATTATTGCGGGACCAGCTTGCCCTAGGCTACCCACCGTCTCAGTCACTTCTTAGATATATTACCGCAACCTTTTCTGAAATACATACCTTCATATATCAAAAACAATCAACTTTTTTTTTTTTTAGTAGATTCCTACTAAATTAGATGATAATGAAATTTTCGTAACTCTTGATGTGGTAAACCTATATAGCAATATTCGTCATGAACTTGGATATGAAGCTATCACTTATTGGATTGATGAACACTGTGATAATACAAATCGTATACCTGCAGACCTAATGAAAGAAGGATGCAGTTTAATTTTGGAAAATAACTCATTCGAATTTAATGGGCAAAATTACTTACAAGTGTCAGGAACAACAATGGGGACAAAATTTGCGCCAAATTATGCCAATCTTGTATTGGGTTACTTAGAAAACACCTTATATTCTCAGGTGTCAGCACATTTTGGTAAAACAATAGCAGATAAAATGAAAAAGAACTATGTGCGATACCTAGACGATATCTTTATGAATTGGGACGAGAGAGATGGACATTTCTCAACAGTCATAAACATCATGAATAACCTGGACCCCAAACTAACATTTACATGTGACATATATATATATATATATATATATATATATATATATATATATATATATATATATATATATAAACAAATGCATTACACATTCCTGCCGACACACACACACACACACACACACACACACACACACAGGGGCGTCATTTGGGGGGGGCAGCGAGGGGCGCTCGCCCCCCCAAGCCTTCTGAGGGGGCCCCCAAATCAACTACAATTAATGAAAAAATATTAAGTTAACACCGTAAAATTAAAAATAATTTGTATTTAGCCTCAATAGGTTTTGAGTGAAATACATCGTGTGTGTGTGTGTGTGTGTGTGTGTGTGTGTGTGTGTGTGTGTGTGTGTGTGTGTGTGTGTGTGTGTGTGTGTGGGTGGGTGTGTGTGTGTGTGTGTGTGTGTGTGTGTGTGTGTGTGTGTGTGTGTGTGTGTGTGTGTGTGTGTTCTTACCTAATTGTTCTTACCTAATTGAATCTTTACAGGAATGACCTGTGTATTGAACCCTTTTTATCATATATATATATATATATATATATATATATATATATATATATATATATATATATATATATATATATATATATATCCTAAAATTTATGAATAGTTTTAGCACAATATTTCATTTGGTAGTGCATTCCACTGATCAATTGCCCTATTTGGGAAACTGAATTTCCTTACATTGTTATCGCCTCTCTTTTTATGTAATTTTTTGTAGGGTCCTCTTGTTGATGCTTCCCCATAGGTTATATATTCATTTATGTCTATTTTCTCCTTCCCTGAGATGCAGTTATATAGCAAAGTCATGTCTTCTTTTTTCCTTCTCTCCTGTAGTGTTGGTAGATTCAGTTTTTCTAGTCTTTCTTCGTAACTTAGATTCCTTAAGCTTGGTACCCATCTTGTAGCCGCGGTTTGTACTTTTTCAATCTTATCTATGTGTTTTTTTAGATAAGGATTCCAGACTACTGATGAATACTCCAGGTTTGGTCTGATGAATGATGTTATTATCT
The DNA here is from genome assembly GCF_032717465.1 of Coenobita brevimanus. Taxonomy (NCBI): domain Eukaryota; kingdom Metazoa; phylum Arthropoda; class Malacostraca; order Decapoda; family Coenobitidae; genus Coenobita; species Coenobita brevimanus. The sequence continues at coordinate 375,917 of NC_137012.1, forward strand.
TCCTCAGCATATCTTCATTTTATATGTGAATGCTGTTCTCATATTAGCAAGCAGTGTTTATATGTTACGTATCTTCTCACTGATGTGATCAGCTGGAGATAGTCTGTTACTGATAATCACTCCTAGGTCCTTCTCCCTTTCTGATATGTGTAGGGTTGATCTTCCTAACTTATAATTCCAATCTGGTCTTTTCTCACTTTTACCAAACTTAATACATGACACTTGTCCACATTAAATTCTACATTCCATTTATTGCTCCATTCATGAAGCTTACTTAATTCCTCTTGCAGTTCTTTGCAAGAATCTGTCAGTAATTTTCCTTTGTATTTTTGCATCATCCGCAAACATATTAGCTTCCATTTTCATTGTTACTGGCTATGTCATTTATATATAGTAATAACATAATTGGTGTCAGCACTGAGCCCTGTGGAACTCGGCTAGTCACTTCCCTCCATGATGAGTAATTTCCCCTTAGTACTGTTCTCATTTCCCTTTTTCTGAGAAAATCCTGCATCCAACAGTACAGGTTGCCTTGGATACCTCCTTGATGGTACGGTTTCCATAAAAGTCTTTGGTGCGGTACTTTGTCAAAATGCTTTCTTGAAATCTAAGTAGATACTGTCCACCCATCCTTCTCTTTTCTGTAATGTTTCTGTAACTATCATAGTAGCTTAATAGATTAGTAAAACATGATTTTCCCTTTCTAAAACCAAACTGTCTTTCTGTTGTCATATTGTGTTCTTCTAGATGGTTTACCCAAACTTTTCTTATCAGCTTCTTCAGTATCTTACAACACTGGTCAGTGATACTGGTCGGTAGTTGAGTGGATTCTGTCTATTCCCTTTCTTGAATAGGGGAACAATGTTTGCTTTCTTCAAAATATCAAGTAGTTGACCTTGATATAAGGATTCCTTGAATATTAAATATATTGGTCTACTTAACTCTTCTGCACATTCATGTGGCACCCAACCTGAAATTTCGTCAGATCCATTTGTGTGTGTGTGTGTGTGTGTGTGTGTGTGTGTGTGTGTGTGTGTGTGTGTGTGTGTGTGTGTGTGTGTAATAATTACAATAATTTACTAGGTATATTAAAGGATGTCAATGTAAACATGTTCCTAGCCTGCTGTTCAGTTCAATTCAGTATCGAGCTGCCTTTTTTATTGTATTCTGGCTATCATTAAAAGCTTTTATTCATCTTGGGAAGAACATACCTGTAGGTAGGAGTCTTAAAAGTTCATTTAGATCAGTGGTTCCCAAAGTGGGGGGTGATCCGGAAAGATCCAGGGCGACGGTGAGGTACTGTGGGACCGTGAGGAAAAAGGGCATAGCAGGGGGGCGGCAGGGTGGCATGAGAACCAAGTAAGCATTTTTATTTTTCACAAAATCTATATGACAAGATCTAAGTCACAAACACTTAAACGATATATATGCTTCACAAAAAATAAAATTAACATAGAATTGTAGGCTACACGAAAACATGGTTTTATTCTATTTTGTGGTTCAAAGTCGGAGTTAAAAGTTCGAACGTTTGCCAATGCTAGAATATCCATTTGTGCGTGTGTCAGGAAGTAACTGGTTTATTAAATAATTATATATAGTATATATATTTGTTTACTGCTTTAATTCATTAGACATAGCTTTGCATGTGGCTTCAGAATGCTCGCTCGCCACCCCACCCATGGGGGGAGATTGGAGTAGGGGGGCCTCCTAAATAGCCTATCCCCCCCCCCAAGGAAAACTGAAATGACGCCCCTGCACACACACACACACACACACACACACACTCGAACACACAAACACACACACACTCGAACACACAAACACACACACACTCGAACACAAACACACACACTCGAACACAAACACACACACTCGAACACAAACACACACACACACAAACACACACAAACAAGCAAACACACACACACACACACACACACACACACACAATACAGGAAAGAGAAGGATGGGTGGACAGTATCTATTTAGATTTCAAGAAAGCATTTGACACAGTACCACACCAAAGACTTTTATGGAAACTGTACCATCAAGGAGGAATTCGAGGCAAACTGTTTTGTTGGATGCAAGATTTTCTCATAAAAAGAGAAATGAGAACAGTACTAAGAGAAAACTACTCAACATGGAAAGAAGTGACTAGTGGAGTACCACAGGGCTCAGTGCTGGCACCAATCATGTTTTTAGTGTACATAAATGATATAGACAGTAACAATGGAAATGAAAGCTATCTAAATATGTTTGCAGATGATGCAAAAATACAAAGGAGAATTACTAACACAGACTCTTGTAAAAAGCTGCAAGAAGAATTAAATAAACTTCATGAATGGAGTAATACATGGCAAATGGAATTCAATGTGGACAAGTGTCATGTAATCAAGTTTGGTAAAAGTGGAAAAAGACCTGATTGGGATTATACGTTAGGAAATAAAACCCTATACACATCAGAAAGAGAGAAAGACCTAGGTGTGATTATCAATAACAGACTATCTCCGGCTGACCACATCAGTGAGAAGGTACGGAACATGTATACACTGCTTGCAAATATGAGAATAGCATTCACATACATAAATAAAGACATGTTAAGAAGGATAATAACATCATTCATCAGACCAACCCTGGAGTATACATCAGTAGTCTGGAGTCCTCATCTCAAAAAACGCACAGACAAGATTGAAAAAGTTCAAGGGGCCGCTAAAAGATGGATACGAAACTTAAGGGATCTAAGCTACGAAGAAAGACTAAATAAACTGAATCTACCAACACTACAGGAGAGAAGGAAAAGAGGTGACATGATAATGCTATATAAATGCATATCAGGGAAGGAGAAAATAGACATAAATGATTACTTAACTTATGGGGAAGCATCAGCAAGAGGACACTGCAAAAAACTGCATAAGAAGAGAGGTGATAAAGATGTAAGGAAATTCGGTTTCCCAAACAGAGCAATTGCTCAATGGAATGCACTACCGAATGAAATAGTATGTGGCAAAACAATTCACAAATTTAAGGATATGTACGATAAATATGGTTTAAGACACGGGACAGTACGAGCTTGACTCATTCCTGTAAAGATACAATTAGGTAAGAACAATTAGGTAAGAACACGTTCATACAGATGTACGCACATTCATGGGCGTCATCTGTTCTCTGAAAGTTGGGGGGACGTGGGTTGCTAATTTTGCAAGCTAAGCGAGCCTATACAGCAATATTTGGTGCATATAAAGGTTATATTAAAATGAATATATGACATTAAGGGGGGGAGGGAATCATCTCAAATCATCAACAAGCTGTCTGGAGTATCCTCAAAGAGCAGTTATCGTATATTTTGCTTCATTTATCATTTATTAACTAGACCAAGCAAACTGTGTAGCACAGTACATACAGACTCTTAACGAAAGAGAACCATTAAAAAAATAGTCTCCTTGTTTTAATGACTATTTCAGGATTATTAACTTAGAATACCAAGACTCAACATGCATTCCATAGCACTTCTTTGTGACTAGCACCATATTCTAGTCTTAAGCTCAGTACACATGTTTAAGATGGAGATGGGATTTCTGTACCTAGTTAAAGTGAAGAAAACATACGTACAAAAATCTCTCTTTTCTTTGCAATTGTCTACGTACTCAAAATTTGGACTTTATAAAACATTTGTATCAAGTACATTATCCCCTGTGAGATGTGGGGACCCAAGGCTTTCATAATGCCCAGCCTTCACCCCTAACAGCATTACAATAAAAAAAAAAAAAATCAATTCACCCCTTGGAGATTCAAACTGCATGCAAGACAAGACCATCATCCTAACTATACTTCTTTTACACTAACTTGGCCTAGATTTCCATTCTTTTGCAACTGATTTCACATAGACGATACAAGAAGACAATGCTATCGCTCTGCATCCATTGCACAGCACTTCCTCGTGATCAGCATCATTTTCTAGTGTTAATCTATTGTTACAACTCAGAATTCAAGATGGAGAGATGGCAAGATTGGGCTAAGTTAAGGTAAAACCAGTACAGCACCCACAAATCACTAAGACAACATAGTACAGTACTTTCTTCAACACAGGACTTCCTTCAGCATAGTACTCCCTTCAACAGAGTACTCCCTTCAACAGAGTACTTCCTTCACCACAGTTTGGTTACAGAGACTCTCAGTTTTGTCCTGGTAATGCTTCCCTTCTTCACTGACCCTTCACAAAATCAGCAATGAACAGGTAACGAAGGTAAGCCCGTGGAAACTAAGCCTGGAAAGTTAGTCTAATCCATAATATACTGTTTACTAAATGGCTTGTTGATCATTTTGCACTATGGCACAGAACTAAATAGCAGATGAATTATGAGATGATATTCCTTCACCTTTAACATTTTATTTCTGTGTCTGCCTCCTCTCTTCCTATTTCTCCCATTTCTCCTGTTACTTTTTATCACTCCTCTCTCCTTTCAGGTGGCTTTACGTTGAGTGACAAGCCTAATGGTTTCCTGTAAGCCAGGAAACATTTACAGTGCTGGGTGGTAACCATATAACCAACCCATACGTGTTCCCTACGTTTCAACAAGTATGTTGGTGGAGGGTTTGTGCCCCTCCCCGTAAAACAACTCAAAGACAAACGGCCACCCCTTACGGGATTATTGCGCCTGGCTATAGATGGATACAAAGATGCTTACGAGGCTCCTAAGCACTTCTTTACCAGTGTATACTCTTGCATGTGGCAAATTAGTTCTCTCTTGTTTAATATTAACATGATTGCAACTTATGTCTAAAATACCTGCCGCCGCCGGACCACCCACCCCGCCACCCCCCACCCCACCACCAAGCCGCTACCACACCACCACCCCAGGAGGACACCACGGTGGGGCTAGTGACCCAGAACAAGAGGGTCACCGGGACACTACTGTCCTGAGTCCCTCTTCCCCGCAACTATCCCAACACCAGGTAAGCAGAAAGAGATAAGGACCCTGCGAGCAGGACAGCCGTCACCAGAATCGGGGTGGGATTGAACAAGATTCAGTCCCAGGTGACACCGCGTTCACGGCCACTGTACGTGACGGGGAAGGAGCGGCTACTGTATGCCCTTCAGTTACCTCCCCAAGGGCAGGCAGGCCTAAGGCTACGGCCAAAGTACGTACCAGGGTAAGGGGACCCTCGGCTACAGCCTCAGTACGTACCGGAGAGGGCACGGCCTCTGTGCACCCCTCTCCTGCCTCTCTCTCCTACGGGAGCAACACCCCGTTCACGGCCACTGTACGTGACGGGGAAGGAGCAGCCACTGTACGCCCTTCAGTTGCTTCCCAAAGGGCAGGCAGGCTTACGGCTACGGCCGAAGTACGCACCAGGGTAGATAGACCCTCGGCTATGGCCTCAGTGCGTACTAGAGAGGGCGCGGCCTCTGTGCACCCCTCCTGCTTTTCTCTCCTACGGAAGCAACACCGCGTTCACGGCCACTGTACGTGACGGGGAAGGAGCGGCCACTGTACGCCCTTCAGTTGCTTCCCATAGGGCGGGTAGGCCCACGGCTACGGCCGCGGTACGTACCAGGGTAAGCAGACCCAAGGCTACGGCCTCAGTACGTACTGGAGAGGGCGCGGACTCCGTGTACCCTTCTGCCTTTTCCTCCTTCGGGAGCAGCACGGCCACTGTACGCCCTTCAGCTGCGAGTCCTAGGAGTCACGAAACCGCGCTCACGGCCGCTGTACGTGACGGGGAAGAAGCGGCCACTGTACGCCCTTCATTCGTGGTTCCGAAGGCCCTCCCGACGCAGGAAATCCCTTGCGCGGCCGACCCTTTCCCTCTCGGCTGCGTGGGACGCCCTTTGTCACTTCCGGGAGTGTTGCCCCGGAGGTGCTGCCAGAGTGGTGGCGTGGCCCGATCCAGGTCCTACCGCTTACCCCTGGGAGATCCCTGCTCCTGCCGGACACCCAACGGAGATGGTGCCACAGCTCACCCCTTTCGGCGCCTCCCCCTACAGGCGACCGCAGTCCTAGGTCTCCCAGGCCCGACCAGCAGCCCCCAGGTGAAGGCAACCCAGGCTCTCTCTCCCCACGGAGCCAGAGGCGACAGGCTCGCCTCCTACAGCTGTTTGACCCCAGTCCCGAGGGCCACCTCTCAGGTCGAGGCCCCCAGACCGGAGGGCCTCCCTGCACCCCACCAACGAGGCTCCAGTACGAGGGCCTCCTCCCAGGTCGAGACCCCCAGACAGGAGGGCCTCCCTGTACTCCACCGACGACCAGGACCCGGGCAGTGACTCCCCTTCGGGCAGTGTATTGCCCTCAGCAGGAAGGCTCCCTCTAAGGCCTCCCCCTCACGCCCGGACACCGTAGTGAATTATACCCAGGAAACACGGGTAAATAATGACGATTAACGCCCCTTGTGTCGTGAACAGTCGAGACAGGAAGATAACAGTGAACAGTGACAAAGTGAGGGCCAGAATAATACCAGTGACAAAGTTACCAATAACCTACCAAAGCCCGATACCCGGCAGAATAGAAAATAGCCTGAGTCCCAGATAAGAGAACTTATAGAAATCGTGAACCAAGACCAGGGTGCGCGGGAGAATCAAAAAGTCTGTGAATAAGTGCCGTCGCGACTGAGTGACTCCATCAAGTGTCGCGACCCGCACCCTATCTAGTTATAGTAACATTCACCCCACTAACTCTTGGCCCTGTTCATCCTTAGTGCACCGGACTCAATTTATATAATGCCAATTCTGCCTAAAGACGAAATAAGGGTATCACGATATTATAATTAACTACCTAAGTGTACATGCAGAATACTGTCTCAAGTGTAACTGTAAATCTTGGTGTTAAAGGCTATGTGTCCCTGTCTACCGTATATCCAATACCTCTCTGTTTTATATTGTAACGGTGTAGGAATTAAGACAATAGATGTGTTAAGGTATACTGCCTGGTTTTTATGTCCTGTTCCCTTGTGGGTGCTTTACTTCCCGTCCGGAAAGTGGACCCCGCTCAGTCGCTGGTGTTCTTAGAACGAGAAGTCGGACTAAAAACACCCAGCATAACAATGTCAGTATTTAGCATTCTTCTGTCCGTCATCCAATCCCCTTCCGCCCTATCAGGAGCACAGCGGCCCAGGGAATATTAAATGCATCTATATGATGAGATAAAGGAATGGAGTGGAGAAGTATATGAGAGTGGTAAATTTTTACAAGTGGACAATACACCCCCCAGGTAGTGCAATATATTTTTCTAGCAGTTTTTGATGCGATTCGAATGTTTCCGACTTTCATTTTTGTAGGAAATGCCCCTCACCGAACACAATAAAATTACCAAACCAAACCCAACATACCTAACCTATCTTAGGGGAGTAATAATCAATTTCTGAATGGGGAAATGGGGGTTATTTGTGATCCTTAGGGACTATACTATACGATAATGGTGCTAAAATTCCAAAACTGCATATTGTCCACTTGTAAAATACCAGATTTCCCATGTCATTGTACTTCCCATAGTAGGGAGCACCTATTACTTTTACCGTTATCTTTCGTCTTTCAGTAGTCTACCCCGTACCTTGTGCGCACGTACACTAGAGCAACTTCTGTGCTGCCAGAAGAAAAAAAAAAAAACGCTTATTCAACATCCTTAATGTCCCATTCGTGCTGAATATATGGTTACAAACTCACAATGTGGCTTGGCTAATGCCTAGTTTGTCAGCAACCACACTATTGTATATTAGTTTTTCTTGTCTGATGATCATTTCACCATGCTTTCGTATGCCTGTCACAATGCATAACTGTTCACTACAAACTTCTATATAGCACAACTACACACTTCTAATTATATAATTTACCTAGACTACATGTAACAACGAACAGTAAAAAGAACTTCGGCTCACGTAGTGCACTTTGTAAACACTGATTCAGCAGATGGGCAGTTATGCTCTACAGAAAATTGTAAATGTGAATGGTAGACCCAATCAAAGTGGTTCTAAATATCTTTATGCAAAATATATCCCATCTACATTAATTAAGCAAGTCTAGCCACCCTTGTTCTACAGTATGATAAACATCAGTTAACATCGTGCTAAGTCTGTTCTTCACTCTGCTAAAAATAATTTCATCCGTACTAAATGCTCTCAACTCTCCAACTCGAATTCTTCCCGCTCCTTCTGGCACCTTGTCAAAAACCTTTCTAACAACTTTACCTCTTCATCCTTCCCTCCTCTTTTCTACTCTGATGGTTCTATAGCTATTTCTTCTACTGATAAAGCAGATCTCTTCGCACAGACTTTCTCCTCCAATTCCACCTTAGACGATTCCGGTGCTGTTCCTCCATCACTTCCCCCCTCTGACTTCCTCATGGCTGACATTAAAATTTCTTCAGCTGATGTATTTTCTGCCATCACTGGCCTCAGTACTAACAAGGCATATGGGCCTGATGGGGTCCCTCCTGTTGTTCTCAAGAACTGTGCTTCTGTGCTTACACCCTGCCTAGGCAAACTCTTTCGCCTTTGTCTGTCAACTTGTACCTTTCCTTCTTGCTGGAAGTTTGCTCTCATTCAGCCAGTCCCAGAGAAGGGTGACCACACCCAACCCTCCAACTATCGTCCAATTGCTTTAACGTCCTGTATTTCAAAAGTTTTCGAGTCTATTCTCAATAGAAAATTTTTAAAGCATCTTTCCTATCACAACCTTCTTTCTGATCGTCAGTAGCCTACGGGTTCCGTCAGGGACGCTCTACTGGCGATCTTCTCACCTACCTTTCAGACTCCTGGTCATCCTCCTTTCGGGACTTTGGCGAAAGCTTTGCCATTGTACTTGACATCTCAAAGGCTTTCGATCGAGTCTGGCATAAATCTTGAATTTCCAAACTGCCCTCCTACGGTTTCTATCCTTCTATCTGTGCCTTCATCGCTAGCTTCCTTTCTGGTCGTTCTATAGCCGCTGTTGTAGACGGCCATCGTTCTTCTCCTAGATCTATCAACAGTGGTGTTCCTCAGGGCTCTGTCCTATCACCAACTCTCTTCCTTTTATTCATCAATGACCTTGTAAGCTGTACATCTAACCCTATCCACTCATACGCTGATGACTCCACCTTTCACCTTTCCATTCGGTTCCCGCAACGCCCATCTCAACAGTTACTTCAACAAACAAGGGATGAGGCTATGGCACACCTAATGTCTGACTTGGCTCGTATCTCTGATTGGGGTAAAATTAATATGGTTGTTTTTAATGCATCTAAGACTCAGTTCTTACACCTATCAACCCAACAAAATCTTCCTCAGGTATACCCACTAATGTTTAATAATATTCAGCTTAATCCTGCACCATCCTTGAACATGCTTGGGGTTTCATTTACTCGGGACTTATCTTGGAAAGATCATATTACATCTCTTGTAAAATCTGCTTCCAAGAGACTGGGTGTGCTAAGCCAACTCCGCTTTTTCTTTACCCCTGAACAATTGTTGACTCTATACAGGGGTTTTATCCGCCCCTGTGTGGAGTACAACTCTCATGTGTGGGGAAGCTCCCCACATACAGCTCTTCTCAATAGGGTGGAGTCAAAGGCTTTTTGTCTCATTAACTCTCCTCCTCTTACTGACTCCCTTCAACCTCTGTCTCTTCGCCACACTGTTGCATCTTTATCTCTTTTCTATCGCTACTTTGATGGTCACTGCTCCTCTGAACTGTCTGCTTGCATTCCTCCACCTCTACGACGGGTGCGTAGCACCCTTCTGGCAGCAAACTCTCATCTCTTTTCTGTCCAACTCTCTAATGCAAGAGTTAACCGTTACTCCCAGTCTTTCATTTATGCAACAGGTCAACTCTGGAACTGTCTCCCTCTGTCTGTATTTCCTGCTGCCTATGATCTCCAGTCTTTCAAAAGCAGTGTGTCCAGGCATCTCAAAATGATCGGATCTTGGATTTGGCTCTCTATTGTATTTTGTTTTTCTCTTGGAGGGAACTGTTACTGCGGGCTCATGGCCTTTGGTTCCTTCTTCCTCGCATAAAAAAAAAAGGGCACCTTCAGAGCGGCTACCAGCCATCTCCTGACTAGGGTGGGAGCGGCTACCAGCCATCTCCTGATTACCTCCAGAGCGGCTGCCAACCATCTCCTGATTACCTCCAGAGCGGCTGCCAACCATCTCCTGTAGGAGGGTCGAGCGGCTACTGGCGGTCTCTTGTAGGGCACCTTCGCAGAGGCTTCTGGCCGTCTCCTGACGAAGGCGGGAGCAGCTACTGGCCATCCCCTGTAGGAGGGTTGAGCGGCTACCGGCCGTCTCAGGGTGCTGCCTGGAGCTAGAGTAATAGCTCCATCCCAATGCTGTCGGTGGTCAGCTGCCCGGAAGGTAGTCTCTTTTTCCTGCTATGGTGGCGGCGGGCGAGTTCCGGGTCATAGAGGCGCGCGGCCCGGGCGGACTTATGTCCCCGTCATCCGGAGTCAGGTCGCGCTCTGTTTGCCCCTCCGTAGGCTCCTTCTGGGGGTGTTGAGATGCCCTCAGCAAAACTATTCGGCATTTCAGTCAAAATAATACCTCCACGAAGAAATGACAAAAAACAAAAAAAAAAATGAAGCGAACAACCCTGTAGGGGAAATGTGTTGTGACAGTGGTTGTGACGGGGAATAATATTTACGGGGAACTGGCCCGGAAAACCATATAGAAGTGCCATTTTAAGGATGTCTAGAGTTATTTAGAGATATTATCAAAGCTCTGATAGATCCTTAACCATATTTTAGTGAGTCAAACCTGTTTATTAACGATTTTGTAAATAATGTTTGTGCTTAGTGGTTTGGAGACCATTGAGGGCAAGTAACCTGAAGTTAGCGATTAGTTGAAACCCCCCCCAAGCTGCTGCATACAGAAGAAGGAGAGGGTCAAGCGAGGAAAACACCAGTCATCACAATGTCGGGGTCCAGTTATGATCGTGCTATTACGGTTTTTAGCCCTGATGGCCATTTATTCCAGGTAGAATACGCCCAGGAAGCCGTCAAGAAGGGGTCCACAGCAGTGAGTATCGGCTAAATGCTTTGTTAATGTGTAAATGGCAAGGGGGTGGAGGGGTCACTCATGCCGGGTTTCAAACTTCGCTGTGTCATTTCTTAGGATGTTTTCTACAGAAATGATCAACTCAAGTGTAAGTGTTGCTTTGCGATTATCTTACGGGCATATACTTAAACCTGGAATCGCAAAATGGAATGCAGACTTCAAAGATTGTTTATGACGGTCATAGTCAATATGCTGTTTCAGACAGCCGTGGAATTTAATTATGACTAGGTTTTTTGGTGCTTTAGTTGGGAATTGATCGCATTTAACCTACAGTCATGTCACAGATCAGTCGTTCCCAAGTTTTGCCTCCCCCCTCCACCTCAGACGACAATAGGGCACCACTAGGGAATCAGGGGTTGTGGGTGGGGGAGCATGGCTTAAAGGGTTATTCCCACAAAAGTGAAGGTAGAAATATTCCAAATCAACAGACTCTGTGTATGCATCTATCGCTAGATGCCATAATCCTGTAAGGGGTGGCCGTTTGAGTTCGGTGCGTTACAGGGAGAGGCACTAACCCTCGGCTGACCCATTTTTTGATACTTGGGGAACACTTATGGGTTGGCTATATTGTTGCCACCCAGCATTGTAAATGGTTTCCTGGCTTACACTCAATATAAAGCCACCCAAAAAGGAAAGAAGAGTACAGTGGGGCACCAATTTTCGCGCCTAATTGGGTCCAAAAATAATGCGCGAAAGTGGAATTAGCGAAAGTTGGGGCATTGTCTTTATGGCAAAAAGGCTAATTGGTTCCCGGTTATCCTAAAGTAACATCAGATTTTCATTTTCACTTGCAATACAGTACATCAAATCACTATTGTACATTACATTGTGAGATACAAACAATAAAAACTGTACAGTACACATTATATGAGGAGAAACATACCACAGAGACCAGGTTGAGGTGTTTAATGGATGTTGGGGGTAAGTATCCGAGGCACGTGGCGGGCTTATTTAGCCACGCCAGACGTATTGGCGCCACCTCTTGCTGCCTCGCTACCACTCTCTCTCTCTGCCTCCTCAGATGCAACTTGATGCAACACTTCCACTCTGTGCTGAATTCATTATTATACTGCCGTTTCTTCACTCCAACACGATACTCTCTTTTAGCCTTGGCCTTTCCTCCCGACTTTGAATGTCCCGGCCACTTTTTATCACCACCACTGCCTCCCGGCCCTCCCCCCACACCACCAGGCTCTCCCCCCACACCACCAGGCCCTTTCCCCACACTACCAGGTATAGTAGAGGCCATTGAACCGTGAGAATCCAACACAATGGAGCTAGCACGCTCGTACACAATGGCAGGAATGGGTGGACAGAGTGTTGACATGACGTCATTCAAGATGGCGGTGGGTTGCAGGCGGGCGGTGCAGGAAATTCAAAGTTCAAAATATTGTCCCAAACCCAAAATTTGTGGGCGAAAATCGATTTTTTTCAAGTGAAAGTGGAAGTTAGGGAATATTTGGTGCATGCCGCGAAAGTGGATTCCGCGAATCCTGCTGTAGCGAAAGTTAGTGCCCCACTGTACAGTAATAAGAAGTGACAAGAAAGGTGGGAGAAATACAAAGAGAGGACAGACACAGAAAAAGAATGATAAAGGTGAAAGACAAAGTAGGCAGCACTACATTAAATGAGTGGATAATGGTTGCCACCACCTGTCAACAAACAACACCATTAAGAAAATATCCTTATCCCAGCTGGAGAGGCTGTACTCCCCAGACCACCCCCCCCTGCAACATTAACCACCTCATCACATTCAAACCTAACCTTCCAAATGCTTGAACTGTACCATCTTTAAAGCTGTCCAGTATGCGTGGTACCATGAATATTTGTCGTTTCCGTAATTTGCAGTTAGGACAGTCACCCACTCTTGGTAACATTCCATTATCTTTTAATAAGCCAATATCTGCATCATCTTCCTGGAAAAAATTAATCACAGATGCCCAGTAGTTATAAGAACAGCCTTTTTTTTAACCGATTTTAAAATCAGAGTTGAGGAAGCATAGCTGCTTATGCAAGTGTTGACGTGACCATTTATGTAAGTGTCACATCTCCCAAATTAAACACTGTCACTGGTTTCTCTGCTTGGTTGGCACATGTGCCATATGTGACCAACATTGCCACTCCCTTCCCCTATCCACAGTCAAGGTCATATCAAAAAGTTGTTTATTTTGGTTCATTTTAATATCCAACAACTACATGTATTGGAAAAAAAAGTTAGCAGATGTGCACTATAAACTGCCACAAGGAATATTCCTGATTCCTGATTGTCGGAAATGACAAATTGTCAGATATAATTTTGGCCCTCATGATCTCACATAGATTTGAATCCAGAGTGCAATTTCAAGTTTCTTGTGGACCAAAGTCAGATGAATGCCATCATAAAATGCCCTTTTGGCACAACTCCTCACTCCTCAGTGCTGATTTACCCAAATTTACCCAGGTCGTCATAACATAACCTCATCTGTTCTAGCCAATCCATACCTAACCTAACTAAACCTAGATTTTCTTGGCATAATCCGTAATATCCTACTCTAATCTGATGAACTCAAATCTAACCTTGTTTAACCTGATTTATCCACGGAGCTCTTTAATATGGAGGGGCTATCTCTGCAGCGAGCGTTTGGCTGATACATCACACTCATCGCCCCCACCATGGTAATGCAATTGGAATACTGTTCTTAACCTGCTGTCTCTTTTTCACTGTTGCTTCCATAAGCTGTAAAGTTGACCACGGCACTATATTATCTGGATTCATCGGCCAATTTCAAAAGGCACGGGCATCAGGCATGGTGCACAAACATGGTTGCCGCTACATCAGTACCACCCTGAGACCCTGGAGGTGGGCACACAGACTACACGGCACTACCCATGAGAAAGCCCCTCCATATTATAGAGCTCAGTGGACACCTATATCCTAAAAACTTATTTTAACATAATCATAACCTTACCTCACCAAATTAATCCTGGCCTAACCTAATTTTCCCTGATCTAACCTAACCTAATCCTGACCTGCTGTTTTTGACAATTATACAATTGTCTCCATAAATGTACAGTATCTGTCTATAGCCAGATGCCTAAATCCTTTAAGGGGTGGCCACAAACAAATTGATTCCATGTTGCCCTGCCCTCTGCCATTACATTGCTCTCTTCTCCCCTCAGCTCGTGCCCTCTTCTCTCATACCTCTCCACTCTACCCCTCCACCTCATTCTCAGTCTCCCCTTCTCCCTCCCCCCTTCCACCCCATTCTCGGTCTCCCTCCCTCCACCTCACTCACATATGCTATCCTTGTTAGTCTCTCACCATCCTCTCCACATGGCCAAACCACCTCACTGTATATCTCCTAACACTTTCTATCACATCCACATCTACACCACAATGCTCCTTCATTTCCTTGTTTGTCAGTCTCTCTCCATGTACTGTAACTCCACATTCTTTTTTCAAAGAACTCATCTCCACTGCTCACACTCTTGACTTGTGTCCTTCCAGCAAGATCCAAGCTTCACTTTCATATGTCAGAGTTGGTATCAATAGTATCATGCAGCTACTTTGTTTTACATCCATGCTGACTTCCCTATTTCTTACAACTGCATTCAAACAACCAGCAACCTTTCTTCCTTGTTGTATCCTTTCAAGCACATCACTCTCCAATGTTCCATCTTTACTGATCACACTACCCAAGTATTTAAATGCACTCACATTTTCCATTTCCTCCTCATTCAACCTCACTGTATATTCAGTGACTTCATTTCTCTCGAAGACCACAACTTTACTTTTCCCTACATTCACCTTTAGATTCCGTTTCTTACACACACTCCGAAACTCATTCACCAAGCCTTGCAGCTCCCCTTTGTCTTTAGTACAGTATCATTTACAAACAACAGTACTGGAAGTTTCCAAACCTTCCTTTTCATGCAGCAGTTAGTGGACTTGGGTGATTTGTTCAGACTGACACCAGAGGATTTTGTTCTGCTGAGAGAAATCCTAGTAGTCATAGCCTAGGCTTCAAAAAACCTTCACAGGTAACTTTGTCCCTTTTTTTGGTACGCTTAGTCTAACAACAAATGGGTTTGTTTGGTCGAGGAAAATCCTACCAGTCAGAGGTGTAAAGGGCTGACTTTTCTTTATTTTGTTTTCGTTTTTAACCAGCCCCATCCCAACGTTTTCTGGGCAGTGGTTCGCCCCAGTTCTGACATTTTTGGA
The DNA here is from genome assembly GCF_032717465.1 of Coenobita brevimanus. Classification (NCBI taxonomy): domain Eukaryota; kingdom Metazoa; phylum Arthropoda; class Malacostraca; order Decapoda; family Coenobitidae; genus Coenobita; species Coenobita brevimanus. The sequence continues at coordinate 391,140 of NC_137012.1, forward strand.
CCTTTCTTTTCTTTTTTTGGCTCAAACATCCGCTTTTGGTGAGAAACATCAAAAATTCATAGAGAAATCGCTCACCTGAGGTTTAAAATACTCGATCCAGGTACGAGTTCCTCCTTACTTGACTAGGTTTTCTAACAGGCTGGCACCAAAGAAAACGAGTTCTGTGGGAGGGTAACTATTTTAGCCACTCATAAACAGTATTTATTTATTTACTTGGTACAAATTTATATGTAGTACAAGAGTATATTGGTTTTCAAACAGTAATATAGGCATTAAAAGCATTGTTTCACTCACTAACTCATCACCATTCATGACCTTTTTTTCCCACATTACCTGATCATCATTTCTGACTGTTTCTTCCTCTAATGCTATGTAAACTTTGTCCTCCACATTGTCATCAATTGGGGAATCACACTGGGCCTGAATGTCTTTATTAGCCAGGTCACTGGTAACAGGTGAATTGCCGAGACAGTGGCGTGCAGGGGGGGAGGAGAGGTTATGCAGTGTAAGGCATTGTCCCTGCTTGGCATCTTGTAGAGAAATGGAGGAAGGTGTCCCGTGTATACGTGCCAAAAATCACTTGCGAAATCACTCGCGAAAATTGAAAATTGTGCAAATTATGCAACTTGCAATGTTGCCGCGTTAATTCACGTCGCCGGGACATGAGTGCACATCATGTGCGGACATTAATTCACGTCGCCGGGACGGCGCGGGTTAAAGGCTCCAACATGCTTGCATGTGTCGGCCTTGGTCACCTAATGGCGGCTCTCCATGCTGCACAATCCATTGCAGCCTCCCTGTTCAGTCCCTTAACCCTGAGGTCACACTTAATGACCTCATCCCATGTCTTTCTCGGTCTACCCCTCATAACCCCACCCCCAATATTAACACTTCTCACCTTCTTCACCCAATTATCATCCCCCATCCTCTCCACGTGTCCAAACCATCTCAATCTACCTCTCCTCATCACAACACCAATACACTCCAGTCCCATCCTACCTCTCAACTCTTCCATCGTAAACCCAGCCCCTCCAGGCCTTGGACGCAGGGACGCACTGCACATCCACCTAATCATTGTCATTTCTGTACGTCTGAGCCGGCAGATATCTTCCTCCTTCACTGCCCAGGTCTCACTACCATACAGCATTACACTCCTAACACACGCTGCATACAAAGACCCCTTAGCACATAGGGAGAGTCCTCTCAATGTCAGGAGAGGCAAGAGCTCCCTGAACTTCTTCCAACCACTTCTCACCCTAGCCACAGAGCTAGCTCCAGCCTCACCTCCAGCACACAACATGTCTCCCAAATAACAAAACTCTTCCACACACTCAAGAGATTCACCAGCAAGTTCAATCCTTTCACGTCTGACAATCTCCACCTGCTCACCCCGACATGCCGTACACAAAAAATCAGCATTATCTCGCAGTCTACCTGTGATACCACTACATCTCTTATGCACCCATTTATCACACACACACCACACAAGATGGAATTACTTCCCACGCCCTTGTGGCAAACTGCACATGGCCACTCTCCCTCGTCTTTGACAGTACCGCCACCAACCCTAGATATCATCACTTTTGTTTTATCTGCATTTACCCTTAAACCTTTGTGCCCCATACCATCTCTCCACTTCCTAAACTTTTCCTCCACCTCTCTTTCATTCTCTGCAATCAACACTAAATCATCAGCATACAACAACTCCCACAGGAGTCCGTTTCTAAAGTCACGTGAAAGGGCTTCAAGTACCATGATAAACAACATGGGACTCAAGACTGACCCCTGATGCACACCAACATTCACGGAAAGCTCATCACTCAAATCTCCATTCACTCTTACCTGGGTGTGAGCACCCACATACATAGCCATAACTACCCTAACCAGCCACTCCTCCAAGCCAAGCTTTCTCATTGCCCACTTCACCACCTCTCTAGGGACTCTGTCAAAGGCCTTTTCCAAATCAACAAAAACAAAATAAAGATCCCTTCTTCTACCAATATATTTTTCCTGAAGCTGTCGAACAATGAATATAGCATCAGTGGTCCCCCTACCTGGCATAAACCCAAACTGCATCTCATCAATATTCACTCTTTCTCTAATCATGCCTTCTGAAACTCTCTCCATTACCTTCATTATCTGATCTAAAAGCTTTATACCTCTATAATTTCCTCTTTCCAGGGCATCACCCATCCCTTTATACCCATTTACAATTACACTCTTCAGCCAATCATCTGGGACAACACACTCATAAATAATCCTATTTATCAGGTCAGTGACTAAACTCACCCCTATATCGCCTGAGGCCTTCAACATTTCAGCAGTCAACCCAGACACACCTGCTGCCTTCCCCACCCTCATCCTGCCTATTGCCTCACTCACAGTAGCAATATCAATCAAAGGCCAAGGGCCAGACACTGGATCTGCTGGCTCCAAACCTTCCCTGTCCCAGTCAAACTCCTCATTCAGCAACCGGTTATAATGCTTTCTCCATGCATCTTTAATATCCTCACTGTTCACCACTACCCTTCCTTCATCATTCTTCACACACTGCTCACCTGTAATATCCCGATTATCCCTCTTCACTTGACCTGCCACCCTAAATATCATATTTTTCCTTTCCCCATGATTTAGGTTATCAAGTAATAGTCTCTGTGACTCAGACTTTGCCCTGTATACCTCTCTTCTAGCCCTACGCTTGGCAGCCAAATATTCCTCTTTGCTACCTCCCTTCTTCCATTCCCAGAAAAGCCTTCTTTTCTCCTTAACTGCAGCTTCTACACCCTCATCCCACCACCAAGTTACTTTATGTCTTGGTGGTCCTCTTGTCCAGCCGCATGTTACATCAGTAACTCTCAAGAAATTGTTCTTGAGGGCTCTGTACTATTCATTAATGCCTCTGTCTACAGCTCCCTGTTCAGCCACCACCCTCCTCAACTCGCTGTAGAAGGCATCCCTTACTACTTGGTTTTTCAGCTTTCATATTTTTCTTCTAGGTACATAAGTCCTCTTTTTCATCACTTGTTCTTTAAGCACCATATCACAAATCAATAGTTTGTGCTGCTGCACACACTCCGCACTTCCTATAACTTTAACATCTCTCACTAACCTCCTATCAGCCCTCCTAACGAGAAAATAATCTATCTGACTGCTATTTCCCCCAGACTCGTACGTAATTAACCTACTGTCTCTTTTCCTAAAATATGTGTTGCACACAATCATGTCTGTTGCCTCCCCAAACTCGAGTATCCTTTCCCCTTCTGCATTCCTTAGCCCATATGCACATCCCCCATGCACTCCTTCATAACCTTGTGCTGCTTCACCTACATGACCTACATGACCATTTAAGTCCCCTCCCAAAATCACTATCTCATCATCCCGCATACCACCCACTACACGTATTAAATCATCCCAAAATCTATCTTTCTCTGCTTCATCTAGTCCTGCCTGTGGTGCATATGCCGATATAATCACAGCTACCTTTCTACCCAACAGAATTTTCACTACCAATATCCTATCGCTTACTCTCAAAACATTCATAACATATTCCACCCATTTCTCCGCAACCATCACACCAACGCCTCCATATCCGTCTGTCCCCCCCTGCCAAAACAACTTATAGTAACAGTCCTTCCCAACAGTCTTTCTGGCTGATCCACCCCTGTACCGGACTTCCTGCAAACACGCCACATCCACCCACCTCCTACTGACAGCCTCAACGACTTCCCCCGCTCTTCCCCTCAAACTTCCCACATTCCATGAACCCACCCTCATCCCCATGGGTGATTTACATTGTTTAATTAGGTACCATACTGTATGTATTTTTTGCAATTGATATCTCAGAGCACATACAGAGCTTATCATGTATTTTCAGGTTGGTGTAAAGGGGAAGGATGTGGTGGTGTTGTGTGTGGAGAAGAAGTCAGTGCCCCAGCTGCAGGAGGAGAGAACTGTACGCAAGATATGCATCCTTGATGACCATGTAATAATGGCCTTTGCTGGTGGGTCTTGTGTAAAACTGTATTATTTTAGTTATAATCAGTCCACACTTTGATTCTGGCTTGTGGTTTGGTGTATTGGTACTCTAACCCCTTAATTTTGTGGGCTCTTCCTCCATGCTAAGTTGCCAAGGGATCTTTGCATGTGACATAAGAGTGTAATGCTGTATGGTTGTGAGACCTGGGCAGTAAAGAAAGAGCATATTCATAGGCTCAGACATAAAGAAATGACAACGATAAGATGGATGTATAGTGTGTCCTTTAACCCCTTAAACGCGGCCGTGTACAGTCGCTCTCCCCCGAGTGGCGGGGTTGTATCGCGGTCTGAGTACCTGTAGGAAAATATTCGCCAAATTTAACCCTAGAACATTATACTTGGTATGGCAGATAGTACTTACATTCAGCTTTCTCCAGAGACAGGTGTTGAGCCTTCGTGAACTACCCAAGGACTTGTGGAGACTTGCAAAGTTGGGTAACCAAATCTTCACTTTCCGCCGGCATAGATCATGGGTCCAGGGCGAGATGGGGCTCGGGCCTGTGCTAGAGGGTACAGGGCATTGCGGTTCCCAGGCTGCCGCTTCCGCCCAATAGAGAGGGGCCCGAACCTGGGAGTAGCGTCCCAGGAGGCTGCCCTATCAGTGGGTGTATAATGGCGGGATAGTTGCAGTGCCAAGACGCGCTTGGAGGGTGTCCCTGCAGCTGTCCTGGCAGGGTGCCCCGAGGCCACTACCACAGCCACTGGTAAGCTGGTGGGCTAGGGGTCCCAGATCCATTGCCTGGACCTGGGACTGTGCGGTGAGTGGGACCTGTGCTGTGTCTGTCCCCATTTATTAATACTGAAGATGACAAAACAAAAAAGGTTTCAAAGCAAGCCTGAGGACAGTAAATCACCCATGGGGATGAGGGTGGGTTCATGGAATGTGGGAAGTTTGAGGGGAAGAGCAGGGGAAGTCGTTGAGGCATTCAGTAGGAGGTGGGTGGACGTGGCGTGTTTGCAGGAAGTCCGGTACAGGGGTGGATCAGCCAGAAAGATTGTTGGGAAGGACTGTTGCTATAAGTTGTTTTGGCAGGGGAGGACAGACGGATATGGAGGTGTTGGTGTGATGGTTGCGGAGAAATGGGTGGAATATGTTATGAATGTTTTGAGAGTAAGCGATAGGATATTGGTTGTGAAAATTCTGTTGGGAAGAAAGATAGCTGTGATTATATCGGCATATGCTCCACAGGCAGGATTGGATGAATCAGAGAAAGATAGATTTTGGGATGATTTAATACGTGTAGTGGGTGGTATGCGGGATGATGAGATAGTGATTTTGGGAGGGGACTTAAATGGTCATGTAGGTGAAGCAGCCCAAGGTTATGAAGGAGTGCATGGGGGATGTGCATATGGTCTAAGGAATGCAGAAGGGGAAAGGATACTCGAGTTTGGGGAGGCAACGGACATGATTGTGTGCAACACATATTTTAGGAAAAGAGACAGTAGGTTAATTACGTATGAGTCTGGGGGAAATAGCAGTCAGATAGATTATTTTCTGGTTAGGAGGGCCGATAGGAGGTTAGTGAGGGATGTTAAAGTTATAGGAAGTGAGGAGTGTGTGCAGCAGCACAAACTATTGATTTGTGATATGGTGCTTAAAGAACAAATGATGAAAAAAGAGGACTTATGTACCTAGGAGGAAAATATGGAAGCTGAAAAACCAAGTAGTAAGGGATGCCTTCTATAGCGAGTTGAGGAGAGTGGTGGCTGAACAGGGAGCTGTAGACAGAGGCGTTAATGAACAGTACAGAGCCCTCAAGAACAATTTCTTGAGAGTTACTGATGTAACATGCGGCTGGACAAGAGGACCACCAAGACATAAAGTAACTTGGTGGTGGGATGAGGGTGTAGAAGCTGCAATTAAGGAGAAAAGAAGGCTTTTCCGGGAATGGAAGAAGGGTGGTAGCAAAGAGGAATATTTGGCTGCCAAGCGTAGGGCTAGGAGAGAGGTATACAGGGCAAAGTCTGAGTCATAGAGACAATTACTTGATAACCTAAATCATGGGGAAAGGAAAAATATATTTAGGGTGGCAGGTCAGGTGAAGAGGGATAATCGGGATATCATAGGTGAGCAGTGTGTGAAGAATGATGAAGGAAGGGTAGTGGTGAACAGTGAGGATATTAAAGATGCATGGAGAGAGCATTATAACCGGTTGTTGAATGAGGAGTTTGACTGGGACAGGGAAGGTTTGGAGCCAGCAGATCCAGTGTCTGGCCCTTGGCCTTTGATTGATACTGCTACTGTGAGTGAGGCAATAGGCAGGATGAGGGTGGGGAAGGCAGCAGGTGTGTCTGGGTTGACTGCCGAAATGTTGAAGGCCTCAGGCGATATAGGGGTGAGTTTAGTCACTGACCTGATAAATAGGATTATTTATGAGTGTGTTGTCCCAGATGATTGGCTGAAGAGTGTAATTGTAAATGTGTATAAAGGGAAGGGTGATGCCCTGGAAAGAGGGAATTATAGAGGTATAAAGCTTTTAGATCAGATAATGAAGGTAATGGAGAGAGTTTTAGAAGGTATGATTAGAGAAAGAGTGAATATTGATGAGATGCAGTTTGGGTTTATGCCAGGTAGGGGGACCACTGATGCCATATTCATTGTTCGACAGCTTCAGGAAAAATATATTGGTAGGAGAAGGGATCTTTATTTTGTTTTTGTTGATTTGGAAAAGGCCTTTGACAGAGTCCCTAGAGAGGTGGTGAAGTGGGCAATGAGAAAGCTTGGCTTGGAGGAGTGGCTGGTTAGGGTGGTTATGGCCATGTATGTGGGTGCTCACACCCAGGTGAGAGTGAATGGAGATTTGAGTGATGAGTTTTCCGTGAATGTTGGTGTGCATCAGGGGTCAGTCTTGAGTCCCATGTTGTTTATCATGGTACTTGAAGCCCTTTCACGTGACTTTAGAAACGGACTCCCGTGGGAGTTGTTGTATGCTGATGATTTGGTGTTGATTGCAGAGAATGAAAGGGAGGCGGAGGAAAGGTTTAGGAAGTGGAGAGATGGTATGGGGCAAAAGGGTTTAAGGGTAAATGCAGATAAAACAAAAGTGATGATATCTAGGGTTGGTGGCGGTACTGTCAAAGACGAGGGAGAATGGCCATGTGCAGTTTGCCACAAGGGCGTGGGAAGTAATTCCATCTTGTGCGGTGTGTGTGATAAATGGGTGCATAAGAGATGTAGTGGTATCAGAGGTAGACTGCGAGATAATGCTGATTTTATGTGTACGGCGTGCCGGGGTGAGCAGGTGGAGATCGTCAGACGTGAAAGAATTGAACTTGCTGGTGAATCTCTTGAGTGTGTGGAAGAGTTTTGTTATTTAGGAGACATGTTGTGTGCTGGAGGTGGGGCTGGAGCTAGCTCTGTGGCTAGGGTGAGAAGTGGTTGGAAGAAGTTCAGGGAGCTCTTGCCTCTCCTGACATTGAGGGGGCTCTCCCTACGTGCTAAGGGGTCTTTGTATGCAGCGTGTGTTATGAGTGTAATGCTGTATGGCAGTGAGACCTGGGCAGTGAAGGAGGAAGACATTCGCCGGCTCAGACGTACAGAAATGACAATGATTAGGTGGATGTGCAGTGCGTCCCTGCGTCCAAGGCCTGGAGGGGCTGGGTTTACAATGGAAGAGTTGAGAGGTAGGATGGGACTGGAGTGTATTGGTGTTGTGATGAGGAGAGGTAGATTGAGGTGGTTTGGACATGTGGAGAGGATGGGGGATGATAGTTGGGTGAGGAAGGTGAGAAGTGTTAATATTGGGGGTGGGGTTATGAGGGGTAGACCGAGAAAGACATGGGACGAGGTCATTAAGTGTGACCTTAGGGTTAAGGGACTGAACAGGGAGGCTGCAATGGATCGTGCAGCATGGAGAGCCGCCATTAGGTGACCAAGGCCGACACATGCAAGCATGTTGGAGCCTTTAAAAACGAACAAACGAACACCTCCAGCAACCCGGTTTCCCCTCTACCACAGCCTCATTCTGTCACAGTAAACTTTATACTACAACGTAAAGGTAGTTAGGAATCCGTATTTGTACAGTAAGCACTGAAAATAAGGCTAAAATCAACGGAGCGTACAGCCGACATGCAGTGCGGCGGCGGTCTTCCCGTCACTCAACAAACATTTCCATTTTCACAGCTAAAAACATGTATACTACATTATTTTCAATCATATTACTTCCCAAAAGATCACCACGGCGCGCTTTTTATTCTGCCTTACGCCCGTCACTTTATTGTCGTTCCTGTCGGCCGCTTGCACTGACTCGGAAGAGCTAGAACTCGCCATAATGTCACTTTGAAAGCCTGCGGTAAACTGACGCTAAACAGGGGCAAACCGTGAGAAAAAAAGCTAGTGTTACAACTGGGGAAACAAGCGTTTCCTATTAGCACAAACTGCTTGTGAGAGGAGAGTGTAGATTTACAGTTCTGAGCACTCAGAGCGCTGCCATGTATCACAGCCAGGCTGGCAGGGGCCGTGGGGGGGGGGGACGGGGGGAAAACGCGATACTTGGCAACAACGCAGGTCAGTGGTACAAAGATCTAGTGTGCTAAAAGTAGCTAAAGGGTGGTGGTACTAATAGACAATACTAGCTGGAGCCTGCCTGCCCGCGGTTATTCAAAATTTACTAGAATCGCAAACGCGACGCTCCGCCGTTATGTCCTTTTTGCCGAGCGTCGCAAACGCGACGATCCGCGTTTAAAGGGTTAATGCAAACCTGGGGGGTGGCTAGGTTTACGATCGAAGAGTAGAGGGAACAATGATACTGGGATGTATTGATGTTGCAGTAAGGAGGGGTAAATTGAATTGGTTTGGGCAAGTTGAGAAGGTGGAGGATAACAGTTAGGTGTGGAAGGTTAGAAGTGTGAACGTTGGGGGTAAGGTTGTGAGAGACGGACTGAAAAAGACCTGGGATGAGGTCATAGAGTGTGACGTCAGGGATAAGAGACTGAATAAGGAGGCTTCCAGAGATTGATCAGCATGGAGAGCTTCCATTAGGTGACCAAGGCCAATGTGTGCAAGCGTGTTGGACCCTTTGTAAACAGTACAGTCATGTCTGGTGTGGGAATATTTCAGTTACCCTGTGTTTTAAGGGTATTTGTACCCCACCCACGAAACTAGCACGGAAGTACCAGCGCTTCACCTGGAATTAAGAAAGTAACTACTTCACGTTAACATGAGCCCTGGATAGAGCTGCATGACCCCCAGTGTCACTAACTTTTCTTCAGCTGGTAAAAAGAAAAAAAAAAAAAAAGCTTTTTGCATACCATGGTCCTCAAAAATGTAAATGTAAAATGTGGTAAGGAGTTGACTGTGATTACTTGTCAACCCCTTTGGTTTAGGTGACATCCTTTTTAATTTTTATTGCTTCTACCAGACAATTTTATTCAATTTTGAAGATCCTCCCATATTGAAGGGGGTCTTTTAAGGCTATAGTTAACACCTTCCATTTGAAGAGCATCCTAAGCTGAATAAAATCATCAGGAGATGAAAACAATACTGAAAATGAAAAAGATATTCCTGGCCTGGGTAGGTCAAGGCCTTTGCTTCAGTGAATTATTTTTCATTTTAGTCTAGCTGCCTTCAGGCTTTTTTATTTAGTTCAAGGGTAACTTGTTGCAGTAGGGGTCAGTGGAGTTTGTATTCCATGCGTATTTAAATTGAACAAGCACAGACATGTCACATCCCTGTTTAAGTCCAACATCCAGATCAAAGAACTATTAACCAGCATAGCTCTCCTAGTGCCCTCAAACATACTCTTCACAGCATTCAGCAACTTCCCAATGATTCTGCTGAATGTACTTTTAATACCTTCCTCATTCCTTGTTTATCATGGGATGGAAGAGGATAATGTATTTTCACAGTGGTGGCGGAAAGATGTATTCTTAAATGTATGCTGCTTCCAGTCCCCATTTATAAATGTAAAGCCTGGTTACTGAATGATTTGAGAAATTTCTAAGCTTCAGACTTTAGACTTGATTTTTTCAGTTATTGAAGACACAGGTAGGATATTATTCCTGACGTTTATTATTCAATGAAGGAAGAGGGATATCATGTAGTGTTGGGAAGTGTTTCATTTCTTTGTTTGTGGTTGGGGTGGTGCAGCATAAGCTTACATAATGGGATGGATCCTTTCCTAAAACATGAATTCTCTGCCTTTCATGTCCATGTGTTAGCACTCATATGTACCCACATGATAAAGCTTCATGGGTATACATACACCCCTCAACTCCTCCTCCTCATCCCTCAAAAGGTGATGAGTGAACTACATTGTCAACAGAAAGCCACACTCCCAGAAGCATAAACTGAATGAATGGGATATGTAATGGGAGAAATCTGTGTGAACTTCAGAATGAAAGAAAGGTCAGTGGGAGTGATATGTGGCATTGCTGACTGAATAGCAGAGAAAAATACAGTATATAGAGATGGCTTGGGGAATAGTCAGAGAATGCACATATACATTGTTTAGTACTAAAGGAAGTCTGTTAAAAGTAAGACAGAAGGTCCTTTTGGAAGGGAAAGAGTAAATGAAGTATGAAAATTTAAGGAATACTAGAGAGAGAAAAGAGGACAAAAGGGGAGGTCATGGTCAAGTGATTAGAGAAGCAGTCTTAGGTTTGAAAAGATACAAGGTCAGTCTCGAGTTATGGCAGGAACACTTTGATGATTTGTAACTATTTCTTTCTAACCCCACCCAATAAATGGATCCTAAATTAGGCTGTCCTTTTTATGTTGTTTTTTCTTGGAGGGAACACTTTGTGGCGTCCTGGCCTTTGATTCCTTCTTTCTTGCATTAAAAAAAAAAAAAAAAATATGCTGTTCCACAAAGTCCATTGACATCATCATAACACTCCAGCAAATACTATCATATCAGTCCTGAAAGAGACAGCTCCAATACAGACAGAGTTTCAGTGCTAGGATGGTGACATTTGAAGGTGTGTAGGAAGAAGAGGATTGATAGGCATCAGGAAATGGACTGTTAAGTTTGTACCTGCAGTTTAAAAAAAAAAAAAAAAAAAAAAAAAAAGTAGAGAATCATGAGCACAAAGTAATTGTAGAGCAGTTGTTATAACCACTCACTATTGGAAGGTTCTTATGAGGGAGGTGATGATGACAACAGTGCCTCCTCCCCCTTTTTTATGTAATAACTTGTTGAATGTTACCTCTTTCTGTACCGTGCTTATTTTTATTTATCTGTCACACTATCTATAACCAGATGCCATAATCCTGTAGGGGGTGGGTGTTTGTCTTTGAGTTGGTGATTTTCCAGGGAGGGACACTAATCCTGTGCCAACCCACTTGTTGACATGTAGGGAACACGTGTCAGTTGGTTTTATGGTTACCACCCAGCATTGTAAATGGTTGCCTGGTGTACAGTTAACCATTAGGCTTGTCATTCAGTGTAAAGCAACCAGAAAAAGAAAAAAGATTAATATAAAGTGACATGAAAGATGGGAGAACTAGATTAAGGAGAGACAGAGAAAAAGGATGATGATGAAGGAAAAAGTGGGCAGCACTACATTAAGTGAGTGGATGATGGCCGCCACCACCTACCACAATTTTATTTACGTAACTCATACTATTTCCTGGTGATTATATTCATCTTGGAGGTGATGTCTCAGTGGAGGGGGTTAGATATATCTCCATAATCTGCTTCAGTGCAGTCATATCATTTTCATTTTGTTCTTGTTGTGCTGATGCTGTGGGACACTATTCAGCATGGATGAGAACTCTCCTAGTGTGTGAAGAACTTGTTCATCATCATCATCATCATCATTACTCCAGTGTTGCCCCATGAGGAGTGTAGGAGCTTGGGGCTAGGCAAGTTGGTCCTGACATTTGAGATGAGAATGATCAGTCTTACTCATCCCTGAGTGGCATTGTGTAAGCAGTAAAACCCAACCATCCTTTGGATATAAACTTGCACCGGCTCAATCCGATTGGAACGCTTTACTTGCCCACTAAACCACCAGGCACCATAATTTGGTTATATGGTTACCATCCAGTGTAATAAATGGTTTCCTGGTGTACAGGAAATCATTTGGCTTTTCACTTATTGTAGAGTCACCTGTAGACAGAAGGATGAGGAAAGAATAAAGGAAAGAAAAACAGAAGAGGAAGGATGGAAAGAAGGAAGGAAGTGTGGAAAGGGCAGGCACCTGAGAGCAGCACTACATCGAGTAAGTGAGCACCTCCACCCTCTGCATGGATTTGACCTTTTGTATTGCAGGAGTTTGTGTGTTGAGAGTGTTGATAACTCAAGGGCCATATTATCATCATTTAAGAAGCTTTGTAGCATCTCCTCCTCACTGGGTTTTTATGATATCTGGTGTGTTACAGTAATATACCCTTGTATGTTGTTGCACCAGTTTTGTTGATGTGAAAGAGCTTTATATGTCTTAGAAGAAGAGATTACTTTGAAATAAGCAGGGGTGTAATACTCAAAGATATTTATTATTGACATCCTGTGTTATCTAAGATTTTTTTTTTGCAGGGTGACACTGAGGATAGACTCTTTCCTGGTCTCTCCTTCTTTTGTCAAAAATAATTTCTGGTTACAAGAGGAAAACTATTATTGCCGTTATTTGTCTTGGATGGAATGGGAGAGAGAGGAAAGAGCAGAAACTTTCCACATCTCCATTTTTTTTTCTGCGGAAAGAAATCTAAATTGCAATGAGGGATCATTTGTAAAGTTTTATGAGAATTCCACCCTTGAATATTTCACAGAATAAGAGATGTTAGAAAAGCACCTAACAGCGAGAATATAACCCACCAGAGGAATTGTGATATTTAGGTAGGTAAAGTAACATGTTGAATACTTTCAGGTCTGACCGCTGATGCCAGAATTCTGATAAACCGAGCAAGGACTGAGTGTCAGTCTCACAAACTGACTGTGGAGGACCCTGTCAGCATTGAATACATCACCAGGTAAAGATATTCTCTTCAGCAGTAGAATTTGTGGCATTGTGTGACATTGCTTGCCATTTGCTTTAGAAGTTCTTGTATACAGCAGTTTAACCCTTTCCATGCAGTAACATCTGTGGTATTCTATCCTTTGTACTGACAGACAGTTTACTCACCATAGGAATGTCCATCTTAATACATGAATTAGTGAAAGCTGTAAGTAACCCCGCCAGATAGAAAAATATCATCATTGTTAGTATAATTATGAAGGAGTGTTAGTGCCAGCCATGGTGTGGCATGAAAATGAAAAGTCAAGAGTGAGAGCAATGGAGATGGGACTGCTGAGGAATGTATGTGGAGTACAGAGAGTGGATAGGATACAAAATAATGTGATTCATGAAAGATGTGGAGTGAGGAAGTCTGACAAGAGATTGAGCTGGCTGGATGAATGTTGTGAGAAGTGCGTGATCGGGGATTTGGCACCCCTTCTTAACGTGACAGCGTCCAGGCTGACTCTATCAAATACGTTTATGTGAAGCTACAGAATGTGGTGAATGTTTTTGGCGTATCAGATAGAGCCAGGATTCCAGGGGCTTGAATGATGAATGAATGGAAGCAAGGAGAGTGTATGTGAGTGAGGGGGAGGGGGGGAGGCTGAGGATGAGGTGGAGGGATGGAGTGAGGAGGTATATGAGAGAGGGGTTTGTGAGCCAGGAGCAAGGCAGTAATGTGACAGTGGACAGGGCAGCAAGGAGGTGATTTGTTTGTGGCCACCCTTTAAGGAATTGAGGCATCTGGCAGTAGATAGATAGATAGATGAACCTCAACAATAATGATACACATAACACAAACTTTTGAAATGATCAGTGAAAAAAAATTGGAGCATAAGAATTTCATGAAAACCAAAAGGGGTTCATCATAGGCATTGTATCAGAAAGTAGTTTAAAAGCAAGTAAGGCATTCCAGAATCCCCAGTGTTAGATTTCAACACTCGGTTTTATCCACATCCTCAAGAAATGCAGAACAGTTAATGTTTATCATTTATTTATCAGTAGCAGATGGTCGCCAGTTATTCGAAAAGTTGCCCTGTAAACAGTCATGATTGTCACTACAGACATTTTCTTAGTTTTCTTTGTATTTTATGTGTAATAAACTATTTACCATAAACTGGGATGTAGAGATTAATAAAAAATTATCACTTTTCCAGTATTGTATTATTTGTATGTAATGTGAATATAGGGTGTACTGTGTGTGATCAGTACTGTGTAATTCAGCTTGTGTGTATATGACTCAGTGTTACCTTGCCTCACATCCTTGGCATTGTCAGACTCAGTATTTAGAAGTCTCTGCCTCAGGTATTAATTCACAAAAGCCATGTCATTGATCCTAGCTTTTCATGAACCCCATCAGTGAAGGACAGCTAACTTGAAGCTGCAGAGAGAGTGTGATTTCTTTGATAACAGTGTAAGTAGAGCTCTTGGTTAGTGAGGGCTTGAGAGTGAGGATGATAAGCATTTGGAAGTCATGTGTGGACTGGGATTGACTGCGTGACTTACGTGAATGACTGCACTGCTCAACTCCGTCATATCACATCATTCTTTCTTCACAGCACTGTGTATCATGCATCCCTAAATTGCAGATTCATTGCCACTCTGAAGCAGCGGTACACACAGAGCAATGGGAGACGTCCCTTCGGCACATCATGTCTCATCGCCGGCTTTGATATGGACGGCACCCCCCACCTCTACCTCACCGACCCCTCTGGCACCTACACTGAGTGGATGGTGGGCATGTCATACAGTACAACTTAAAAAGTTCTAAGACCAAGAACTGTTTGAACTGTTTGATGCTGTACAGGTAACTCGCACGGAACACGTGGGTTTCGTTCCTACCGTGCCGTGTTAGGTGCGAAATCGCATATATATAAACTACTCCGTATTTTGCTCCCTAGACCGCCCAAATGTGTTGTTTTGCTGTTATCTGTCACTGGTAATCACTAGAAAGCACTTTAAGTGGTTAGAAGGTTTATTTAATGTTATAACTCACAAATACAGTACTCCAGAGCAAAACTTCAACACACAAATATTGTACGTAAACACAAGGAAACATTCCGACGCCGATCATAGGTAATCATATAAATCAGGTTAACTGGTACCAGTGCTTTAACTTACAAGTACATACCAGAACAGTACATATTTAACTTAGAGGTGCAGTACTGTGATATCGAATGATTTCAGTACATAATCTATTAGGAATGGCTGAAAAAAAAAAAATGTTATGAATACATTTTCACCTTTTTGATATATATTTATGGTAGTTTCGAGTTATTTTTTACGTTATCGTTGTGCCCATGCTTGGAAAAGGGAGCGAAAGAGTTGAATTTTCAGTCCTAAATGAGAAAACTGCACGTCCTCCAAGGCTAGACTCTGCCACGGGAGAATAAAGTGGAGGGTCAGTCCGATTAGCAATAAGGAAGTAGTGTCACAACTTCCAGCTCCCACACCACGAGAATGGCTAAAAATAGAATCGTAATGCAGTTTCAGAACTAACAATAAGTCTAATTATTACGAATACAGATACAAAGCAGAAATAAATATGTTTACAGACGGGGAAAACGTTCTTCTTCCGTCATAACATGTTCATCTTTATCATTTTACGTTCATCTTTATCATTTTACCTTGTTATTTTCGCAATATATATTGCTGTCTCGTAAACAGGGTGGTTGTTTGTGTTTTGCAAGGGAGGAAAAAGATAGTATTTTCTGTCTGGGTCGAGATAATGGGTGTACCTAAGCGTGGTTAGGCATGGCCACGAGCGAAAAAATCGTACATCCACCCATCACGATAGCAGGTGGTGAACTGACAGATGATACATGAGAGGGTGAAGTCAAGGTCAGTCTCATGTCCCAGATTTTCGTTCATTTCCCGAAAGTTTATTCACAGTTTTCTACAAGTTGCATTGCATCAAATGATCCAAACCATTACAGCAAACCTGAGCAAATAGGTAAAGATACCAAGACAAAAATGTATTTTTCTTTTATTATAAGTCTTTAACGAACAAACAAAAAAAGGCAATATTCCGACGCCGATCATGGGTAATCATATAAATCAGGTTAACTGGTTACAAGGCTTTATTTAATGCTTTAATTGCTTACAAGTACATACCAGAACAGTAAATATTTAACTTACAAATACAGTACTGTAGAAAAGCAGTACAGTAAGAGTTTAACGAACAAACAAAAAAGGCAATATTCCGACGCCGATCATGGGTAATCATATAATTCAGGTTAACTGGTTACAAGGCTTTATTTAAGTGCTTACAAGTACAGTACATACGAGAACAGTAAATATTTAACTTACAAATACTGTGCAGTATTGTGGAAAAAACGAACAAATAAAAAAGGCAATATTCTGACGCCTATCAGGTAAACTGGTTATAAAACTTTATTTCTTGCTTTAACGTTATTTAATAGTACTTTAAGTTGCACATAAACTTACCAGAACAGTACAGTACTGTAAATATTTAACTTACAAATACTGTGCTACTGTACTCGGGAATGTCTCACTCACTGAATAATTTCCCGCCTAGATCGTCACGTAATCAAAACTAACCGCGCGCTGCGGTGACGTTTGAGGATTTGATCTTTCAAAGGCCTCTCCTGCGTTAATTTGTAGTTTTCATAAAGGTTTTTTAATCTTACGTTGTCTTATATGTATCCCAGCCCTTACCGTGTATAATTGCGAGCGCGTTCCATGAGATCGTGTTCCATGTGAGTTACCTGTACTTTGTAATTGGCTGTCCTAATCATTATCTTAGTTTAGACAGACAGCACCTTGAAAAAGAACAGATAAGCCAGTCCACTGTGGTTTTTCTCTTTACAGCATTCATATAACTTGGCAGTTATCATTTGCCTTATAACTTAGCCAGTGAATGTTGCAGCTGCACGAGGCTTACATGAAGGAGTGTTAGTGCCAACTTTAACATATACTGTAGATGTGAGACTATGGTGTGGCACGAAATGAAAAGTCAAAAGTAAGAGCAATGGAGATGGGACTGCTGAGGAATGTATGTGGAGTATAGAGAGTGGATAGGATATAAAATAATGTGATTCATGAAAGATGTGGAGTTAGGAAGTCGGTGGACACCAGAATCGAAGAGAGTGTACTGAGATGGTATGGTCATGTGTAGAGAATGGATAACAGTAGAATGGTGCAAAAGGTATACCTGAGCGAATTTGAAGGAGGGAGGGGGCGAGGTAGGCCAAGGAGAAGGTGGAGAGATATTGTGGATGAGTGTGTGAGAAAGAGAGGTTTGGAAGTCAGTGAGACTAGGGAACTGACAAGAGATCGAGCTGGCTGGATGAATGTTGTGAGAAGTGCATGATGAGGGATTTGGCACCCCTTTTTAGTTTGGCAGCGTTCGGATTGACTCAGTCGGATATGTTTATGTGAAGCTACAGAGCATGGTGAATGTTTTTGGTGTATCCGATAGAGCCAGGATTCCAGGGGCTTGAAGGATGAGTGAATGGAAGCATGGCCCATTGGATTGGGCAAGTTTGGGCTGTCAGGACATTGCTACTCCTCACCCTGCTGCAGGATGGGAAAGGAGGTCCAGATGATAATGATGATAACATTCTTCTGGAAAGAGGTGTGGAAATGTAGAAGTGACAGCGGAAAGAAATGTGAAAGTGTTAAGGATGTAAGTGGTAGATAATTAACCCATGGGGATGAAGTAAGGACCAGATGGAAGGAATATTTTGAAAGCCTGATGAACGGGAATAGAGCGAGCAGAGCGGCTGTAAACATGATTGGTTTTGAGGGTGTGCAGAGAAGGAATGCAATACCAGGAGAGGTGACATTCGCATGAGTGAAGAATGCTGTGAAGTGACTGAAAAATGGGAAAGCAGCTGGGGTTGATGAGGTGTATGCAGAGATGCTTAAGTGTAGTGGAGAGAGTGGAATGAAGTGCTTGGTGGAGATATGTAAGAAGGCATAGATGAGTGAAACTGTGCTAGCAGAGTGGAAAAAGGCTGTGATTGTACCCCTGTACAAAAATGAAGGTGAGCGAAGTGAGTGCAAAAATTATCATGGCATAAGTTTATTGGGTGTTGTAGGATAGGTATATGGAAGAATTATTATAGAGAAAGTAAGAGAGATATCAGAAGTCCTAGTGAGTCATGAACAGGGTGGGTTTAGGAGTGGCAGAGGATGTGTGGATCAAATATTTGCAGTGAGACAGATAGTGGAGAATGCTTGTGAGAAGGATCATAAGGTATTTATAGCATTTATGGATCTGGAAAAAGCATACAAAAAAGTAGACAGAGAAGGACTGTGGAAGGTTTTGCGGATGTAAGGTGTAGATGGTAAGCTGCTAAGTGCTGTCAAGAGTTTTTACAATGGTAGTGAGGCATGTGTAAGGATAAATGGGCATCCATGTAAATGGTTCATGATCATTGTGGGTGACAGGGTTGTGTGGTTTCCCCATGGTTATTCAATATATGTATGGATGGGGTGATGAGAGAAGTAAAAACACGAGTAATGGAGAGAGGGGTGACGTTGGTAATGAATGGTGATGGATGGAATATCTCAAATTTTTTGTATGCTGATGATGCAGTGCTGCTTGCAAATACCTGACAAGAACTTGGTAGACTAGTGCAGAGTTTGGCTGATGTCTGTGAGCGTTGAACCTCAAGAGTAAATGTAGAAAGGAGTAAAGTGATGGTAATCAAGAGAAAAGGACACTCCCAGTGTGATGTTACAGTAAATGGAGAAAGACTGAAATTGGTAAGAGAGTTCAAATACTTGGGGACAGTGATAGAAAAGAGAGGAAAATGTGCAAAAGAAGGGGAAGGTAGAGTGACACTAGGAAGGAAAGTAGCTGATGCTATGGAGGCTTTGATAAAAAACAGAGGCTTGAGTGTTGCAGCTGCACGAGGCTTACATGAAGGAGTGTTAGTGCCAACATTAACATATGGATGTGAGAAAATGGTGTGGCATGAAAATGAAAAGTCGAGAATGAGCGCAGTGGAGATGGGATTGCTGAGGAATGTATGTGGAGTACAGAGAGTGGATAAGATACAAAATAATGTGATTCATGAAAGATGCAGAGTGAGGAAGTTTGTGGACACTAGAATCAAAGAGAGTGTACTGAGATGGTATGGTCATATGGAGATAATGGATAACAATAGTGATCAAAAAGATATACAGTAGAACCTCTCTAGTTCGGACTATACAGGGGAAAGGGTTGTCCGAATTAGCAGATTGTCCGGACCATCAGGGTAATCTCATTCATGAGTTTTCCTGCAGGAACACCAGCCTCTAGTTTATCCAGTATTTTCACTTTACCTGCAATACTTAGTGTTACATGCTTCCTTTTAACACCTGTATTCATTGCAGAAGCTACACTTGCATTAGGGGGCATGGTAAGGAGGATTAACTTTTGAAATGTGGCGTAAAAATATAAATGGTCGGTAAACTAGATGATGGAATGAATGCTAGCGTGTGTTTAAACAGGCACCCATGTTACGACCTAGCATGATCTGAGACTAAACAAGTGACGATCGCTTTCCGCACTGATACTGAAAATGACTTTAGAATGATTTTCAACATATTTTTGGAGTTTATTATTTTTAAATTTTGTCCGAATTAACAGAAATCCGGATTAACGGGGTCCGTACCAAAGAGGTTCTACTGTACCTGAGTGAATTTGAAGGAGGGAGGAGGCAAAGTAGGCCAAGAAGAAGGTGGAGGGATATGATGGATGAGTGTGTGAGTAAGAGTGGTTTGGAAGTCGGTGAGGCTAGGGAACTTACAAGAGATCGAGCTGGTTGGAGGAATGTTGTGAGAAGAAGTGCATGATCGGGAACTTGGCACCCCTTTTAAACGTGGCAGCTTTCGGATTGACTCAGATACGTTTATGTAAAGCTACAGAATGTGATGAAAGCTTTTTGGGATATCAAATATAGCCAGGATTCCGGGGGCTTGAATGATGAGTGAATGGAAACATGGCCCATTGTATTGGGCAGATTTGGTCTGTCTGTGCATTGCTACTCCTCACCCTGCCCTGGTGTGAGAAAAGAGGTCCGGATGATGATGATGATGGTAATGATAGGGTAATAATAGTGAAAATTGTGTATGATGGGAAAATGGTTGCATTCATATCGGGATATGCTCCACAGGCAGGCTTGGATGAGATAGAGAAGGATAGATTTGAGAATGACTTAATACGTGTAGTAAGTGGTATGTGGGATGATGAGATTGTAGTTTTGGGAGGGGTCATGTAGGTGAAGAAGCTCCTGGATATGAAGGAGTACATGGGAGATGTGAACATGGTAGAAGAATGAGGAACGGGACAGAGTACTCGAGTTTGGGGAGGCAATGAACATGATTGTGTGCAACACACATTTTAGGAAAAGAGAGAGTAGGTTGATTAGATACATGTCAGGGGGAAATTGCAGTCAGCTAGACTATTTCATGGTCGGGAGGGGTGATAGGAAGTTAGTCAGGGATGTTAAAGTTATAGGGAGCTAGGAGTATGTGCAGCAACGCAGGTTATTTATAAGCGACATGTTACTTAAGGAGTGGTTGATGAAAAAGAGGACCTAAGCACCTAGGAGGAAAATACGGAAGTTGAAAAAACAAGCAGTAAGGGATGCCTTCTATAGGGAGATAAGGAGAGTGGTGGTTGAACAGGGAGACATTGACAGAAGTGTTAATGAACAGTACAGAGCCCTCAGGAGCAACCTCTTGAAAGTTACTGATTCAGAATGTGGATGGACAAGAGACCCACCAAGACATAAAGCAACTAAGTGGTGGGATAAGGGTGTACTGTAGAAGCTGCAGTTGAACAGAAAAGAAGGCTTTTCCGGGAATCAAAGAGGGTGGTAACAGAGAGGAATACTTGGCTGCCAAGCATAGGACTAGAAGTCTGAGTCACGGAAACTTTTACTTGATAACCTAAATCTTGTGGATAGGAAAAATATGATGTCTAAGGTGGCAAATCAGGTGAAGAGGGAGAACAGGAATATCATGGGTGAGCAGTGTGTGAAGAGTGATGAATGAAGGGTAGTGGTGAAGAGTGGGGATATTAAAGATGCATGGAGAGAGCATTACAGCCGATTGTTGAATGAGGAATTTGGGACAGGGAAGGTTTGAAGCTTGCAGATCCAGTGTTTGGCCCTTGACATTTGATTGAAGCTGCTACTGTGAGCAGGGCAATAGGCAGGATGTGGGTGAGGAAGGCAGCAGTTGTGTCGGGTTGACTGCTGAAATGCTGAAAGCCTCAGGAGATGTAGGAGTGAGGTTAGTCTCTGACCTGATAAATACGATTATGTATGAGTGTAGTGGTTCGTGGGAGCACTCACCATCCACTCACTCAGTGTATTTTTAGGAATGAGGTTAGTCACTGACCTGATAAGTACGATTATGTATGAGTGTAGTGGTTCGTGGGGGCACTCACCATCCACTCACTTAATGTATTGCTGCTCTCAGGTTCCTGCCCTTTCCTCTCTTCCTTTTTTCCATCCTTCCTCTTCTGTCTTTTTTTCCTTCATTCTTTCCTCATCCTTCTGTCTATTGGTGTCAGCAGTGAGTGACAAGCCAAATGGTTTCCTGTACACAAGGAAACCATTTACTAAGCTGGGTGGTAACCCTATAACCAACTTATGGCACCTGGTGGTTTACTGGGCTAATAAGGCACTCCAATCGGTTTGAACCGGTGCATGTTTATATCCAAGGGGTGGTTGGGGTTTATTACTCACCTAATTCCACTCATGGATGAGTGAGGGTTGTCACTCTCATCTTAACTGTCAGGACAAACTTGCCTAACCACAGGTTCCTACACTTCTTATGAGGCAACACTGGAGTAGGTATGAATGAGTGAAAAAATATATGAGTGTATTGTTCCAGATAATTGGCTGAAGAGTGTAATTGTAAATGTGTATAAAGGGAAGGGTGATGCCCTGGAAAGAGGAAATTATAGAGGCATAAAACTTTTAGACCAGATAATGAAGGTAATGGAGAGAGTTCTATAAGGTATGATCAGAGAAGGAGTGAAAATTGTTGAGATGCAGTTTGGGTTTATGCCAGTCAGAGGAACCACTGATACCATATTCATTGTACAACAGTTTCAGGAGAAATGTATAGGAAAGAAAAGGGAACTGTACTTTGTTTCTGTTGATTTGGAGAAGGCCTTTGTCAGGGTTCCTGGAAAGGTGGTGAAGTGGGCAGTGAGAAAGCTTGGGATGGAGGAGTGGCTGGTTAGATTGGTTACGGCCACGTATATAGGTGCTCACACCCAGATACGATTGAATAGAGATTTGAGTGATGAGTTTTCCGCGAATGTAGGTGTGCACCAGGGGTCAGTTTTGAATCCGATATTGTTTATCGGTGTACTTGAAGCTCAGTGATGTGACTTCAGAAATGGACTTCCATGGAAGATGTATGCTAATGATTTTATGTTGATTGCAGAGAATGAAAGGGAGTTGGAGGAAAGATTCAGGAAGTGGAGAGATGGTATGGAGCACAAGGTTAAATAGTAAATGCAGATAAAACAAAAGTGATGGTATGTAGGGTTAGTGGCAGTACTATCAAAGAAGAGGGAGAGTGGCCATGTGTGCTTTTGCCACAAGGGCGTGGGAAGTACACTCGACCCTCGATTTGGCGGACTCCTATTTCCTGGATTTTGGATTTCCCAAACACGGGCTGAGGCTGGACAATATTATCAAATGCCAGACAAATGCCCGTACAAGTCTGGGATTCTCAACAAAAGTCTGGCCATTATTCTCTCATATAAAACTATAAGGAGTCTGCTGCACAACACAGTATAATTTTAGCAAGGTTTTGACTTGATAAAGGCCATTTGTAACACACACAAGAAATTATTTTCATTCATGAAACGCATCTTGGCCACCAACCTGCTTCATGCCACCAGCTCCTAACTCATGGCAATATCCCATTTGCCTCCTACCTTTCTCAAGTTCCACTATAAATAGTTTACTGCATAACACAGTAAAGTTTAAGGAAGGCTTGGACACAATAATATTCCAAGGGAATAAAAAAAAAAATATTTTCTTATGGACAGAGTCAGTGGGATCCATTTCTACTGACTTAGCTCACCCAACTCAGTATGACTAAATATTGAATCGGCACTTTTCACTGGAAAATATTTCATTTTTTTTCACCACAGTGGCTCATACACACCTAATTCTCTGAAATCTACTTAAAAATTCTTACTTGATATATCTTAATTTAAAAATTAGGTTTCAAAGCTAAAATGCACAAATGTTAGCAGATATTTCCCCTTCAGATCGTCAGTGTTTATGTCAGCTGATTAGTGGTTGGCCAGTGTTAGCAGATATTTCCCCTTCAGATCATCAGCACACCTTGACAGACTTCTGTTTTTCATAATTATTTGTGTTGAGTACAAAAAAATTTATCTGCATTGTAAATCGATATTTATCCAAAACAAAAGTCCGTCAATGTGAGCTGGTAGGCTAGAGGCAAAACACTTCTGCTAACTTTAAGAAATTTTCACTCTGAATCCTGACTTTGTATTAATAATTAAATTAAGCACAAATTTTTGACTGAATTTCAAATAATTAGGTGTGCAAACCTATATGGTGTTAAAGATTAAAATATTTTCCAATTAAAATTGCCGATTCTGTCCAAGATCGAGATCACATTCGATGATTATATCATGATCAGCTGATTAGTGGTTGGCCAGTGTTAGCAGATATTTCCCCTTCAGATCATCAGGACGCCTTGACAGACTTCTGTTTTGGATAAATATTTATTTTGAGTACAAAAAAATGTATCTGCATTGTAAATCAATATTTATTACAAAACAAAAGTCCGTCAAGGTGACACGCTAACTTTAAGCAATTTTCGTTCTGAATCCTGATTTTCTATTAATAATTAAATTAAGCACAAATTTTTGACTGAATTTCAAATAATTAGGTGTGCAAACCTATATGGTGTTAAAGATTAAAATATTTGCTAATTAAAATTGCTGATTCTGTCCAAGATTGCGTGTTTGTATCTCGGTCAGCTGATCGGTGGTTGGCTTACCTCGTGTATGTGTGTGTGTGTGTGTGTGTGTGTGTGTGTGTGTGTGTGTGTGTGTGTGTGTGTGTGTTTTTTAAATCGAGGAAGAAGGAACCAAAGGCCACGAGCGTTACATTCCTTGCTCATTTTCCTCTTTTTTCCTCAGCTTTCTGATCTTCTATCATACCCTCCACATTCTCGTCAACAACTGTCTAAACAACCATTCTTAGGGTTGTAGCCAGCAAAATACAGCTATTGTGTCAGTTATTATTATTGTTATTGTGTCAGTGTTATTATTTTATGTACTGTGTATGTTCGTTACGTTGGTATAGGTAGCCTATATTCCAGAGTGCTCTAGATTATCGGAATAATTGCTAGACAGTGTTGAAGAATTTGGACAAAGTATGGTAATAGTACAGGGAATGGTATGTAGGGTCGGACCTTTGCCATTCTCAGACTGGTCTACCCCCCATTTAGTCCGGTAAATCGAGGGTCAAGTGTAATTCCATCTCGTGCAGTGTCTGTGATAAGTGGGTGCATAAGAGATGTGGTGGTATTAGAGGAAGACTGCGAGATAATGCGTATTTCATGTGTGCGTTGTGTTAAAGAGAGCAGGTGTAGATTGTCAGGCATGAAAGGATTGAAATTGCTGGTAAGTCTCTTGAATGTGTGGAAGAGTTTTTTTTTATTTGGGAGACATGTTGTGTGCTGGAGGTGGGGCTGGAGCTAGCTCTGTGGCCAGAGTAAAGAGTGGTTGGAAAAAGTTCAGGGAGCTGTTGCCTCTTCTGACATTGAGAGGACTCTCCCTCCATGCTAAGGGATCTTTGTATGCAACAAGTGTTACTAGTGTAATGCTGTATGGTAGTGAGACCTAGGCAGTAAAGGAAGAGGATATTTGCAGGCTCAAACGTACAGAAATGACAATGATTAGGTGGATGTGCAGTGTGTCCCTGAGTGTGAGGCTTGGGGGGGCTAGGTTTACGATGGAAGAGTTGAGGGGTAGGATGGGACTGGAGTGTATTGGTGTTGTGATGAGGAGAGGTAGACTGAGATGGTTTGGGCATGTTGAGAGGATGGAGGATGATAATTGGGTGCAGAATGTGAGAAGTGTTAATGTTAGGGGTAGGGTAGTGGGAGGTGGATCAAGAAAGACCTGGGACGAGGTCATTGAGCATGACCTCAGGGCTAAGGGACCGAATAGGGAAGCTGCTAGAGATCAAGCAGCATGGAGAGCTGCCATCAGGTGACCAAGGCTGATGCATACAAGCATGTTGGAGCCTTCTAAAATGAAATGAAACTAAAAACAAAAACCATACCATTGCCACACATATTCCATTGATGAAGGGTATGCCTTTTTTCAATGGATTTATTCATTTTGCTTATCTTGAAAAAGTCTTTTGAACTTGGGTCCCCCGAACTTAATGTAGTATGCCTTTTTTCAATGGATTTATTCATTTTGCTCATCTTGAAAAAGTCTTTTGAACTTGGGTCCCCCGAACTTAATGTAATAAATGATGGAATTTTCTACATTATATTCTTTCTTCAGTTTCTTATGACGTTCACATTTGTAAAGTCTATTGCATATGTCCAGCTTTTGTTTCAAGGTGAACACAATTCATTTTAAGATTAGTTTGCATTTTAAGCATCACCGAGTGTAGAAATCACGACACAACAACACAACAGTGAGAGTGTTTGTCTGCTAACTGTTGGCAGTAAGAAGACTGGTGATTTGTGGAAGTACGGAGGGTGACTGCAAGAGGGGGGAGGAGGGACGGGAAGGGGATTAACTAGGAAATGACCCTGACTGGAAATGCCTTCACTTCACTTTGCCAGACTTCACCCGTCTCACGTGACAAGTGACTATCCCGTGCAGGGGCGGACATTCACGGTGGCACACACATATTTTTATTTATGTATTTGCCAGTCCCTGAATTTTCTTGGTTGTCTGATAACCCCGGTTATCTGGATACCAGATACCTGGTACAGTATCTGGGATTGTACTATATATGTGGAGGTTGTTAGGCTTGTGAGGTAAAGTCATGATTCTGGGATCCTGAGTGGTAAATGAACGAGTGTCTGGTCCATTTCACTGGATATTGCTTTCTGGACCATACCTTGCTCCATCTTTAGGTTGAAAAAGATACCATGATGATGATGATGATTCCTCTCAACAGGCTAATGCAACCGGACGCAGTGCCAAGACAGTGCGTGAGTTTCTTGAGAAGCACTACACAGATGATGCTGTGGCCACGGAGGAGGGTTCAGTGAAACTGGTGGTGCGGGCGCTGCTGGAAGTGGTGCAGTCTGGGGCAAAGAATGTTGAGGTGGCCATCTTAAAGCATAACCAGCCAATGAGGGTCAGTAGCTCTCGGATGGTTTGTACATTTATGGCCTTTCCACCTTACCTTTGTGCATTTGATTTCCCAAACCATAACAACACTGGGCTGGATGTCGTAGCCAGTGCTGAGAACAGTAGGGAAGAAGTGGTATGCTCCTATTTGTACTAGCAAGGAAGCCAGTGCAATGATTTGTTTTATAGATTTGCATTTGAAAATAGTTGAACATAAATCAAAGAATTGCCTGATAAATATAAATATATACTGTATATATATATATATATATATATATACATATATATATATACTGTATATATATATATATATATATATACATATATATATATCTATCTATCCATTGCCAGACGCCTCAATCCCGTTTGCGGTGGCCACAAACAAATCGCCTCCAAGTCGCCCTGTCCCCCGCCATTTCACTGCCCTGCTCCCAACTCACACCCACCTCTCTCATATACCTCTCCACCCCATCCCTCCATCTCATCCTTGGCCACCCCCTCCCTCTTCCCCCCTCCACCTCACTCACATACACTCTCTTCGTCAGTCTTTCACCCTCCATCCTCTCCACATGGCCAAACCACCTCAGTGTGTTCCTCATAACGCATCCTATCACATCCACATCCACACCACAACGCTCCTTTATATCCTCATTCGTCAGCCTGTCTCTCCACGTGACTCCACAGGCTCCTCTTAAATAACTCATTTCCACTGCTCTCACTCTTGACTTGTGTCCTTCCAACAATGTCCAAGCTTCACTTCCGTACGTTAGAGTTGGTATCACAATACTGTCATGTAGTAACTTTTTCACTTCCATGCTCACTTCCCTGTTTCTTATCACTGCTTTCAAGGAACCAGCAACCTTTCTTCCCTGCTGTACCCTTTCAAGCACTTCACCCTCTAAACCTCCATCCTTACTCATCACACTACCCAAATACTTAAACGTACTCACATTTTCCAATTCCTCACCATCCAACCTCGCTGTACATTCACTAACTTCACCTCTCTCAAAGACCATCACTTTACTCTTCCCTACATTCACCTTTAGGTTCCGTTTCTTACACACTCTCTCAAACTCATCCACCAAGCCTTGCAGCTCCCCTTCGTCTTCACTCAACAACACAGTATCATCTGTAAACAACAGTACAGGGAGTTTCCAAACACTATCCTCTCTCACCAGGGCCACTCCAACATCCACTACCCTACCTTGTACCTCTTTTATTACCCCATCCATGTTCAGATTGAACAACCATGGAGACATGACACATCCCTGTTTCAAACCAGCTTTCAAAGAGAAAAATTCACTTAGTTCACCATCCACACGCACTGCAGCCTTCGCACCATCGTACATACTCTTCACAGCATTCAGCAACTTCCCATCTACTCCATATATTCTTAACACTTTCCACAATCCTTGTCTATCCACCCTGTCATATGCTTTCTCCAAATCCATGAAAGCCGCATACAACTTCTTTCCCTTCTCTAGAAACTTTTCCACTAAAGATCTAAGAATGAATATCTGATCTACACAACCTCTTCCCTTCCTAAAGCCTTCCTGTTCTTCTCCAACTAATTTCTCTGTTCTTTCTCTAACTCTGTCTATAAGTATCCTGCCATACACTTTTCCTATTATACTAAGAAGACAAATGCCCCTATGATTACCACACACTTCTTTTTCCCCTTTTACTTTGTACAAGGGAATAATTATACCTGACTTCCAATCCTCCGGGACTCTACCTTCCTCCCAGGCCAATCTGCACATCTTCCACATCCATTCTACTACTATCTCTCCCCCATGCTTCAGCATTTCACCACACACTCCATCAATTCCTGGGGCTTTCCCCGATTTAACTTTCTTCATTGCTTCCACAACTTCTATCCTACTGATTTCTTCCTATCTTCTCACCTCCCTCCTCCTCCCAGCCATTCCCCAGCCACTTATACTCGCATTACTTCCATCCTCTACGTTCAACAATTCCTTAAAGTGTTCTCTCCATCTGCTCACTTTTTCTCTCTTCTCCACTAGTAATATACCATTTTTATCTTTCATTCCCCTGCTAACTTCACTTCCACCCTGTCTTACTCTTTTCACTTCTCTCCAAAACATTTTCTTACAGTCCCTCCACTTTACACTCAAATTCCTTCCAAATTCCTCATCCACTTTCTTCTTACTCTCTCTTACTAATCTTTTCACCTCTCTCATCCTTTCCACATATAACTCTCTCTTCCGCCTCTCAACTTCTTCCATGCCCCTACTTCTCATCCATTCATTGTATCCTTTCTTCTTTTGTGCCACAGCCTGTTTCACCTCTTCAGTCCACCACGCTGTTCCTTGCACCCCCCTCCGTCTTCTCTTCCTTCCACACACCACATCACATGCTGCACATATTTCTTCTGTAAATATCTTACACACACCTTCCACGTCTCCCATATATATATATAAACTAGGCTTATCTGTAATATGATTTGGCAACTGAGGCTCACATCGTGGGTTGCTTTGCAGGCAGATTCATGTTATGGGGTAGTCTGTGTGTATTTGTTTGAGTAAATGGTTACAGAAAGGAACTTTATTAAAAACTAAAAGTTTTATCGGTTAATAAAAATCTTCCATCCAAAGATTGGCAGCACCACTTGGTGTGGTGAGCATGGTGATCACTAACTGAAGTCATTGGTAGGTGGTGGTGACCATCATCCACTTACTTGATGTAGCGATGCTTGCTTCTTCATCTTTTTCATTCTTTTTCTGTGTCAGCCCTTCACTCTTCCTGTTTCTCCCATCTTTCCTTTCACTTTTTATTACTCTTCAGTCACTCTCATCTTAAATGTCAGGACCAACTTGCCTAGCCCCAGGCTCCTACGCTCCTCATGGGGCAACGCAGGATTGCATGATGGATGGCTGGATGGACTCTCCACTTCAGGTGGCTCTGCATTTAGTGACAGGCCCATTTATAGTGCTGGGTGGTAACCATATAGCCAGATAACGGGATGATGTGGAGCCACTTTTCTTTGTGCCTCCCTACAAGAGGGCACTGTCCGCCACGAGGAAGCACCAGTTCACTGCACAGGATGGCTTGGCAGGGGCAAATGCTTGCCTGTGGCACAGCCCCCAGGGGAGGCAGGGAAAGAATACTTCGCCAGTGTCCCTGCTTGGCGTAAGAGGCAACTAAAGTGTCCCTTTTTGTCTCCAATCTTTCTCTCCATTCTGTCCTCTTCATTTCTGTCCTACCTCTCATCTTGATATTTCTACATTTCTTCGGCCTTTATTTACCCTATCAGAGCAGGAGTGTGGCCATGTGCGGTTTGTCACAAGGACATGGGAATTAACTCCATCTTGTGCAATGTTTGTGATAGGTGGGTGCATAAGAGATGTAGTGGTTTTAGAGGGAGACTGCAAGATAATGCTGATTTTTATGTATGCAGTATGTGTGGGAGAGCATGTAGAGATTGTCAGGCATGCAAAGATTGATCTTGCTAATGAGATTCTTGAGTGTGTGGAAGAGTTTTGTTGTTTGGGGGTGTTGTGCTGGAGGTGGGGCTGGAGCTAGCTCTGTGGCTTGAGTGACTGGCTGGAAGGAGCTCAGGGAGCTGTTGCCTCTCCTGACATTGAGAGAGATCTCCCTCCATGTTAAGGGATGTTGTATGAGGCATGTGTTAGGAGTGTAATGCTGTATGACAGTGGGACGTGGGCAGCAAAGGAAGAGGATATTTGCAGGCTCAGACATAAAGAGATGACAGTGATTAGGTGGATGTGCGGTGTATCCTTGAATGCGAGCTCTGGGGGACTAGGTTTACAATGGAAGAGTTGAGAGGTAGGATGGGACTGGAATGTATTGGTGTTGCATGAGGAGAGGTAGATTGAGATGGCTTGGGCATGTGGAGAGGTTTGAAGATGACAGTTGGGTGCAGAAGGTGAGAAATGTGAAGGTTTGGGGTATTGCTGCGAGAGGCAGACTGAAAAATACCTGAGACGAGGTATTAGAGTGTGACCTCAGGGATAAGGGATTGAATAGGGAGGCTGCCAGAGATCGAGCAGCATGGAGAGCTGCCATTAGGTGACCAAGACCAGCACATGCAAGGATGGTGGAGCCTTTATAATTGAAAACGACAATGAACGATTAAAGTGGAAATCCACCAATATGCAAATCTGACATGATGGCAGCTATTCACCTCTTAAGTGTGTGGACCGAGTCATCTAACCACAGGCCATACAGTCTTGATGGATCAGTGAAGGATGATATTATAGAATAAATTATGATACATGTGTCCAGGCATTGTAATACTGGGATGGGATTCTCAAATGTATGTACAATCAATTCCCTGTCCTAATGTATGTTTGTTTTTGCAGGAAGAACTAGGGACATGGAAAGATTTTGCACTTTCTTTTCATTATCATTTCTCCTAAAACACTTTTATTATCTCTCTCTCTCTCTCTCTCTCTCTCTCTCTCTCTCTCTCTCTCTTCCCCATGCAAAACCAAATCTGTGTTGTGATGGGGAATCAGTGGTAAATATGTCCGAGAATCCCACCACAGGTACTTTATACATTAATTTATCCTGTAGTTAGATTTTGTCAATTTTTTTTTCGTTTCAGATGCTGGACATCAGCAGTCTTGAGAAGATAGTTTCAGAAATTGAAAAGGAGAAGGAAGAAGAAGCAGAGAAAAAGAAACAGAAGAAATGAGCAACGGAGACTTAATTTGTACTTTAACCCATTCATTATGATGGTCTTTTCTATTCCATTCTTGGTGCCACCGGACAGTCTGTCAGCTTAGGGGACATTTTCCAGACTGGAGGAGTTAGATATAGCTTTCACTGACTTCATGGGTAACAGTGTCCCATGAGCTGAATAGAATTGTCAAGAGGTATCTAGAATATAAATAAAAAGGCATCATCTTAGTGAACGGGATAATAATAAGGGTTTTATCTTTGTCATATAATGTGTACGCAACAATAGTTGGATTTTCGTATTACCTTCACAGCCTCTTAATAAAAAGTTTTAAAAATTTAAAAAGTATCCATAGAGGGGATATGATTATCCACCCTTACAGAATGTAGATCTCTGGGAAGAGCAAGTGAATGGAGGGGAGAAGAGGTTTTTGCTTCCTCTTGGGAGGTGATGGACAGATAGTTAGAAAATTTGTCTGCTGATCAAAAGAACACAAGTTCAATCCGAGGCCAGGGAAGGTTACAGGAATATTTTGACAGTACATGGGCAGTGAGAAGCAGTCATGATATGATTGTGGTATGGAAGGTAGAACTGAGAGGAACATGGAAGAGAGAGTGAGAGAAGATTGAAAATGGAGAAGCTGGGAAACAAAGCAGTGTCAGATGTACCAGGTAAAGATAGAAGTTCAATGAATTGTGAGGAAATGGAGCTGAAAGGTTTGTGGAATGCATACAGAGGGTGTTTGGTCAAAAATAGTAAAGCAGTGTGTGGTGTTGCAAGGTTAGCATCCAGTAAGAAAAGTATTGTGTGGTTTTGTGTGATTCAGAGGTGGAAAGGGCAGTGGAAGAAGATAGAATGAAGTAACTGGAGAGCATGCAAGGATGGGGATCAATAGGGAAAGCATATCCATAGTAACAAACATGTGAAAGCTCATAGGGCAATGCAGAGTGCGGTGTTCTGGACAACATACAGCTTCTTGAGGAGTCGGCGCAACCAATTCATAGAGGGAGGAACCATATGAAAGCTTGGGAGGAACCATGTGAAAGCTTGGTGTGGATGAATGCCATATACAGGCAGAGGAGAGTACTTTGATCAGCACCTCAGCAAACTCCTGCAACATTTCATGACGTTCAGGGGCCTAAGGCATGCTGACCAAAGATAGTCAATGTAGGGGACCCAGGTGGGACGGTGGCAATCCAGATGGAGACTGAGAAACTTCTGCTGTGAGAGGCTCCACAGCAAGCCAAACCATCAGCATGGAGGGGAGGGAGCCTCAAATGGCTGAAGCACATAAGTGCACTTTGGTGTGCATCAGCTGTAAATTCTTAATATGCAGCCCAGGTGGCAAAAGCATCCACAGCTTTTTGAAGGCAACTTTGGGTCTCCCATGATGAGGCAGCATTGCAGAGGATAGAAACATCATTGGCATTGATCAAGATGGATATGCCTGGAGGATGAGAGAGGTCAGACATTAAAACATTAAAAAGAAGGGGACATAGAACAGATGTTTGTGGTACTCCCCACCTGACCAGGGTGGGGGAGGAATAAGTACCCCTCTTAAAAAGCTCTGTACCCACGTAAGTGCAGAGCCCATGACAGACATGACACAACTTGTAAAGGATCCTGTCATATGAAACATCATCCAAAGGCCTTCTGGAGGTTCACAAAGACTGCCAAGAGTGTCTGCTGATGACAGTATGCCTGGTGGATATGATGCCATGATGGTCAAACTGGAGGAGGACATCAGATGCCCTCATCTCATGGCAGAATCCACACTGAACCTCAGTCAAGTAGCAGTCATGCTCAACCCACCAGGAAAGCCAGTGGCACACCCTCTCAAGCACTTTCCTGACATTGGAGAACAAAGCTATTGGCCTGAATGAAGCTGGAGAAGAAGGGTCCCTCTCTGGTTTGGTGAAGGGTAGGATGTGATAGGCTTTCCAGCAGGATGGGAAGACCCCTGAGGCCCAGCTGTCATTGAAGATGTCAAGGAGAGAGACCTGATGGGGGAAACTGGTTGGGGACAAAATATGAGCCACATGCTTTCTTAGCTGATAAGGTTTGCAGAGCGGAGGAAGTTCCGCCTGGGCAAAGGAGGAGGTTATGCTTGCAGAGGGAAGGAGGGGGGGGAGATGCCAGCCTAAGTGACATCAAGCAACCATTGGAGTCCTGATGTGGAGCAGAAGCACCAAACTGGAACCAAAAAGTGGCCAAGAAGGCAGCCTTGTCCTGGACTCCTACCAGAAGAGTACCTTCCTTCACTAGGGGATACAAGGGGGTGGTAGGGCAACCCTCCATTGTATGAATAAATTACAAAGTCTGGGGTGGTGAGGTGGAGAATGAGAGGGTAGAGCAGAAAGCAGACCAGGCAGCATGCCGAGCCAGATGAAGAGTCCTCTGCCATTCCACATTCTTATGGTAGTGAGGGTCCCAGTGACCATAGGAGAGGGACACCTCAGTCAGGCATTCCAGGAAGACCGCCGAGCCTGGATGACCCTGGTGCAGTCTCCCTACCACCAAAGTACCGCAGCAGTGCCTTGGGTGATGTGCTGAGGACCTGCAGAAGTTCGTCCCACCTATCACGACCACAGAGGAAGTAAAGGCCGCCACACGGACATCCAAGGGCCCTCCAGGCTAAGCCCAGGCATCACCAGGGGCTGCCTTAAAGTAGGACCAGAGCTGCATGTGAGGATCCATTGTGTGTATATCTGCGACGTCCCCTCTAGGTGTGTTCAAGCTTCCCAGCAATGTGGCAGCACTGTATATATTTGTTTTGGGTGGCATCGGAGGGTTTGTAGCTCCTCGTCCTAAGCGATTTATTTGGCACATTACATCTAAACATTTTCTTGTATGCCAATGATATCGTTTTAATAACGACATAGACTGCATCAGTAACATACAAGAGGATATTGAAGTGTAATGCGTCGAATAAGCCAATGTGGAAGAGTTGCTACGAAATAAAAACTGTTATGCGGGGTGTTTTTAGTCCGACCTCTCGTCCTAAAAACGCCCGCAACTGAGCCGGGTCCTCTTTCCAGACCGGACATACAGCACCAACAAAGGAACAGGGCATAAAAACTCGGCAGTACACCTTAACACATCTATTGTACTAATTCAATGCACCTTACAATACAGAAACAGAGAGACACTGGATATGGTATGAACAGGAAGACAGAGCGGGTTTGCTTACACACACTATACACACGAGAATGTCAAAGGCAGAATTCATACATATCTTACAAGTTAACAATCACTAGAGTATGGCATCGGTATTATGAACAGTGAATAATTGTCACTTGGTGTTCTAGACAAGATACACAGTATATATTTGGAACAACTGGTCTAGTTGGCTTATATTTGCATATATCTATTCTAGCACGCGGCACATCCTCAGGGATTGTCACTTTGCCGCGGCGACACTATTATTCTAGTTTCTGAACTCGTCACTCAATTAGTTTCTCTACATTCAGTCACTTTATATATACGTTCTCTGACCCTGATTCACTGCCTTGAGGTCCGGCACTATAGTGTATTACTTCACATTAATTTCCGCACTGTTTCACTGTCACCGTCTCTGCGGGTTGCACTCATACTTCACGGGCGAGACACGTTGAGATCGCCACGAGGACCCGGTACCTGGGTTAGTAGAGGTGGCACCCGGGCGTGGGAGGGGGTCCTCCAGGGGAGCCCTCCCGCAGGAGACAGGGGATCGCCCGCAGGGGTGTTGTCTCCCGGACTTCCTTCGTCTGGGGGGTGCAGGGAGGCTCTTCACTCTGGGGGCCTCGACCTGGTGAGAGGCCCTCGTGTAGGAGCCTCGTCG
The DNA here is from genome assembly GCF_032717465.1 of Coenobita brevimanus. Taxonomy (NCBI): domain Eukaryota; kingdom Metazoa; phylum Arthropoda; class Malacostraca; order Decapoda; family Coenobitidae; genus Coenobita; species Coenobita brevimanus. The sequence goes on from NC_137012.1 coordinate 425,937, forward strand.
GTGGGGTGCAGGGAGGCCCGCTGGTCTGGGGTCCTCGACCTGGTAGGTGGCCCTCAGGGCTGGGGCCAAACAATTCCAGGAGCCGGGCCCGCCGCCTCTTGCTCCTGGCGGAGGACCGTGGGGGAGTGGGGCTCAGACAGCCCTGGTCAGGGGCCTGCTGACAGGCACTGGAGGTCCGGGTGCTGCGGTCGCCTATAGGGCAAGGCGCCGTCAGGAGGGAACTGCGGCACCTCTTCCGAAGGGCATCCGTCAGGGTCCGGGGTCGTCCAGGGGCTGGCTGCAGGACCGGTACAGGACCGCTCCACCACTCTAGGAACGGCAGCACCTCCGGGGAACCACACCTGGAGGGAGAGTGAGAAGGGCGTCCTACGCAGCCGAGAGGTAGGGGGCCGGCCGCACAAGGGACCTTCCTCTCTGGGAGAACCCTAGGAACTGTAGATGAAGGGCGTACGATGGCCGCTCCTTCCCCCACACGTACGATGGCCGTGTTGGCGCCTTGGCGGTTCCACAGCTCCTGAGGGTAGCAGCTGAAGGGCGTACGATGGCCGCTCCTTCCTCCACACGTACGATGGCCGTGTTGGCGGTGCTGCTCCCAAAGGAATAAGAGGCAGATGAGGGGCGTACAATGGCCGCTCCCTCCCCAGCACATACGATGGTCGTGTCCGCGGTTCTGCCTGCCCGACGGGAAGTAACTGAAGGGCGTACGATGGCCGCTCCTTACCCCACACGTACGATGGCCGTGTTGGCGGTGTTACTCCTGTAGGAGGAGAAGGAAGTGGATGAGGGGCGTACGATGGCCGCTCCCTCCCCAACACGTACGATGGCCGTGTTCGTGGTTCCACTTCTCCTTCCTTTGCCTGTCGGTGTGCGCTCAATAGCTACTCCACCGAGGCCGTCTCCAGATAGGTCTGTAACCGAAGGGCGTACGATGGCCGCTCTTTCCCCCACACGTACGATGGCTGTGTTGGCAGTGTTACAGGGGGAAACAACTGAGGGGCATACGATGGCCGCTCCCTCCCCGGTACGTATGATGGCCGAATCCGCGGTGTTGCTTGGGACTGTTTCTGGAGCAGTCCCACTCCGAACCTGGTGAAGGCTGCCCCGCTTCCAGGGTCGTTCCTTCTTCCTGCGTGGTCGCCGTTGGGTCGGTTCTGCAGAAGAGTAACTCAAGGTGGGGGCGCCCCTGCGCCCTTCTTGCTCCAGTTCAGGCTTACCTTGCCTGGCCTGCCGTGGTGTCCTCCTGGGGTGGTGGGGGGGCTGCGACTACACTCAGAGTGTAACACTCTTCTAATCAGTTTTTCATTCTCCATCCTCTCCTCATGGCAAACCGTCTGAAAAGGATGGAGAATGAGAGTGTATGTGAGTGAAGTGATAAACCAATGATAAACCAGTAAAACACGTCATCGGAATGAAGGGGTTAATGGATCTAATTGGTCTGAATGGATCTATCGGGTCCGAATGGATTTAATTGGGTCTTTAAATACCAGCGCTGCGGGATGAGCCCTACACCACCACCCCAGGAGGACTGAGGGGGTGACACCCACCCCACAAGGAGACAATGGAGGGGCTGAATTACCTGGGCGGATGTCCAGGCAACAACGGCGCATCTCCCCCGCGAACCGGCGCCCCTCTTCTGCGCAGCCAGACCACCCGGCAGTGTACAGAAAAAGCACACTACTCTCCAGCAGAGGGAATGCTCGTCAGAATCGGGGTGGGACTTGCAGTGGCAAGTTCCCAGGCACACCCTCGGACACCAAGTCTTCTGGATCGGCTCCACACCTAACTGAGGACTCAAGAGGAGCCTCTAGGGTTGTTATTCCCCTGCCTAGACTGAAGGAGGGCACACTCGGTCGGAGCTGTGGCGAAAGCCAAGAGAGTACGTTCGACCTCTTCCTCCCGATGTTACAGGCACAAGATCTTCCTCCACAGAAGGAGGACACGCTCCATCGGAGCTGTAGCGAAAACTGAGAGAGTACGGCCTACCTCTTCCTCCTGACGTCCCCGGGACAGGTAACCTCATCCTGATGAAGGGAGGGCACCCTCCGTCGGAGCTGTGGCGAAAACCAATAGTGTATGTCTGACCTCTTCCTCCCGACGTCTCCAGGGCAGGAGGCCTTAGCCCTACGACAGGAGTGCTTCCGCACCCCTGATCCATGTAGGAGCACAGACAGTGCCTGACGGGCTGCCTGCTGAGAGGAGTCACCTCTGGCTCGCCCCACCACCCTGGTGTTAGAGCAAGGTGCCACTCACTCCAGCTCTCTTTTTGGAAGGCTGGAGTCTCTCCCTCTACAGGCTCCCCACCTGAGTCTGGACCAGATGAGGTGCCCCCGAGGCCCGGAATCCAGTCCCTGCAGCCCGGGCCACCCCAGACACTGACAGGCTCCGCCAGGACCAGAGGCCACAGCCCTACCCTGTCGGCCTCCCCCTGCAACAGAGGCCACAGTCCCCGGAGTCAGCAGGCCTCCCCAGGTGCTCACCAAGGCCGAAAGGCCTCCCCTGACGCAAGCGGCCACAGTTCTCCCCTGATGGCCGCCCCAGACCGGGGTACGGGCCGCCCTACCTCGGCAACACCCTCCTCCCAGCCGACCCTAGTGCCGGGCCTCCACCAGTCCCTCCCCCTGGACCCTAAAGACGACCAAGGGCCAATGACGTACAGCCCGACTTCTGGCCCTCTTCAGGCCCAGTCCCAGGAGCCCTGCCTCCTACAGGGCTGACACGGCAAGAAAGCCGTCCTGGACGCCGCCCCATTACTCCCGGACTAGTGGCAACTCCATGGACCCCACTGTTCTGTACAGCTCCCCGGACGGCCCACCTCCCACGCCTGGCCGCCACCTGGAGCTCCCTGCATAGGCTCTCTCCCCCGTGGGCCGTGGTCTCCTCTCCGTCACAACTGTGAGTGACAGGTCTCGGATTATATACCTCCCCAGTGTTGTGACCCCCCCCCCACTTTTTCAGTGAACTACCAGTGAACCGTTCTACTGTGTTCCTCTCCTCTATCCCCATACGTGGCACACACACACCCCTGTCAGTGTTCCCTCCCCCCTTGTTGACGAGTCAAGCCCCTGTGTATCACGTGCGGAGTGTATAACCCCAGCCCCGAGTTGAGACCCCCCACCCCTTCGGACAGGACAGACGAGCCCGTATCACTCACGTAACACAGCAATCTCTCAGTATTGGATCCTCCCCTTCCTCTCCTCCCTACCCCCGGCCCGGCCCCACAGAGAGAAACCCTCCCTATCCTCAGTAAGTCCCTCGCCCCCCCCCACCCACTTCCCCCCAGTGTGACCTACGGTATATTCTCGATCTGTGTGACGCGTATATAGAGGCTAAGTTACCTAGGGACTGCTGTACATGTCACGCGGAGATGATGTATTAGCTAGGACCCGTCTATGTCATGCGAGCACCTAGCCTTAAGAGCTGTCCCTGTGGGTATACTGGGTTGTGTTGTATGTAAACCTCTGTGTTGATGTATTATCTATATTGGCGAAATAATGCCTGTGATACTGTGAGAAAATAACCCAGATGTGAGACAAAGATGCTGAACTAGGTGGACAGTGATTCAGACCAACATAAATGTAAGGCATTGTGTAATTTCGACTCTGGTCATAGAATATTGTGTGTATAATTGTTTCTCTATTAATATATTGGTGTATTTGTTCACTCGTGGTGTTTGTGTTTCCCTTCCTTGCTAGTGCTGACCCGGGCAGGAATTAAGGACCCAGAGTTGCACCGTGACTGGACCCGAGAAGTCGGGACAGAGAACACGCTGCATAACAGGTCTCAACGAATCTACTGGGCCTGAATGGATCTAATTGGGCCTGAATGGATCTAATTGGGTCTGAATGGGTTTAATTGGGTCTGAATGGGTCTAAGTGGCTCTGAATGGATGTAACTGGGTGTGAATGGATTTAATAGGATCCAACTGGGTCTGAATGGATCTAATTGGGTCTTAATAGATCTAACTGGGTCTGAATGGATCTATTTATCTATCCATTGCCAGACGCCTTAATCTCGTAAGGGGTAGCCACAAACAAATCGCCTCCATATCGCCCTGTCCCCCGCCATTTCACTGCCCTGCTCCCAGCTGACACACCCTCTCTTTCATATATACAGTATATACCTCTCCACTCCATCCCTCCATCTCATTCTTGGCCTCCCCCTCCCTCTCCTCCCCTCCACCTCACTCACATACTGTACACTCTCCTCGTCAGTCTCTCACTCTCCATCCTCTTCACATGGCCAAACCACCTCAATACGTTTCTCCTAACGCCTCCTATCACATCCACACCACAACGCTCCTTCACTTCCTCATTTGTCAGTCTGTCTCTCCATGTGACTCTACATGCTCCTATCAAAAAACTCATTTCCACCGCTCCCACTCTTGACTTCTGTCCTTCCAGTAATGTCCAAGCTTCACTTCCATACGTTAGAGTTGGTATCACAATACTGTCATGTAGTAACTTTTTCACTTCCATGCTTACTTCGCTGCTTCTTATCACTGCTTTCAAGGAACCTTTCTTCCTTTTTGTACCCTTTCAAGCACTTCACCCTCCAAACTTCCTTCCTTACTCATCACACAACCCAAGTACTTAAATGCACTTACATTTTCCATTTCCTCTGTTATGTTGGGTATTTTTCAGCCGACATCTTGTCCTAAAAACACCAGCGACTGAACGGGGTCCTCTTTCTAGACCGGAAATAGAATACTTACAAAGGAACAGGACATAAAAACTAGGCAAGACACCTTAACACAAATATTGCCTTAATCCAACTTCCTTACAAAATAAATACAATGGTACACTAGTCGCGGAACGGGTATAGTGACAGGCTAGTTAACAATAATACATCACGTCACACAGGCACTGTGATTATACATGAGTTATTGTACAAGAGAATATCATATAGGTATGGTGACACTGTTCATATAATGTCTCCTCAGACTTTGCGTAGTATACTGGTCTGTTGCACTTAGGTATCTCCACACACTTGTATATTGCTCTAGTCCTGGGAACTTAGGCACTGACACAGCACACTGAGTACGTTGGGTTAGAAACATTTTACTGGTGGTGTTCCTGTCTCACTGTCTTTAGAATACACGGGCACTGTCACTGATAAGTCTCTAACACGACACTGGGATCTCACTGTGTCGTCACTGTGCTGCCGAGGTCTGGCCTTAGTCAAGATGGCGCCCGGGAGTCGGAGGGATCCCTACTGGTGAGCCCTTCTGCAGTAGGCATGGAACAGCTCGTGGGGGCGTCGCGCCCCGGGCTCGTTTCTGATTTGGGGTGCAGGGAGGCCCTTTCCTGTCAGGGCCTCGACCTGGTGAGGGGCCCTTTGGGCTGGGGCCAAACAGCGTCAGGAGTTGGGCCTGCCGCTTCTTACTCCAGGCGGAGGGCCAACGGTGAGTGGGACCAGGGCGGTCCCACCCTGGGGTCCGAGGACCGGCCCTGGGAGGCCTGGGACTGAGGTCACCTCTAGGTTGGGGCGCCATCAGGGGTTGGCTGCGGCACCTTGTCCGTGGGGCTTCCGTCAGGACCCAGCATCGTCCAGGGGCAGGCTGAAGGGCGTGGATCCCACCTTCAGCGACCGGGCCTCGCCACTACTACTGGAATGGCAGCACCTCCGGGGAACCACACCAAGAGGGAGAGACAGAGGGGCGTCCCATGCAGCTGCAGGGTGGAGAGTGGGCCACGCAAGTTCTCCTCTGGGAGAACACTCAGGACTGTGGACAAAGGGCGTACAGTGGCCATCCCTTCCCCGACGCGTACAGTGGCCTTCGTTACGTTTCCACGGGCCCTTGGGACAGCAGCAGAAGGACGTACAGTGGCCTTTCCTTCCCCGGCGCATACAGTGGCCGTCGCCGCGGTGCTGCTCCTGAAGGAGGAAGAGGCAGATGAGGGACATACAGTGGCCTTTCCCTCCCCGGCGCGTACAGTGGCAATCGCCGAGGGTCTGCCTGCCTGATGGGAAGTAGCTGAGGGATGTACAGTGGCCGTTCCCTCCCTGACGCATACAGTGGCCATTGTCGCAGTTCCACTTCTCCTACCTTTGTCTGTCGGTGTGCATACAGTGGCCGGCACACCGAGGCGGGCTCCAGATGTGGCTGCAGCAGAAGAACGCACAGTGGCCATTCCTTCCCCGATGCATACAGTGGCCGTCGTCGCGGTGCTGCAGGGGGAAACAACTGAGGGACGTACAGTGGCCGTTACTGCGGTGCTGCCTGGGACTGAATCCGGAGCAGTCCCATCCCGATCCTGACGAGGGCTGCTCCGGCAGAAAAGTAGTCTCGCATTCTTGTGACGTCGTGGTTGGGCAGGTTGAAGGGAAGAGGGACACAAGCTCGGGGCGCACCTGAGCCCGTCTCGCTCTGGGCCGGCGTCGCGCTCACCTGGCCCACTGTGGTGTCCTCTTGGGCAGGGGTGAGGCTGCAGCTCCGTAGTGGGGTGGAGGGTCTGGCAGGGGGAGCGTGCATTTCATCCTCCTCATCCAACCTCACTGTACATTCACTGACTTCACTTCTCTCGAAGACCATAACTTTACTCTTCCCCAAATTCACCTTTAGATTCCGTTTCTTACACACTCTCCCAGACTCACTCTAATTGGGTCTAAACGGCTCTGGATGGATTTTTGGGCCGAATTTTAGTGCGCTGGAAACAAGCTTAGAGTAGAGAAGTACCTCACTCATGACCTATTTTCCATGTTATTCTTATGTGATTATTTGCCACGTACAAGGAAATTTATAGACAGGTTGTGTTGATAATACAGCCTTCAGTAGCCGCTTCAGACGCCTTCCCTGTGCTGACTGAAGTTGTTCTGAAATACTAATTAAGTTGTCCTGGAATACTAAGTTGTTTTGAAATACTAAGTTGTTTTGAAATACTAAGTTGTTTTGAAATACTAAGTTGTTCTGAAATACTAAGTTGTTCTGAAATACTAAGTTGTTTTAAAATACTAAGTTGTTCTGAAATACTAAGTTGTTCTGAAATACTAAGTTGCTCTGAAATACTAAGATGTTTTGAAATACTAAGGAACGCTATGACTGGAGTGCGCGTCCTGGTTGTCATTCCTTGGCTGTTTGTTATTCATATTACACTGTCTTTCATTATATTATTTGCGTATCTATAAATCTACACGCACACGAGATAATGCACCGTATTGTAGCTGGCACTGAGCCTCGTAACACCCGCTCTTCTGCGATGAATTTATGCAAGTACACCTTAGTATATTGGTGTGGGGGGCCTTCAGGTGGTGGCATCAATATTACTGTACGATGGAGAGGCCCGGCTATACAAACGTCCCTCAATCCCCTCCTTACCCCCCAACAGGAGGATGGTGGGCTGTGCAAGGGTAGCTTTAGCCTGTAGTTCACTGGGTTCACATTTAAATGACCCTAAAGTTGTAACTACTACTACTACTACTACTACTACAACTATTACTACTACTGCTACTACTACTACTACTACTACTACTACTACTACTACTACTACACCTTTGCATATTACACTTTGCTGTAAGGTCTGTACAAGTCATGAGAGCAATGAATAGGAGTTACCTGAGAAAAGACTGGAGTTACATGGAGAGACAGACTAAAGGAGGAGGTAAAGGAGCGTTGTGGTGTTGATGTGGATGTGACAAAAACATTAGTGGAAATACTGAGATGTTTGGCCATGTGGAAAGAATGGAGAATGAGAGGATGGCTGTAACAGAGAGAGTATGTAAGTGAGGTGGAAGAAAGATGGGGAAGGGGGAGACAGGATGAGAGAGAGAGAGAGAGAGAGAGAGAGAGAGAGAGAGAGAGAGAGAGAGAGAGAGAGAGAGAGAGAGAGAGAGAGAGAGAGAGAGGAATGGGAGGAGGAGTATTTGGGAGAGGGGAGTGTGGATTGGAAAGAAGACCCTCTGATGGCCGAGGACAAGGTGACATGGAGGTGATTCGACTACAGCCAACCTTTAGGGAATTAAGGCGCCTGGCCATGATAGATAGATTCATTTATATCCCTTTGTTACTTTCTGAGGCAAGCTGTGTTGATACTGCCAATATATAAGCAACACTCAAGTAAACATAAGCGTGTCATATGCAAAATAAATCGCTAAGAGAAAGCTCTTACGAACTCTACAGATCCAGTTAAAATACGACTGCCGGTCTATAGCTACAGAACCCAACACAAACCATATAGTCCGTTTGTGTTCACTTGGCAACGATCATTAGCCCCGTTTCAGCTCAGTTGATGCCCAGGTATAGTTAGTTTGGAGAATAAATTTGACTAGTAACCAAGGAGACTCAGTCATACCTCATAACAAAGGTTAATCGAATTTCAGACAGTCGCTACTCGGTATTCCAATTATGAGAGTTACCCAGTCCATGAGATGCCAACAAAGCTGCCATAGACACACCCTGCAATTATGTCATCACTGATGCAGGAATGGCCAAGTTATAAGTGTTTTGATGCCCTTTAAACATCAAGTGTACACTATATATATATATATATATATATATATATATATATATATATATATATATATATATATACGTGAGTCCATAAGTCCTTCAAAAAGTTCTCGGCCTCGCCCAGAAACAAGGGAGGTACATAAGCACAACTTCTGGGTATGACTTTTTTTTTTTTTTTTTTTTATGCGAGGAACAAGGAACCAAAGGCTCAAATCTTCTTTATTTTTATTTTTATTTTTATTTTTTTTTAAGTGCTCGACTCTGGGCATAGGCTTCACAGCCTGCTACCAAGGCCCAGTAGTCCTCCTACGTATCATACACCTCTACATGTCACCACTTTCGCGCTAACACCCACCGTATTGAATACATGCTTGGCCTGTCTCATGCAGGACTGGTGTATTGGTATAGCGGGGGTATTTTTACGACATGTCGGCGGGTCTTCTGGTAGATCGGTAAAGTCTGCTTTACATGAAATTCAAATCCTTAAACTGTTCCCTACCCCAGTGGGGATTTGAACCTGGGTCCAGTAGGACCGCAGGCCACCTCTCTACCGATTGAGCCACCGCCTGTTTGCAGGTGAGGCCATTTGAAATTTGGTAGGTTACAGTAAAACCCATAAAAATGGACAAGAAAGAAGCCCGTGCTGTGATCAAGTATCTAAAAAAAAAAAAAAAAAAAAGTATGTCCCATAAGGAAATCCGTGAAGACCTGGTCAGCACACGTGGTGGGACTCTCCTCGCTATTCCATCATAAAGAAGTGGCTGCTGCTGATTTCCAGCGGGACAGGGAGAGCACACATGATGACCCACGGTCGGGACGCCCCAAATCACTGACCATGGACGATCAAGTGGAGGCCATTCACCACATGGTCTTAGATGACAGATGTTTGTGCCGCAGAAGGCCAGCACCACGGGCACCAGTGCTGGCTCAGCGCACACTGTGTTGACTGACATCTTGGCTATGAGCAAGCTGTCCGTAACATTGCTGCCCACAATGTTGACACCACACCTGAAGCTGACCAGATGGTAAACTTTAAGGACACTTTTGGCTCGTTCTCAGGCTGATCCAGCTAATTTCTTTCGGAGAGTTGTGACTCAGAATGAGACATGGGTTCACCGCCTTGAACCCAAACAGAAAAAAATAAAAGCAATGAAACACCACTGTTCTCCACCTCACTCCAAATTCAAGCAAGTAGCATCTGTCGGCATGATGATGGTCTCAGTGTTTTAGGACACTGGGGAAACTTTCATGACTGACTACTTGCAAAGGGGTTAGATCATTAGTGGGACCTGTTATGCATCAGAATTGCTACATCTGAAAGAAGCAATCAACGGGAAACAGAGGAAAACTGTATGTGGGCGTGCTGTTGCCCTGTTCACACGACACAAGTGTCGGTGGCTGACGCAGCCAATTGTGCCACTGAACTGTTGCCTCTTGCTCCTTAGGGCGCTTCCACATGTGCCCGCGAACATATGTTGACAACACGGTTGGCAACATGTTTGGGTACATGTATGCTGCAGTATTTGGACAGATGTATGCGAACATGTTTCAGTACAGCTTCGAATACCTGCAGCAGAGGCGATGGGATATGAGTTTCCATATCAGGCAGCTGAGACTTCATCATGATGTTATCAACATGATCTGGACGCTGCTGTTCCCAACATGTTTGCAGCGTGTTCGTTATTGTGTTGGATACATGTCGCCAGCACTTGTTCCAGCACACGTGTGGACGCGGCCTTACCCAACCCGGCTCTGTCTGATTACCTGTTTCCCAAACTGAAATTCCACCTGCATGGCCACCGTTTTCAAGTGATGATGAAGTCATCCATGGTGCTGAGGCGTATTTAGAGGCTCAAGATGCTACCTTCTTCCTGTGACAGGATAGCAATGCTTGAATTTCGGTGAACCAAGTGAACTGAACTCAGGGGAGACTGTTGAGAAATAATACAAGAACAACTTGTCTCCTGGGACGTTTGTGGGGTGAGGCCGAGAACTTTCTGAAGGACCTACGTATATATATATATATATATATATATATATATATATATATATATATATATACACACACACACACACACACACAAACACACACACACACACACACACACACACACACACACACACACGAGTATGTATATATATCTATCCATCCATCATCCAGTCCTGTTGCCCCATGAGGAGCAAAGGAGCCCGGGGCTAGGCAAATAGGTCCTGACATTTAAGATAAGTGACCACCCTCACTCATCCCTGAGTGGCATTACGTGAGCAATAAACCCCAACCATCCCCTGGATATAAACCTTCACCGGCTGAATCCAGTTGGAGCACCTTAATTACCCACTAAACCACCAGGCGCCATAATTTTGTTGTATGGCTACCACCCAGCGTAGTAAATGGCTTCCTGGTGTACACGAAACCATTTGGCTTGTCACTCAGTGTAGAGTCACCCATATGCAGAAGGAAGAAGAATGAAGGAAGAAAGACAGAAGAAGGAAGAGATGAAAGGGCAGACATCCAAAGCAGCACTACATCGAGTGAGTGGATGGTGGGCGCCCCCACCTACCACTTGTTGATATATATATATATATATATATATATATATATATATATATATATATAGTGTGTGTGTGTGTGTGTGTGTATGTGTGTGTGTAATTCACCGGGTCAGTCAGGATCACTTGATGGTCGTGATCGTCAGCTTTTACCCTCCCGGAAGGGAGCTGAGAGCTCATATAGTCCCATCTAAGGGCAAGGCTGTGACCTTCACACAAGCACACACCCGCCCCCTTGCTCGAGGGGGACAGTAACCACCCACTTCGTCAGCGAAACTTTTCGCAACCTGAGCGAGGCGCGAACTCCCATCCACCAGTTGGCAAGCGAGAACGTTACCACTGCACCAGTGTGTGTGTATGAGAGGCCGAGAACTTTTTGAAGGACTCACGTGTCCGTAAGTATGACAAAAATTGCCATTTCAAATCCATCCCTATGAGAATTTATTGTACCAACTGTCGGTGGAGAGGGACGCCCTTACATGGCGGCACCAATATAACCGGGTGACTCCACTGCCTGGCTAGACAAACGCCCCTCACTTCCCTTCCTATCGCCCGAAAAAAAAAAAAAAAAAAAAAATGGAATACAGAAGGAAGCCACATGAGCCTGTAGTCACCTGGGTTCTCGTTCAGATGAACATCAGGCATCGTCAACAACAACAACAATAATAATAATTGCAACAACAAAACTACTGTACATATTACTCACCGCTTTTACCATGATCATCATATGCTACTAATTACACCCCTCACTCGTCATCATTACTAATAACAGTGGTCCTCCCATAGTCCCATTTATGTACTGGATACACCCTTCCTTCGTATATTGACAAGGAGACTCTTCAATATAACTGGATCACTAATTTTCAAATCATTTGATTCCTTCTGAAAGACTGCAGCCCATGATTGCAAAGCTGTTATGAACATGATAAGCACGTAGGCTCATCATCCAACTTCATGGACACAGTAAAAGACAGCTGGTGATGCTGCATGAATGAAACTTTCATTTTTTTTTTTTTTTTCATACTCCATTCTGTTCCATACTGAAAACAGAACAGAGATCTGTAAAGTGGCGGAGGACAGCTTGTCACGGGGTTTTTATAATATCACGGTAATTTTGAAATAAATGGTTAAATATTATTTAATTTGATAATAATATTCAATAATATTGAAGAGCAGAGACAATGGTTGTCTTGCTACATCAAGCAACGATTACTTTACGTTGGCTTAGCACGATTCTCTGAGAACGAGAATTTATAAACTTCCTCAACAGTACACAGCAGAGACTAATTACTCACAATTGCTGAATTACTGTACTGTTAGCCTCTGGAGAAAGTTACATCACCCCTGACAATAAATAACTAATACTAATAATAATAACATCAGGTTCTTGCTGATGCATTAACTCCTGGCACAACGGATTTTAAGTTAATACAAGACTGGTCTAAGTACCAGTTATGAATAGTAAAACGTTTATGCAAGCTAGGAGCTATATGGAAATAAGCTTAATTATGGAGAAATGAAACAAGATTTACTCTACATTAAGCTCAAGAAATAGAACTGTTAAATTTATTAATTACAAAAAAATAAATTTAACATTACATTTCAAATCAAATCAATGAGACGCACTCGCTCACTCACTCACGCAATAGCTAAATACTTACGCCTAGGGAAAAACACCTTAATTAAACTCTTATAACTAGAAAATACACAAAAGAAATACTATAGTCGATGAATGCTGCGTATCACCAGATGGGTGAGAAGACTGGACTAACTGTGAAGTGGAGTTTGGGTACTAGCTGACCTCTCACACTGCGGCACAGGTCCTTCCTCCGTCACATCAATCACAAGACTGACTAAGTCGTGGGAAAGCGGAGCACTCGGCCGCATTTTTTAACGGTCGAATGAGGAAGCAGAGGCGAACAATAAAAAAACAATAGTATCGCTCAGTACAGCACTTAGTGACGTGCATTAAATCGGTCACTCTTTGAAAACGGTGACGAATTATTTGAAAAGTATACTCCGATAATGGAGGGAGAAACGGTTAGCTGAGCAATACACAGTGAGTTTTCCACTAATAGTTCGTGGTTTCTCACAAAAGGGAAATGTCGCGAATTGATTCGTGACATTACGCCCCTTGAAAATTAAATCTTTCTTCCTTCAGAAGAAAGATTTCAATATACATACATATACATCCTAACTCAGTCACACAAGATTCACACTGTGGTGTGTGTGCTATCCTGCTACAGGAGTATGTCGCAGTCGCCAGTGAGCGAAAAAACCTCGTATTTACGTTAATAGAAACAAGCTTGAGGGAAAAACTCCGTGACGACTGTGAAAATCCTGTACTCAGGTCAAACTGAGCGAGTTCGCTACATTTACATTAACAACTAATTGTTATGTAGTGTAGTGTATGTAATACACGGTGTAGGTGTGACAGTTGTAGTGTAACTGTACCTACGTGTAAAATGACACAGTAATACAAATTTATAGTAAAATAATGATGACGAGGCAGAAGAGAAGGGGCGGCAGCATGCAACAGGAACGGCCAGCTGATCTGCACGGCAATGCTGCACCCACCAGCTACACCTGCGAAAAGAATTAAGGTGGAGCATCAAAACTGTTATTTCTGTCTCTCTCTCTCTCTCTCTCTCTCTGCCTAGCAATCAGTACTTGTCATTATTAACCAGGAAACGTAATTCTTGAATTCACAAATTGCTTAGAACCCTTATAGCTTACTGGTTAACGCTTTCATTATTAACCAGGAAACGTGCCAGTTCTTGAATTCACAAATTGCTTAGAACGGGCAGTTTACTGGTTAACCTAACATTATTAACCAGGAAACGTGCCAGTTCTTGAATTCACAAATTGCTTAGAACGGGCAGTTTACTGGTTAACCTAACTCTACACTTACGAGTAATACAGGAAGCTGAAAATCGCTACGCAATCTCGGGCAGGTCACGTTTTAACACCCACCGTGGGTGTGAACACTCATGTGGGTAATGTGCATTCTCCGGGAATCCTCAGAGAGGCCCACAGCTCGAGACATTCCACAAGGTAATTCATACACAGCCTCGGACTGTCTCTGCAAGGTTCTCAAATTTCCCCCTTAACTTATGGTATACATGTATGTACAAGCCCTGGATATACTGTGTCCTGTAGGGCCAACGAGTGAGACGTCTGGTCTACACTTTTAACTGGGAACCAGGCTGGTCCTTGGATTACTCAAATCGCTTAGGATGCCTATCTTACGGAACCCAACATACAACAGTTGCTAGTTAGTAAGCAGTTAGTAGGTGAGACATCAGGTCTACACCCACATTACCACTATCCTGTCTCTCAACTGACTCGGAGATTACAGGTGTGGTTAGAAACGGCTCAGGAAGGGCATGTCCCTGATTAGTGGTGTTACTTTGACACACACTGCAGGAACGGACAAAACTATCTATGTCCCGTCCCATTCCTGGCCAGAAAAAGTCAGCTCGGATACGGCCCTGGGTCTTCCTTTTGCCCATGTGACCTCCTGAGGCTGAACAATGACCCCATTGTAACACTGCTAGGCGGTACTTGGCGGGAACGACAAACTGCAGTCGAACCTCGCCCTCGGGTGTTCGTGACTCACGGTAGAGCCGTCCTTGTTTACGAAGGAACTTGGCTCGACCTCCCCGTGAATACTTTATCACTCGACCCTTTTGTTTGTTCCGTACGGCAGCAAGTGTCGGGTCAGAATGTTGTTCTTGCACAACAAGTTGACTGCACATCAGATCTTGCGGCGATTCAATGATCACTGGGGTGACACAGTCTGGAGCCTCAGTCATGGCTCGTGTTACCGCAGCAGCCGAAGTCTGAGTAGCATCATCGGAGCAACTATCCTTGACTCCATTAATATTGCCTACTATAAAGTCAAATAGAGGCTCTGGCATGACAACCGCAAGTGTCGTACCAGTATAAAATGGAGATGCCACCTGGATACATGCCTCAGGGAACAATCTCACTGATCCATCAATAAGGCTTGCATGGATCTGTCGACCTGTATACTGCTCAGGCCGAACTAAACTCTGCTTAACAGAGCAAACTGAGGAACCATTGTCTCTCAGGACCTTCACAGGAATGTCTCCCACAAACCCTGGGTGTACCAGGAAGGTACTGTCACCTGTGGTGGGGCCTGTGGAGGAAGCAGCTAGCCACTCATGAGGCTGCTGAATTGATGTGGCAAACATTGTGCCTTGAGGATTATATTGAGAAGATGGAACATTGGCCATCTGTGGAGGGGGGTTCACTGTCACTGTGGGACTAGTGAACTGTGGGGAAGTACCCACACTGGTAGGGACGAGACCACCAGGCTGCTGCTGAGGAATGAAGGCTGCATTAGCTTCCTGCCTCTTTTGAGCTGGTGGTGAAAAAGTTTGTCCCGACGGTCGGTTGCGTGGCTGATACTGCTGCTGGTTAGGGTACTTGTACCTCTTCCACTCAGGTTTCTGAGTGTTTTGTCCCTGGTCCTTCCACTGCGGTTTTGGACCTTGGCCATTATTCTGAGAATGGCCTTGTTGCTGGGATTCAGTCTGAGACGGCTTCCCAGACTTATCAGGTTTTCTGCTCCAGGTGTTTTGCTTACGAGCTTGATACCCGTATGCAGTAAAGAATGCGTCAGCCTTCTCTGCCATTTGGCTGGCATCTTTCACCTGGCAGATCTTAAGCTGTGCTATGAGCTCAGCAGGCCACGACCTCTCTAGCTGTGTACGCAGCATAAGGTCAATTATCCCCTCACGCGTGGAAGGAGTTTCATCTTTCTCCATCCACTCATTTAAGTAAGCTGTGAGACGATCAAGGAACTGAACAGCTGTCTCCTTGTCTTGGAGACAA
The DNA here is from genome assembly GCF_032717465.1 of Coenobita brevimanus. Lineage (NCBI taxonomy): Eukaryota > Metazoa > Arthropoda > Malacostraca > Decapoda > Coenobitidae > Coenobita > Coenobita brevimanus. The sequence goes on from NC_137012.1 coordinate 441,793, forward strand.
GCTCGCATGAACTGAACTTTGGCGTCGTCTACTGTGAGACCATACGCCTTAATGAGTGCAGCTTTCATCATCTCATATGTGAGATTGTCTCCACGAATTCTGTGGAGAATATCGAGGGCAGGGCCCTCAAACAGGCTAAGAAACTGAAGCCGCTTAGCTGCATCATCGAGCTGGTAAAGCTGAGCCATGTCTTCAAATCGAGCTATGTATGGCTCGATTCGCTCGCCATCTTTGTATGGGGGAAGCTTGATGTGTGGGGTCGCCATAACATGTGCAGGGAGAGCGCTCGTGGAGCTTGAACCAACTGCACCAGATGTGTCTGAAGCCAAGGAATCTCGCTTGAGCTTCAGCACTTCAAGTTCATGTTTCTCGCGTGCTTCACGTTCGGCACGTTCATATTCACGTTGTTCCCGCACGTGTTCTAAGTCGAGTTCGCGCTGTTTTTGCTCGTGTTCACGCTGTTCTCGCTCTTTTTCTAACTCGAGCTCGCGTTGTTTTTGTTCGTGTTCACGCTGTTCTCGCTCGTACTCGCGCTCCTTTTCGCGTTCCTCACGCTGTTCTCGCTCGTATTCGCGCTGAATCCTACGCTCTTCACGAGCATCTTTCTCACGTTCTTGCTCGTAATTGAACCGTGAGAGAACGTAACTCTGTATTTTCTCTGGGTCTGTGAGACCCATATCTTTGGCTTCCTGTACAAATACGGTGGTAGCCATGTCGCTAACTCAATCTAAATAACTAGCGACTCAGTACTGATTGCTGCTTCGCAAACGAATGCTAATAACCACAAGTAAAGAGTACAGACACAAGCTAGTGGTGACCAGTCTTATCCAGTTAACTGGCAAAGAATAAATCAAAGGTAAATGACTGGGAAGACTCAATAATAAACACAATGGGTACGCCGACTTCCCAGGAGCGAATAAAATCGTCTGGCGTTACCAAGAATAAACTAGAGTTAAGTATTCTATTGATTAATAAAGCAAAATTCACTTGCTAAATTAAGGGTAAACACCAGTAAGCTTGTGCCTATAAACTTTAATGATAAATACCTAAATATGAATGAGTGAGCACTATCTCGTGAATAGCTTTAGAGCTAGGAGTTAATATCCTGGAATGAGGTCGCCAATTGTCACGGGGTTTTTATAATATCACGGTAATTTTGAAATAAATGGTTAAATATTATTTAATTTGATAATAATATTCAATAATATTGAAGAGCAGAGACAATGGTTGTCTTGCTACATCAAGCAACGATTACTTTACGTTGGCTTAGCACGATTCTCTGAGAACGAGAATTTATAAACTTCCTCAACAGTACACAGCAGAGACTAATTACTCACAATTGCTGAATTACTGTACTGTTAGCCTCTGGAGAAAGTTACATCACCCCTGACAATAAATAACTAATACTAATAATAATAACATCAGGTTCTTGCTGATGCATTAACTCCTGGCACAACGGATTTTAAGTTAATACAAGACTGGTCTAAGTACCAGTTATGAATAGTAAAACGTTTATGCAAGCTAGGAGCTATATGGGAAATAAGCTTAATTATGGAGAAATGAAACAAGATTTACTCTACATTAAGCTCAAGAAATAGAACTGTTAAATTTATTAATTACAAAAAAATAAATTTAACATTACATTTCAAATCAAATCAATGAGACGCACTCGCTCACTCACTCACGCAATAGCTAAATACTTACGCCTAGGGAAAAACACCTTAATTAAACTCTTATAACTAGAAAATACACAAAAGAAATACTATAGTCGATGAATGCTGCGTATCACCAGATGGGTGAGAAGACTGGACTAACTGTGAAGTGGAGTTTGGGTACTAGCTGACCTCTCACACTGCGGCACAGGTCCTTCCTCCGTCACATCAATCACAAGACTGACTAAGTCGTGGGAAAGCGGAGCACTCGGCCGCATTTTTTTAACGGTCGAATGAGGAAGCAGAGGCGAACAATAAAAAAACAATAGTATCGCTCAGTACAGCACTTAGTGACGTGCATTAAATCGGTCACTCTTTGAAAACGGTGACGAATTATTTGAAAAGTATACTCCGATAATGGAGGGAGAAACGGTTAGCTGAGCAATACACAGTGAGTTTTCCACTAATAGTTCGTGGTTTCTCACAAAAGGGAAATGTCGCGAATTGATTCGTGACACAGCTAAAAGAGGGATTAGGAAAGCAACTCACCAAGGAGACCATGATTTTTATATTTTTCTTTCTTCCTTTTTTTGTATCCAAATTTATCATTCACGATCGGCCTTATCACTAGGGGAACGTTCTGGAATCAATAAGGTTCAGAGATTTGTAATAGGGTATCGCATACTAAATAGCAAGGTTACCCTAGACTGTAATAGTTTTCTTTGATCAATTTATGAATGAAGTGTTGCCATATTTACCTTTACTTTCTAATATGAGTTATGTGAGAAAGATAAAGCTCTATAGAGGTTTAACTTACCTGCATTTATATATAATCAACGGATTATATATCATGTCACCTACATTAGAGTGTTCATTATCTCTAAATAGTAAAATATCTTGAAACGGAAGAGGATGTATAAACGCCGTAATTGTAGGTACAAAAAGGAATTGATGCATCTATATTCTACTCGATACTTTATACGGAGGATAGAATTCTGCACCACCACCATTGTTTATGAATGAAAATGGGATCGGTTTAAAGGTCCTTCCCTTGCCTGCGCTTATACCAGCACGGAGGGCTTAATGGTCACTGTTGTGTTTACGGTCGTGGTGAGAGGTTAGGGACGGGATTTGCCTTGACATTTTTGCCTGGCGAGATTGTGGAGTCTATACGAGAGATGCCGTTGGCTCAACAGCCGGGCCTCTGGTCCAAACTTCAGGTTCAGAAGGATGATGAGGTGAGTTGAAGCCTAGTGTTTAGGTTCAGGTGTGAAGTTGGTGTTGTTTGTGTTTGAAGCCCAGCCCCCCCAGGCCCAACCACCTGTGCCTATCTGCTGTCACTACACTCACGCCCACACCCTCACAACACCACCAACCTGCCCACACAACTCACTTGCCCTGTTCCTTCTCCGTTTCATAACTGTCCTGTTTTCCTGCCTGACGTTGAGATAATGATAGGAAGAAAGGAGTAGCTTACGGTAGGTGACGCGAGTTAGAAGCAGAGTTCTGCCTTCATTATTAGGGCACGATATAATGACAAGGCCTGTGTGATAGGACTGATGGCAGAGACTTGGGCACTGGTTAGGATATACCCAGGCTGATTCATTTTTAAACTGTTAATTAAGCTTTGTGATCAGTTGACATACAAAACCGGTAGTTGAAAGTTGATGTGAAGTACTGTATTGTCCTCTGTGATGATGATTCCCAAGTTTAAATGAAGAACTCTAGTATTTAGTGTGTTTTGGTGTTAGTTTAGGGAAGTCTTTGACATGCATTATATTATCACATCTTTTAGTTTCTAAAATATGTTGTGTCTGGAAGCTGTGTACTGTAGGCTAGGAAACTGACAAGATATTGAGCTGGCAGGATGAATTCTGTGTGCAGGAGTTTATGACTAGGTGTTGGCACCCCTTTTTAACTTGACATTCACCAGATTGACGTCGTTGGGTAGGGGAGTGTGAAGCTACAAGGGGGATGTGTTGTGATGTGTCAGGTGGAGTCAAGGTTTTGGGGTCTTGAATGGTGAGTGAATGGGAGTGTGGTTCATTCAGCTGAGTAAGCTTTGGTTAATATGACATTCTGTCAAGTTCTTTCTGTCTCACTGGACCTTTTGTTATCTCCCCCCCCTCAAAGCTTAAAAGGAGGTTTGGACAATGATGATGATGTACAGTACTACACAAGGTGTGTTTAAGGAAGTTGGTGCAGTCTTTCAAACGCAGTGTGTCCAGGCATCTCAAAATGATCGGATCTTGAATTTGGCTCTCTATTGTATTTTGTTTTTCTCTTGGAGGGAACTGTTACTGCGGGCTCATGGCCTTTGGTTCCTTCTTCCTCGCATTAAAAAAAAAAAAAAAAAAGGAATGTTTTGTATTGTGGTGGTGGAGAACTTCAGAGATGCTGGAGACAAAGACTTGAATACATTTTCTGAATTCCAGTAAGCTCCCATTGTGGACTGAGATATCCTTTCCTAAATTTTATAGAGCAGTTGTTTTGATTCTGACAAATCATTTTTGTTAGGATCTGCCTTTTCTAAGTTATAACTCATCCGCCTGGACAGTGATAGCGAACCTGTGGGAAAGCAGGGTTTTCAGGCAGGGTAAGCATGTAAAAAGCTAATAATTTGTGACCAATGGATGTTAGAATCAGATGATTCACATAAAAAACTGTAATGAAAAGACAGTTTTAAGCTTTGAAAAGTACGCTGCTCAACCTAACCATATTGAACCTACAGTAGCTATGTACCGGTAACCTGTCCTACCTATTTAAGTGCATTATTTAGTGGATGTTTATACAGTAGAAGGAGAGTTGCTTAGAGTAGGTAAAGATTACTGGAGGTTGTGGTAAACCTGTTCATACTGTTATGCATGTAGCTACTGGTAAGTAAAGAAAGATACCAAAATGTTCTTACAGTAGGAAAAAGAAGTGTACAGTACAATCAGGTTATATACAGATAGTCTCCTTAAAAACAGTATATTCTTGTGGGGAGCCAGGAGAGATAACAGAACCACATTATTTTAAGTATCAGACTCGCATCATATTGACTTAGCTGCAACACACACACACACTTGCAATGGCTGTTAACCTATTATGGTAGCTATATGACCTATATGAGTGACATGTTCGGTTAGGTTGAGCATTAAAAATTAAATTGTCACTTCAAAATCCAGTGTTTTAGAATTGTTGGTACTGGTAAAAGATGTGAACTGGATGAGCTTTGAAAATGAGGTGGCCAGAGCCTGTAGAGCAGTCAAGGTTGAGTCTTGTGAAGATTATGTGAGAAGGCTATAGCCTACTTTTTTTACTCTAACTTGGCCTAAAATTTTCATCTCTCCATTGTCAGTGCTAAAGTGTAACAGCAGGGTAACACTAGGATATAATGCTTGTCATGAAAAAGTGTCATGGATAGGAGTGAGCTGAGTCTTGTCAGTTTCTGCCTATGAACAATGGTATGTGAAATAAGCACACAAAAGGATGAATATTTGGAGGAAAGAACTATAGTACTTGATACCATCCACTTTGTTTTAGCAGTTCTGTATAGTAAGTCCATGCTACGATACAAGTTGCCAGTGAGGTTTTGAAGTTAGGTTTTTATCAAATATCTATCTATCTATCTGTTGCCAGACGCCTTTGTTGCTAGACCCCTCAATCCCGTTTGGGGTGGCCACAAACAAATCGCCTCCAAGTCGCCCTGTCCCCCGCCATTTCACTGCACTGCTCCCAACTCACACCCCCCTCTCTCATATACCTCTCCACCCCATCCCTCCATCTAATCCTCGGCCTCCCCCTCCCTCTTCCCCCCTCCTTTTCACTCACATACACTCTCTTCGTCAGTCTTTCACCGTCCATCCTCTCCACATGGCCGAACCACCTCAGTGTGTTCCTCATAACGCTTCCTATCACATCCACATCCACACCACAACGCTCCGTTATATCCTCATTCGTCAGCCTGTCTCTCCATGTGACTCCACAGGCTCCTCTTAACCCTTTAAACGTGGCCGTGAACAGTTGACCCCCCCCCCCCGAGTGGTGGGGTTGTATCGCGGTCTGAGTACCTGTAGGAAAATATTAGCCAAAAATCAGAGATTAACCCTAGAACATTATACTTGGTATGGCAGATAGTACTTACATTCAGCTTTCTCCAGAGACAGTGTTGAGCCTTCGTGGACTACCCAAGGACTTGTGGAGACTTGCAAAGTTGGGTAACCAAATCTTCACTTTCGCACCTCCAGCAACCCGGTTTCCCCTCTACCACAGCCTCATTCTGTCACAGTAAACTTTACATTACAACGTAAAGGTGGTTTGGAATCCGTATTTGTACAATAAGCACTGAAAATAAGGCTAAAATCAATGGATGTACGGCCAACATGCAGCGCGGTGGCGGTCTTCCCGTCACTCAACAAACATTTCCATTTTCACAGCTAAAAATATGTCTATCTATCTATCGCCAGACGCCTCAATCCCGTTTGGGGTGGCCACAAACAAATCACCTCCAAGTCGCCCTGTCCCCCGCCATTTCACTCCCCTGCTCCCAACTCACACCCCCCTCTCTCATATACCTCTCCACCCCATCTCTCCATCTCATCCTCGGCCTCCCCCTCCCTCTTTCCCCCTCCACCTCACTCACATACATTCTCTTCGTCAGTCTTTGACCCTCCATCCTCTCCACATGGCCAAACCACCTCAGTGTGTTCCTCATAACGCTTCCTATCACATCCACATCAACACCACAACGCTCCTTTATATCCTCATTCGTCAGCCTGTCTCTCCATGTGACTCCACAGGCTCCTCTTAAATAACTCATTTCCACGGCTCTCACTCTTGACTTGTGTCCTTCCAACAACGTCCAAGCTTCACTTCCGTACGTTAGAGTTGGTATCACAATACTGTCATGTAGTAACTTTTTCACTTCCATGCTCACTTCCCTGTTTCTTATCACTGCTTTCAAAGAACCAGCAACCTTTCTTCCCTGCTGTACCCTTTCAAGCACTTCACCCTCCAAACCTCCATCCTTACTCATCACACTACCCAAGTACTTAAACGTACTCACATTTTCCAATTCCTCACCATCCAACCTCGCTGTACATTCACTGACTTCACCTCTCTCAAAGACCATCACTTTACTCTTCCCTACATTCACCTTTAGATTCCGTTTCTTACACACTCTTCCAAACTCATCCACCAAGCCTTGCAGCTCCCCTTCGTCTTCACTCAACAACACAGTATCATCTGCAAACAACAGTATAGGGAGTTTCCAAACACTATCCTCTCTCACCAGGACCACTCCAACATCCACTACCCTACCTTGTACCTCTTTTATTACCCCATCCATGTACAGATTGAACAACCATGGAGATATGACACATCCCTGTTTCAACCCAACTTTCAAAGAGAAAAATTCACTTAGTTCACCATCCACACGCACTGCAGCCTTCGCACCATCGTACATACTCTTCACAGCATTCAACAACTTCCCATCTATTCCATATATTCTTAACACTTTCCACAATCCTAGTCTATCCACCCTGTCATATGCTTTCTCCAAATCCATGAAAGCCGCATACAACTTCTTTCCCTTCTCTAGAAACTTTTCCACTAAAGATCTGAGAATGAATATCTGATCTACACAACCTCTTCCCTTCCTAAAGCCTCCCTGTTCTTCTCCAACTAATTTCTCTGTTCTTTCTCTAACTCTGTCAATAAGTATCCTACCATATACTTTTCCTATTATACTAAGAAGACAAATGCCCCTATGATTACCACACACTTCTTTTTCCCCTTTTCCTTTGTACAAGGGAATAATTATACCTGACTTCCAATCCTCCGGGACTCTACCTTCCTCCCAGGCCAATCTGCACGTCTTCCACATCCATTCTACTACTATCTCTCCCCCATGCTTCAGCATTTCACCACACACTCCATCAATTCCTGGGGCTTTCCCTGATTTAACTTTCTTCATTGCTTCCACAACTTCTATCCTACTGATTTCTTCCTGTCTTCTCACCTCCCTCCTTCTTCCAGCCATTCCCCAGCCACTTATACTCGCATTACTTCCATCCTCCACGTTCAACAATTCCTTAAAGTGTTCTCTCCATCTGCTCACTTTTTCTCCCTTCTCCACTAGTAATCTACCATTTTTATCTTTCACTCCCCTGCTAACTTCACTTCCACCCTGTCTTACTCTTTTCACCTCTTTCCAGAACATTTTCTTACAGTCCCTCCACTTTACACTCAAATTCCTTCCAAATTCCTCATCCACTCTCTTCTTATTCTCTCTTACTAATCTTTTCACCTCTCTCTTTCTTTCTACATATAACTCTCTCTACTACATTATTACATGTATTCTACATTATTTTCAATCATATTACTTCCCAAAAGATCACTGTGGCGCGCTTTTTATTCTGCCTTACGCCCGTCACTTTATTCTCGTTCCTGTCGGCTGCTTGCACTGACTCGGAAGAGCTAGAACTCGCCATAATGTCGCTTTGAAAGCCTGCGGTAAACTGACGCTAAACAGGGGCAAACCGTGCGAAAAAAAGCTAGTGTTACAACTGGGGAAACAAGCATTTCCTATTAGCATAAACTGCTTGTGAGAGGAGAGCGCAGATTTACAGTTCTGAGCAGTCAGAGCGCTGCCATGTATCACAGCCAGGCTGGCCGGGCCGTGGTGGGGGGGGGAGGGGGGAAAAAAACGCGATACTTGGCAACAACAGAGGTCAGTAGTACAAAGGTAAAGTATGCTAATTGTAGCTAAAGGGTGGTGGTACTGATAGACAATACCAGCTGGAGCCTGCTTGCCCGCGGTTATTCAAAATTTACTAGAATCGCAAACTTGACGCTCCACCGTTATGTCCTTTTCGCCGAGCGTCGCAAACGCGACGCTCTGCGTTTAAAGGGTTAAATAACTCATTTCCACTGCTCTCACTCTTGACTTGTGTCCTTCCAACAACATCCAAGCTTCACTTCCATATGTTAGAGTTGGTATCACAATACTGTTATGTAGTAACTTTTTCACTTCCATGCTCACTTCCCTGTTTCTTATCACTGCTTTCAAAGAACCAGCAACCTTTCTTCCCTGCTGTACCCTTTCAAGCACTTCACCCTCCAAACCTCCATCCTTACTCATCACACTACCCAAGTACTTAAACGTACTCACATTTTCCAATTCCTCACCATCCAACCCCGCTGTACATTCACTGACTTCACCTCTTTCAAAGGTGAAGTCAGTGAATGTACTGACATCACCTTCACTCTTCCCTACATTCACTTTACTCTTCCCTACATTCACCTTTAGATTCCGTTTCTTACACACTCTCCCAAACTCATTCACCAAGCCTTGCAGCTCCCCTTCATCTTCACTCAACAACACAGTATCATCTGCAAATAACAGTATAGGGAGTTTCCAAACACTATCCTCTCTCACCAGGGCCACTCCAACATCCACTACCCTATCTTGTACCTCTTTTATTGCCTCATCCATGTACAGATTGAACAACCATGGAGACATGACACATCCCTGTTTCAACCCAACTTTCAGAGAGAAAAATTCACTTAGTCCACCATCTACACACACTGCAGCCTTCGCACCATCGTACATACTCTTCACAGCATTCAACAACATCCCATCTACTCCATATATTCTTAACACTTTCCACAATCCTTGTCTATCCACCCTGTCATATGCTTTCTCCAAATCCATGAAAGCCACATACAACTTCTTTCCCTTCTCTAGAAACTTTTCCACTAAAGATCTAAGAATGAATATCTGATCTACACAACCTCTTCCCTTCCTAAAGCCTCCCTGTTCTTCTCCAACTAATTTCTCTGTTCTTTCTCTAACTCTGTCAATAAGTATCCTACCATACACTTTTCCTATTATGCTAAGAAGACAAATGCCCCTATGATTACCACACACTTCTTTTTCCCCTTTTCCTTTGTACAAGGGAATAATTATACCTGACTTCCAGTCCTCTGGGACTCTACCTTCCTCCCAGGCCAATCTGCACATCTTCCACATCCATTCTACTACTATCTCTCCCCCATGCTTCAGCATTTCACCACACACTCCATCAATTCCTGGGGCTTTCCCCGATTTAACTTTCTTCATTGCTTCCACAACTTCTATCCTACTGATTTCTTCCTGTCTTCTCACCTCCCTCCTTCTCCCAGCCATTCCCCAGCCACTTATACTCGCATTACTTCCATCCTCCACGTTCAACAATTCCTTAAAGTGTTCTCTCCATCTGCTCACTTTTTCTCCCTTCTCCACTTGTAATCTACCATTTTTATCTTTCACTCCCCTGCTAACTTCACTTCCACCCTGTCTTACTCTTTTCACCTCTTTCCAGAACATTTTCTTACAGTTCCTCAACTTTACACTCAAATTCCTTCCAAATTCCTCATCCACTCTCTTCTTACTCTCTCTTACTAATCTTTTCACCTCTCTCTTTCTTTCTACATATAACTCTCTCTTCCGCTGCCTCTCAACTTCTTCCACGCCCCTATTTCTCATCCATTCATTGTGTGCTTTCTTCTTTTGTGCCACAGCCTGTCTCACCTCTTCAGTCCACCACGCTGTTCCTTGCACCCCCCTCTGTCTTCTCTTCCTTCCACACACCACATCACATGCTGCACATATTTCTTCTGTAAACATCCTACACACACCTTCCACGTCTCCCATCTGCTCCAATTCATATTTGCCCAATCCTTCCTCCACTTCTCTCTTATACTTTGCCTTTTTCTCATCCTCTTGTAACCTTTCCACTCTCCTTGCAACTACTCCTTCCTCTCATCTTTCCCTTCTTCTATTCCTCCACCTTGCTTGAATCCTAATTCTGGCCACCACCAAGTAGTGGTCAGAAAGTCCACTCCCCCAGCCTCTATAAGCTCTTGCATCCATTACACATCTTCGCATCCTTTCATCCACACACACATAATCAATCATTGCCTTCCTTTCATTCAGTTCACCACCCACCCTTCTCATCACTCGCCATGTATACCTGTGGATCATTTTATGCCTGAAGAGCGTATTGGCTATCACCAACCCCCTCCCAGCACAAATGTCCAGTAACGCACTGCCATTCTCATCTATCTCAGCAGGCACACCCCACTCACCAACTATTCCATCCACCTTCACATTCCCAACTTTACCATTCATATCACCGATCAAAAAGACTCTCTCATTCCTTCCAAACTTTTCCATGCACACTTCTACATTTGTCCAGAACTCTTTTCTCACTCTTCTAGCACGATCTTGCGTTGGCGCATATACACACACACAATCGCCCACATTTGTATTCCAACTTTCAACTTTACCCACACAATCCTTGACCCAACTGATCCATACTGTCTTATGCTCTTCTTCCATCTTTTACTCACAACTATACATACTCCTTCCTTTGCCCTCTCATTCTCACCTACTCCTGCACATATACCCCATCCATACTCCCATTCTCTCACACTTTCTCCTCCCCTTTTTGTTTCAGTTATTCCACATACATCCACTTTCGCACACTCAAGCACCTGGACAATCTCTCTCTCTTTCACCTCATCATTTGCTCCCCTTTCGTTCCATGTTTCGATAACCATGTCCTTTGTCCGGTCCTTGGTCATCATCGTTTGGTCAGTCCTTGTCCGAGGCTTATTGTTTGTTTTTTTAGTTAGTTGTTTTCTGGGGAGGGGCACTAACCCTCTGCCAACCCTTTTAGTCGCCTTTTACGACAAGCAGGGATACTGGGGGAGTATTCTTGAAAAAAAACCCTACCCCCAGGGGGTGTATCTAGTTCGATTGTTGCAGTAGTTGTGGCATTTTGGAACACATCTCTAACTTATACCTTTAATGAGGTAATGGTAACTGCCAATCCCATATTGCCCTGTTCATAGTATAGACGCACCAGGTTAGAGTACCATAATCCAGATCGTTTAAGGGTAGGAGACCTGGCCTATGCCCCTGGATAGGTAAACCTCCAATCACCTGTTGGATTCAAATCATCGTAAATATATTTGCCCTCATTTAAGCTCCTTGAATGTGTCTTAATCTTGGTAATCATAATACAGTAAACCCTTGATATAACAAACCCTCTTTTAACAAATTTCAGTTTTAATGGCCACCTTGACCTGGCCAAACATTGCGTTGGTTTAATGAATTTTTGTTTGGTAAAAGAATGGACATGTGAGAAACACTGACCAGCATGGCATCCCAACACACACACACACACACACACACACACACACACACACACAGGCACATTCATGTGCGCACGCCTCCCACAGAACACCGCATCAGTTTCTGGTTGACCAGCATCGTGAGAGGAGTCATAAATAGAGCATTTATTGAGAAAGGAGTCATTTAGAGCTAGGTGTAGCTATGTTACTGTTTATGGCTGAATGACGCTCTGTATTTAATGATCTTTGTTTGATAACAGCCACGACGCCTGGGAAATTACCGAACAGCATGGTGTTCAACTTTAATGAATTATCAGCTTTAACATCAAGGGTCTGGTACCAATTAGTTCATTATATCGAGGGTGTACTGTATATAGCTACTGTATAAGACTCACCTGGAACTGCTGCTGTTCTTTTCAAACATTGATTTGTTGGGATTCCATTAATAATGAATGTAAATGATGGAAAAATATTAGGCCTAAAGTGTACGGTATTTGATGTACTGGTATGTGGTATCATGGCTTACCTCTACATGTCAACAAGTGGGTTGGTGGAGGGTTATTGCCCCTCTCCGTAAAACAGCTAACTCAAAGACAAACGGACACCACTTTCCGGATTATGGCGTCTGGCTATAGATAGATATACTTAGGAGAAGTCATCCTGTTTGGAGTCAGTATGGTAATTTTCATGAGTCCCTGTATATACTGTACTGTAGTTGTTAAGAAACGGGATTTGCCAGTTAGGTGCTCGAGAAGCATCTTGATGTTTCCCGATGTTTATGGTAGCTAGCTCCGGTATGAGTCAGAGATGCCAGTTTGCCTGCTGTTTGTGAGCATAGTTATTAGCTGTTTGTGAGCGTAATTATTCCGTAATTTATGCATTACTTTTGTATTATTTTTCTCTATAATGTTTTATTTATGTGATTGCTTGTTAAATTATCTCTATCTGTCTATCTATTGCCAGACGCCTGAATCCCGTTTGGGGTGGCCACAAACAAATCACCTCCAAGTCGCCCTGTCCCCCGCCATTTCACTGCCCTGCTCCCAACTCACACCCCCCTCTCTCATATACCTCTCCACCCCATCCCTCCATCTCATCCTTGGCCTCCCCCTCCCTCTTCCCCCCTTCACCTCACTCACATACACTCTCTTCGTCAGTCTTTCCCCCTCAATCCTCTCCACATGGCCAAACCACCTCAGTGTGTTCCTCATAACGCTTCCTATCACATCCACATCAACACCACAACGCTCCTTTATATTCTCATTCGTCAGCCTGTCTCTCCATGTGACTCCACAGGCTCCTCTTAAATAACTCATTTCCACTGCTCTCACTCTTGACTCATGTAAATGAAATTAAGTTTGTATGGTGAATGATTTAGAGTCATATGTAATGTAAGGAAACTGGCATGTTTTGGTTGCCTCCGAGTTGGCAACTGTTAGCTGTTGCCTCATCAAGTTTGTACTAGAAGTTTCTTAAGTAATGCAAGCTTATATAAGGATGGGGAAGGGACTATTTCAAGTTCAGTCGGTTTTCAGTTCAGTTTGAGTGTAGTGCCTTGTCAGTGCAGTGAAGTTTGTATATTTTTTGGTACTTGTGAAAACAGTGAAGTGTTGTCAAGCATTAAGTGTAATGACAGTGACGTGTTGTCAGGTATTAGGTGTAATTACAGTTAGTAAAGTTTGTATAGCCCCAGTGCTTGTGAGAACAGTGAAGTTGGAAAGCATTAAGTGTAATTATTTGGAAAGTAAAGACAGTGAACTTTAAGAAACCAGTTTATTTATGACGCATGAGCTGATCTTGTGTGCCATACACCTAAAGGCTGACCATAAGAATAACACGCCACTGGGCAACGTCAATCCTTTACTGTACTACTGCTGTTGGAGCCTGTGGCAGTGAGGGATGGGGACATAACGTAGCGTAGAGTTGGCAAAACAACTATCTCTTCATAGCTGCTTCATGGAAGCAGTATGAGACCATGGATCATAATTTTGGGGTTATGAGTGCTGCTAGGACCAGATGTTGATAGCCCTGCAGGAATGTGGATGCCATACAATGATTTACCGGTATAGCAATATTATCTGTTGTAGCTACAGTAGGCCTATCTGTCAGTCAGGTTAACAGTTTTGTAAACATCCATATGAAATCACTCACACAGACGTATTACATGATGACAATTAAATAGTGAAAATATGTATACGGTACAGTAGTAAGTTTATTATTCTACACAACCTGTGAAAGCTTGGCCTTCTGTTTCACTAGTGGCCTATATTGTCCAACACTGGGTTACCACCTTGTCTTGTAGTGCGGTACCAATCTTGCTGTTTTGTTTAATGCATACTGTTACTGAAGTGTTATTTCCGTGGACACTGACCAGCCGGGAAGTTTATAAATGCTGGAACCATTGTTGTTTTTGTTGGTATGACCCCAAGGTCATGCCAGTGTGAACTGTAGAAAATCATAGACTTCAAGTGGTCACTCCCGAAGGTCTTTTGTTGAGGCATTGTGGAAGGACTGTATGTTGTAATAGTGTGGTGAGTGTGTTGTGGTGTGGGAGGCTGCATTGGAGTGTGGGCAATGTGGATTGCTTGGGGGTAGTACCGTACTTTTGTATTGGTGTTATATATAGTAGGGAAGAGTAGTGGCCACTTTGCTGTCTGGCAAGGTGTTCTTGTGTCTCTCTGGGTAGGGAAGTTTCAGAGGCATGTATTTCTGGTGGTGGTTCTTGAAGGATGGTGTTTGGCTGTAGGTTTTGGGTGACTGTGGTAGCTATGTGTATGTATGTGTTTGTGAAAGGTGGGTGAGACAACACATATCAGCTGTCCCAAGATATCACTGGTAACATTTTGGAGGACACTGACTCCATTCTGCACAGATACTTGTTTTAGCATCTGTACATGGGAGCCATTTCCATGAAGTTCAGTGTTCAGCCCAAGATAGCCTTGGTCAGTGTCCAACCTCTCCCTTAACTAAGTTCAGCTGTGGCCTCTTGCATGGCCCAGAAACAACTTCCATACTCTGCTGTACATAACATTTATTATTGTTACCTTTTTTCTCTCTCTTTTTCGTATGCTGTGTTGATATATGAATTCATATTAACTTGAAGTTTATCAAACCAGTTATGTACTTTGTGTTTTTATTGGTGCTGTGTAAGCCAACCATTTTGATAATTTTAGTGAAGGAAACTTCGTAGTGAAGGGATTAATAGAGGTTATTTTAAGTCCCTTCTGGTAGGGTGGTGGTTGTATGAAATGGCCACCCATGTCATTGTAGGTAATGGGTTACCGGTACCATAAGTATTGGAAAGAACTTCATTCAGTCTGATGCATAATGTTGGACAGCTACTTCTCTCAGACCCTTTAGTGGATGCTGATATTTTGAAGAAAAATCACCACCTAAATGATCATGGTACAGAGTTACCGTACTTCTATCTATCTATCTATTGCCAGACGCCTCAATCCCGTTCGGGGTGGCCACAAACAAATCGCCTCTACGTCGCCCTGTCCCCTGCCATTTCACTGCCCCGCTCCCAACTCACACCCCCCTCTCTCATATACCTCCCTACCCCATCCCTCCATCTCATCCTCGGCCTCACCCTCCCTCTTCCCCCTTCCACCTCACTCACATACACTCTGTTCGTCAGTCTTTCACCCTCCATCCTCTCCACATGGCCAAACCACCTCAGTGTGTTCTCCTAACGCTTCGTATCACATCCACATCCACACCACAGTGCTCCTTTATATCCTCATTTGTCAGCCTGTCTCTCCATGTGACTCCACAGGCTCCTCTTAAATAACTCATTTCCACTGCTCTCACTCTTGACGTGTGTCCTTCCAACAACGTCCAAGCTTCACTTCCGTATGTTAGAGTTGGTATCACAATACTGTCATGTAGTAACTTTTTGACTTCCATGCTCACTTCCCTGTTTCTTATCACTGCTTTCAAAGAACCAGCAACCTTTCTTCCCTTCTGTACCCTTTCAAGCACTTCACCCTCCAAACCTCCATCCTTACTCATCACACTACCCAAGTACTTAAACGTACTCACATTTTCCAATTCCTCATCATCCAACCTCGCTGTACATTCACTGACTTCACCTCTCTCAAAGACCATCACTTTACTCTTCCCTACATTCACCTTTAGATTCCGTTTCTTACACACTCTCCCAAACTCATCCACCAAGCCTTGCAGCTTCCCTTCGTCTTCACTCAACAACACAGTATCATCTGCAAACAACAGTACAGGGAGTTTCCAAACACTACCCTCTCTCACCAGGACCACTCCAACATCCATTACCCTACCTTGTACTTCTTTTATTACCCCATCCATGTACAGATTGAACAACCATGGAGACATGACACATCCCTGTTTCAACCCAACCTTCAAAGAGAAAAATTCACTTAGTTCACCATCCACACGCACTGCAGCCTTCGCACCATTGTACATACCCTTCACAGCATTCAACAACTTCCCATCTACTCCATATATTCTTAACACTTTCCACAATCCTTGTCTATCCACCCTGTCATATGCTTTCTCCAAATCCATGAAAGCTGCATACAACTTCTTTCCCTTCTCTAGAAACTTTTCCACTAAAGATCTAAGAATGAATATCTGATCTTCACAACCTCTTCCCTTCCTAAAGCCTCCCTGTTCTTCTCCAACTAATTCCTCTGTTCTTTCTCTGACTCTGTCAATAAGTATCCTACCATACACTTTTCCTATTATACTAAGAAGACAAATTCCCCTATGATTACCACATACTTCTTTTTCCCCTTTTCCTCTGTACAAGGGAATAATTATACCTGACTTCCAATCCTCTGGGACTCTACCTTCTTCCCAGGCCAATCTGCACATTTTCCACATCCATTCTACTACTATCTCTCCCCCATGCTTCAGCATTTCACCACAGTCTCCATCAATTCCTGTGGCTTTCCCCAATTTAACTTTCTTCATTGCTTCCACCACTTCTATCCTACTGATTTCTTCCTGTCTTCTCGCCTCCCTCCTTCTCCCAGCCATTCCCCAGCCACTTATACTTGCATTACTTCCATCCTCTATGTTCAACAGTTCCTTAAAGTGTTCTCTCCATCTGCTCACTTTTTCTCCCTTCTCCACTAGTAATCTACCATTTTTTATCTTTCACTCCCCTGCTAACTTCACTTCCACCCTGTCTTACTCTTTTCACCTCATTCCAGAACATTTTCTTACAGGCCCTCCACTTTACACTCAAATTCCTTCCAAATTCTTCATCCGCTTTCTTCTTACTCTCTCTTATTAATCTTTTCACCTCTCTTTTTCATTCTACATATAACTCTCTCTTCCGCCTCTCAACTTCTTCCACGCCCCTATTTCTCATCCATTCATTGTATGCCTTCTTCTTTTGTGCCACAGCCTGTCTCACCTCTTCATTCCACCACGCTGTTCCTTGCACACCCCTCCGTCTTCTCTTCATCTCACACACCACATCACATGCTTCACATATTTCTTCTGTGAATATCAGGCACACACCTTCCACGTCCCCCATCTGCTCCAATTCATATTTGCCCAATCGTTCCTCCACTTCTCTCTTATGCTCTGCCTTTTTCTCATCCTCTTGTAACCTTTCCACTCTCCTTACAAATACTCCTACTTCCCGTCCTTCCCTTCTTCTATTTCAACATCTTATTTGGATCTTGATTCTGGCCACCACCAAGTAGTGGTCAGAAAGTCCACTCCCCCAACCTCTATAAGCTCTTGCATCCATTACACATTTTCGCATCCTTTCATGCACACATTCATAATCAATCATTGCCTTCCTTTCATTCAGTTCACCACCCACCCTTCTCATCACTCGCCATGTATACCTGTGGATCATTTTGTGCCTGAAGAGGGTATTGGCTATCACCAACCCCCTCCCAGCACAAATGTCCAGTAACGCACTGCCATTCTCATCTATCTCAGCAGGCACACCCCACTCACCAACTATTCCATCCACCTTCACATTCCCTACTTTACCATTCATATCACAGATCAAAAACACTCTCTCATTCCTTCCAAACTTTTCCATGCACACTTCCACATTTGTCCAGAACTCTTCTCTCACTCTGCTTGCACGATCTT
The DNA here is from genome assembly GCF_032717465.1 of Coenobita brevimanus. Lineage (NCBI taxonomy): Eukaryota > Metazoa > Arthropoda > Malacostraca > Decapoda > Coenobitidae > Coenobita > Coenobita brevimanus. The sequence continues at coordinate 459,705 of NC_137012.1, forward strand.
GCGTTGGCACATACACACACACAATCGCCCACATTTGTATTCCAACTTTCAATCTTACCCACACAATCCTTGACCCAACTGATCCATACTCTCTTATGTTCTTCTTCCATCTTTTACTCACAACCATACATACTCCTTCTTTTGTCCTCTCATTCTCACCTACTCCTGCACATATACCCCATCCATACTCCCATTCTCTCACACTCTCACCTCTCCATTTAGTTTCAGTTATTCCGCATACATCAACTTTCACACCCTCAAGCACCTGGACAATCTCTCTTTCTTTCACCTCATCATTCGCTCCCCTTACATTCCATGTTCCGATTACCATGTCCTTTGTCCGGTCCTTGGTCGTCATCTTTTGGTCAGTCCTTGTCCGAGGCTTATTGTTTGTCTTTTTAGTTAGTTGTTTGCCGGGGAGGGGCACTAACCCGCCACCAACCCTTTTAGTCGCCTTTTATGATAAGCAGGGATACTGGGGGAGTATTCTTGAAAAAAACCCTACCCCCAGGGGTGGTTACTGTACTTCTATATGGATTTTTTTTTTTTCTTTTTTAATATATAAACAAGTCACAGAGTTGCCATCTTGTGTCATGCCACAGTCTTGTGGATATACAGTGAAAGAGAGGTTAATGTTACTGGAAATAGAGACTCAGCTTCATTGTGATAAGGTGATGAGGAGGAACCTTGGGAATGCTTTTAAAATGTGTCAGTGATATATTTCACGCTTTACAAAAGGTCTCCCTCATAGTAGGCTTTCCAACCAAGCAATCAATTTGCCAAAGAGTGGAAGGATTGTAAGTGGGAGAACATTGCATGATTTGAAGTATGTTGTGGTATGGAGGGCAGGGGCTGCATTACCGTGAGGTCAGTGTGGATGCTTTGTGAGTTGTGTTTTGTGTTGATACTGAAGCAGGGTAGGGTGATAATGGCATTGCAGACTGGTTAGGTGCACTCTTGTCTGTCTGAAGAAAAAATTTTTGCAGGGTGATGGTTCACAAAGAATGCTGTTTGGTTGGAGATTTTGGATGGCTGTGTAGATTGAGTTTTTGTGTTTATGTTTATGAAGTGTAGTGTTGGTTGGAGATACGCATGACGTGTGTTGCACCCTCCTGCTCTTGTAATGGGTACAGTAGTAGATGGAGTGAGTAACTATGTCCTACAGGTGTAGGTGAAGTGAATCAAAGCAGAAAAGTCCAATAAAACCTATGTATGAAGTTTCCCTTCTGCTTTGAAGCCAAGATGCCTTGGATGGCATGTGGATGATTGTAAGATACATTCCACAGAGCATGCTGTTTGGTAGTTTGCTACTTACTCATTTTTCCATCCATCATCCAGTCGTATGCTGCCCCATGAGGAGGGTTTGAACCTGGGGCTAGGCAAGTTGATCCTGACATTTAGGATGTCGTCACTCATCCCTGAGTGGCATTACGTGAGCTGTAAACCCCAGCCACCTCATGGATATAAACCTGCACTGGCTCAGTCTGATTGGAGCACCTTAATTACCCACTAAACCATGCCATAATTTGGTGATATGGTTACCACCCAGTGTAGTATATGGTTTCCTGGTGTACAGGATACCATTTGGCTCATCACTCAGTGTAGAGTCACCCACAAGCAGAAGGATGAGGAAAGAATGAAAGAAAGAAAAACAGAAAAGGAAGGAAAGAAAACAGGAAGGAGGAGAAGAAAGGGCAGTCACCTGAGTGCAGCACTACCTTGAGTGAGTGGATGGTGAGTGTCCCCACCTACCACAAACCTTTTTTAATGTTGGATTTTTACCATATCCCATATCATAGATGGGAGTCATGATTTGGGGTGTTGGTGATGAACTGACTTTCCTGCAGATATGCAGGAAAGCTAGTTCATTATGATAATATCTACAGTAGGTTCATATCAGTTTTGGTGGAATGGTTCATATTGACTTTTTTCTTTTTTTTTGATGAACTTACCCACTCATGAAATGTCACAGGCAGGATACCTAGTAGTGACCAGTGAAGCAAGTTAGTGTTTAGATTACATAGCATCCAAATGATAATTGTTTTATTTTGTAGTGTTACTCATTGCTCACTGCATGTTGAACAAGAATCCATTATGATAGCACTGCAGTTGTACCTACAATATACGCTGCTGGTAATGTGTAGGAAGACAAGTGTTGCATACAATAGTCTATAGTTCTTTATAGTCATTGCTCATGATATGCCAGAAGTGTGTTTCAGAGTATCACAACTTTTTCACTCCAGTTGGTAATGTAAACTTGAGGAAAGTAGCAAATTGGGTTCATGTGGAGCGTTGGAACTTTTGATTGTTAACCTTACAGGGATTTATCATTGATATTACAGGGATTTTTGTGTAATGGTCAGTATAAAAGATGACTTGTAAGGATGACTTTCTGTATTTTTGAACATTGACAAAGATGGTCATAAAATTATGTTGGGTGTGTGTATACTGTAGTAATTGAATTTTAAACATGATACAGATATGGAAGAGGATAAGGGACTGTCCATTAATGTGGCAGAAAATATTGAACAATTTGTATTAAGAATGTAATGCTGCATGGTAGTGAGACCTGAGCAGTGAAGGAAGAGGATATTCGTAGGCTCAAATGTACACAAATGACAGTGATTAAGTGGATGTGCAGTGTGTCCTTGAATGTGAGGCCTGGGGGGACTAGGTTTAGGACGGAAGAGCTGCGAGGAAGAATTGTACTGGAGTGTATTGGCACTGTGGTGAAGAGGGGTAAATTGAGATGGTTTGGGCATGTGGAAAGGATGGGGGATGACAGTTGGGTGCAGAAAGTGAGAAGTGTGAATGTTGGGGATAGGGTTACAAGAGGTAGACTGGAATAGACCTGGGAAAAGGGATGACCTGAGGGATAAGGGACTGAACAGTGAGACTGCCAGAAGTCAAGCAGCATGGAGAGCTGCCATTAGGTGACCAAGGCAGATGCATACAAGGCATGTTGGAGCCATTATGTACAAAACAAAATGAGTGATTAAAAAAAAAAAAAAAATGTAAGAAGATGCAGGGTTTCTCACAACAATTCTGGAGAATGTAAGTGGCCAGTGGTTTTTCTTATCATATCTTGACTCTTATCAGTGTTTTATCTGAAGTGGAGGTTTCGCTTGGCAGATGCCATTCATACAATTTACCACATTTAAACTGAACAATAACTGCGAGTTTATGTTTTCCAGTAGAATTCTCGTGAATGAAGTTTATAACTGATAAATACTCATTTTTTTATGTGTGTGTGTGTGTGTGTGTATGTATGATTCAAAACTATATTCTAGGCTACATTATTATTTCTAATACCTTATACTGTTATCCTTGGAGAGAAGCTGAAAACCATCTGATATGTATCATCAAAACTGATATTTTAATCCTGTAGGTGGCATTATGCGTAGGTGCTGCCAGACAGCTTAGGGAAACCCTTACCCTCTGAAGGGTTAGACCTAAATGTACCCTGTTACCATATATGACATAAAAGTTGCTTCTTATTGTTTGAAAAATATATCGCACATCATTTCTTCATATATGTTGTGAGGCATGATAGCCTATATTTGAAAGCAGTGTGCTTTTTTTTTTTTTTTTTTTTTTTAAGTTACAATTAAGCCATTCCTATTAGCACACCAGCCTCACAAGTTCCATCTCAACATGATGTATTATCAGCATCCTGCCCCACCAGTCACCACCATAACACCCCATCCTGGCCACTATTTTCCACCTCCCCCACCCACCCACACATGGACACACACTCCCCATCAGAGTTCTGTGATTTATACCTTCTCATCCCCAATTTTATCACTTATACAACATCCATGATCTCAAGATGTACCGTACTTATTCTCCCTTGCTTACACCATCTTAGTCTCTTGTACTCACACTTCGCCTCAGTGTTGAATAGTCTCTCTCTTGTATTGCTATTGTTCTGCTCACTTTTTCTTTGCATCCTGCCTGCATTCCTCCCCCATTACAGGGTGCTTGCAGCGTTTGTCTGTCAACACACTTTTACTCCGTCTCTGCCCAACTAATACAAGCCATGTGCCTGACACTGGCTGAGGGTAGTATAAAATAGGTAACAAGCACAGGATGGTAAGATGTCATTGTTGTGTCACAAGGCTCATTTGTACATGATCCCAGTGGACTTCAGTAAACTGACCACTTCAGCCAGATGTTGCCAGGAATCTTTGTTGAGTTTATGTCAAAGGATTGTCTGTGTTGTGGAAGTGAGGTGCTGGAGGTGAATAACTATGTTGAGGTGTTGGATAGTGCATCACAGTGAGAGCATAGGGGATTGTGTATGAGTTGTAGTTTTTGTTGGTTCTGAAAACAGAAGTGTGATGGTCATATGGTATTCTGGCTAGATGCACTCCTGTCACTTGAGGAAGGGCAGTCTGAGGAATGTTGGTTTGATAGGGATTCATGAATATTTATTTTGGATGGCTGGATTAGTGAATGTTTTTGTGATATGTACTGTAGTGTTTTGTGGGAAGAGAGATGTTTATTTTTTGTATCTTTGCAACATAAAAATGCAAGGATAGGATGGATCCTATACAGGTCTGGTAATTTTGTCCCTTTCATGTTCACGATCATGTGGCCTGAACCAACCTTGACTCATTAAATCCAGTGATGTCTGACAGTGTATCCATCTATGGAGAGATACCTCAATTCCTTAAGTGGTGGCCACAAACAAATCACCTCCATGCACTCTGTCCTTTGCTGTTAGGCTACTCTCTCTCCCACTCAGGCATCATTTCTTACATATCTTTCCATCCCACCTCGCCAGCTCATCCTGTCACTTCCTTCCCCACCTCCCTATCCCCGCACTGACACTCCTCTAGTCACTCTTTCAATCTCCATCCTCTCCTACATTTTTCCAAACACTTTCAGTCACATCTGCATTAACACCACGACTCACCTTCGCTACCGGAATTGCTTGTGTGTCTCTCCATGTAACTCCACATGCTATTTCAAGGAACTCACTTCCACTGCTCTTACTCTGTGTCCTTCCAACAAGGTTCAAGCTTCGTTTTGGTATAGTAGGTTAGAAATCACAGTACCTCCACTGTCATGCGGCAACTATTTTACTTCCATGCTCATTTCCCTGTTCCTTATCACTGCTATCATTAAACCATCAACATTTCTTCTGTGCTGTATCCCTTCACACACTTCCTTCTCAAAAATTCCATCCTTACTCACCACCATGCCTAAATACTTGAGGATACTCACATTCTCCAAGGCATTCACATTCTCTGGTGACGTATCTTTAGTATGAATCTTACTAGTCTTCCACCAGGCAATTTACTCAGGAGACAGTATTCGAAGTTAATGGTTTAGGTATAACCTTTATTAACTCTTTCACCGCTGTGCATCATTTCAAAGATGAATAAAGTTTTCTGGAAGTAGCAAGAATAGAATGAAAAGTATCTCATCAGACTGAAGTGGTTAAAGGACAAAAAGCTGTTTACAATTTGCTCAGCCATATCACAGCTGATTGGTTGACATCAGGAAAAACTTCATGGAAATCAGCATCCCATACAGAGCACCTGACTTATGGCTGACATCCTTCCAAGAGTCACCTCTCTGACCCCCAGACCTGCCCCTACTGCCTCAGACTTACAGCGATAAACACTTAAAAATACTCTGTACAGTACTGTAACTAAAATGAAGTGTTGAGGTAGACCACATCATCACCCAGACCACACCAATACCCAGACAGTCACCACACACCATCAGCCAGACACCCACCTTACACCATCACTCAGACCATATCATCACCCACACAGTTATCCAGACCATACTGGTACCATCACCCCACATTATCACCTTGCTGAACACCACCTCACACCACATCATCATCCCACACCAGTGGGCTTGACCAATCATGTGGCCATTGCTGTGACAGATACATCTGGCTAGTGACAGGTTGTGCTATATTTGGTCATGTTTGGGCCCACATTCTGCATTGTGGTAACTCTTAGGACCCAGTCAAGTGCCTACCACATTATAGGTGATCAGCGTTATAGGAGAGCATGTTATCAGCAGAGTGACTATACAGTAGATTACATAGGAAAATTGTTGGTCATATTTGTTCTGCCAGTTTTGCCAGTTGATGGTTATCCTGCCATGACACTAGAATGCATTTCAAGAATGCACTTATTTTAGGACTTTGAATGCACATGATACCCTTTAAAGTTTAATTTTGCCACAACCTGACTATTTTGTTCAACTTAAGAAATGCCTCTCATATCCCATTGTGAACCCAGGTCCAGTAGAATGAACGGAACTAGGCATTTTCAAAACTTAACAAAATCCTCCAGTTTCTTTGTACACTGACAACTATTCCAGTTTCTTTGTACACTGACAGCTATTCCAGTTTCTTTGTACACTGACAGCTATTCCAGTTTCTTTGTACATTGACAGCTATTCCAGTTTCTTTGTACACTGACAACTTTTCCAGTTTCTATGTACACTGACAACTATTCCAGTTTTTGTACACTGACAGCTATTCCAGTTTCTTTGTACACTGACAGCTATTCCAGTTTTTGTACACTGACAACTATTCCAGTTTCTTTTACACTGATAACTATTCCAATTTCCTTCTACACTAACAATTCTTCACAATTTCATCAACATTGAGAACTCAGGTCCAGTAGAACTGACAAAACTGGGCACAGTATTTTCAAAAGTTTACAAATGGGGTTCCCTAGCGCTTGGACCTTTGAGCTTTGGAACATTAGCCAATAAGTGGAGAGTGGTATGCTACGTACCCTTACAACAACATCCCACACACAACATCTTTGGGATTTACTTGGTTTTGAATGGATTTACTATGACTACATGCACATCAGGAGATGTTGTTTCCAGCCTCATTGAATTAATTAAGAGGTGTTGCAGTGGTGGTGACCATCATCCACTCACTGGATGTAGTGCCACATATGTCGTCCTTCACCTTTATCATTCTTTTTCTGTATCTGCCTTCCTCTCTTTCAATTCATCTCATCGTTCTTGTTGCTTTTTATTGCTCTCCTTTCCTTTTCATGTGGCTTTACATTGAGTGACAAGTCTAATGATTTCCTGTAAGCCATGAAACCATTTACTTCCAAAACTGGGTGGTAGCCATAAAACCAACCCACACATGTTCCATACATGTCAGCAAGTGGGTTGGTGAAGGGTTAGTGCCCCTCCCCTTAAAACAACTAACTCAAAAACAAACGGCCACTTCGTACTGGATTATGGCATCTGACTTTAGATAGATTTTGATAATACAGTTTATTGATAGGGGGCACTACTGAGTGCAGATACTAGAAAATGAGCATGTAATTGTTTTGGAGAGAACATGTTGAAAAGGCCATGTGATATACCGGTACTTAAAAGATGTCCTCTAAAATTGAGGTGTCTCTTTCCATACTGATGTCATACAGTGTGTCCTGGTTTAAAGCTTTTTTTTTTTGCTAAATTAATGATAAATTAACATCATTTCTTCACCCAAATTGTTCATAATTCACTGTGATTTTTTTTTTTAAAGTCAGAAATGAGTGTTTGTGCTTTTAATCCCTGTTCTTGTCCATAAGTATGACTTACTTAGTCATTTCACTTAAAAAGTAGCATTTTGCCTGCATGCATCCAGGAAACACTGTATGGCAGAGATTGATTTCCTGCATTTCTAAATTGTTAAGAGAGAGAATGTTAGCTGTGATACGTGGGTGAATGGCGAGAACTTGGTTGAAGAGATTATGGGTTGCAGCCTGTGATGATGATAGAACGTGTAACCTTGCTGTGTTTTTGCTGATTACACATCCTAATGTGGGATGCAGGTTGAGCACATCTGATGGTTACAGGTGTTCCATTAGTACAGGGGCACACCCAGGGGGGGGGTGCCCTGGGCCTGGGTCCCCCCCCCCTTAGCTCTCTGGGTCCTTTAAAAATGTATATATATTTATTTCGATAACAGCAAAACATGAAAAACTAGGAAGTACAAACAAAGAGTAACACATGAGCCAGCAGCTCTCTGACTCTAAATCTGCATATGACCTCCCAGTAATTATCGGATTACCTGACCCCACCTCACTACGGGCCCCCCCCCTTAGAAAATTCCTGGGTGCGCCCCTGCACTAGTATCCATCAAAAATTAATGTTTGCATACATCTTTGCACTTTCATTTGTGATACTACTGTAGAATAGCAGTAAATACCTTTGTGCAGGAATAGATTCAATTGCAGAAGTGAAAGAAAGAAGTTGATAAAAAAAAAAAATGCCCAATAAAAGCGAAAACAAAGCAACCTTTCAATCAGAAATAATAAACAGATTTCAGGCTCTGAGTTATGCTGAGTGTGACATTGGTAAGTTGAATAATAGGCCAACAAAATTGCTATGAGAATCAGCAGAGGTATTAGGGAAAGCTAATACAACCAAAGCCAACAAGTATTAAAAAATGACCCTCGAACTCATGAAAAGAAGAAAGGAGATGAAAGTAAAAACAAAGAATGATGAAATAGAAAGAATGGAATTAAAAAGCTAAGCTTATCAACAAGAGACAGAGAGATAAAAAGAAAGAGGAATATGGATCAACTCAAAGATACCATCAAAAAAAGAAAAAGCCTGAAACAGGTTTCAAGTAAAATGGAACTAGGAAAGCAACAAATTATAATCACTGAAAGACAAAAACAGCAAAGTCATTAAATGCAGAGATATGATGGTGAAGAGGGTTGAACAGTTTTACAAAGAACTGTTTGCATCAGAGACAGTAGTACCAATAGCTAACTTTTCAGATGACACACAAAATACTCAAAGCAACACCAGATGAAGTAAACATTTCTCTTAAAAGTATGAAAAGAGGGAATGCTCCAGGAGAAGATAGAATGGATAGAATAGTAGCAGATGTACTGTCAGATGAGTAGAAGTACAAAACAGGCTCGCCCACTTATTTACTTAGTGTAAAAAGAAAAAGAAATCCCAAAATATGGTGTAATGCAATAGCTATTTTGCTTTAAAAGAAAGGCAACTCAAAAGATCCTAGTACACTAACTATGAACCCTTTATGGTAGCTTATTATCAGTTATAAAAAAACTCTTTAGTCCATATAAGATTTGCAGATGACATTGTCCTAATCTCGGAAACAGCAGAGACTTTGCAAGAAATGTTAAACCACCTAAATAATGTCTCAAAGTAGGGCTAAAGATGAACCTGAGTAAAACTACAGTAATGTTTAACCCAAATACATAAAAGAGCGTCATCAGACTAAGAGCAGAATTTTTGATGAATTCAAGGAGTTTAATTACTTGGGGCAAATGCTTAAACTAACAAAAGACCGTAATAACGAAACAAAAAAATGCATTACAATTGGATGTAAAGTTTTCAGTAAACATAAAAACATCATGAAAAGTAGCTTGCCGGTATGTATGAAATGGAAAGTATATGGTGAATGTATAATCCCAGCTATGACATGGTTGTGAGATTTGGAAAGAGACAAAATTGGTGGAAAATCAACTACTTCATTCTCAAAGAGCAATGGAAAGGTTATGTTGGGAATATTTTTAAGAGACAGAAAGAGATCAACTTGGGTGAGAGAGCGGACTAAAATCAAAGACATTATAGAAGTTATAAAAGAACAGACATGGAGGTGAGTAGGTCATGTAGCAAGAATAAGGAATAACCAGTGGAGCAAGAGGCTGACTGACTGGACTCCAAGAGATTGTAAGCGTAGGAGAAAAAGGCTAGACAGGAGGTGGAGAGTTGAGATAGAGAAGTTTGCAGGCAAAATATGGCAGAGATTGGCACAGCCAAGGAATTCATGGGAAATGTTAGGGAAGGCCTTTGTTCAGCAGTAGACTTGCAATGGCTGATGATGGTGATGATGATATACCACATGTATATATCGTTTTCATTTTCGTTTTCATTTTTTAAGGCTCCAACATGATTGCATGCATCGGCCTTGGTCACCTAATGATGGCTCTCCATGCTGTTTGATCTCTGGCAGCTTCCTTATTTAATCCCATAGCCCTGAGGTCACACTCAATGACCTCATCCCAAGTCTTTTTCAGTCTATCTCTCACTGCCTTACCCCCAACATTAACACTTCTCACTTTCTTTACCCAATTTTCTTCCCCCATCCTCTCCACATGCCCAGACCATCTCAGTCTACCTCTCCTCATCACAGCACCAACACACTCCAGTGTGTATATATATATATATATATATATATATATATATATATATCTATATATATGTATGTATATATATATATATATATATATATATACAGTAGTGCACCAACTTTCGCTACAGCAGGATTCGCGGAATCCACTTTCGCGGAATGCACCAAATATTCCCTAACTTCCACTTTCGCTTGCAAAAAATCGATTTTCGCGCACAAATTTTGGGTTTGGGACAATATTTTGAACTTTGAATTTCCTGCACCGCCCGCCTGCAACCCACCGCCATCTTGAATGACGTCATGTCAACACTCTGTCCACCCATTCCCGCCATTGTGTACGAGCGTGCTAGCTCCATTGTGTTGGATTCTCACGGTTCAATGGCCTCTACTATACCTGGTAGTGTGGGGAAAGGGCCTGGTGGTGTGGGGGGAGAGCCTGGTGGTGTGGGGGGAGGGCCGGGAGGCAGTGGTGGTGATAAAAAGTGGCCGGGACATTCAAAGTTGGGAGGAAAGGCCAAGGCCAAGGCCATAGAGGAGCTTAACCTGGATGAAGATTTCGATGGATTTGTTCAAGAGAACCTAGCACAATGGGAAATTCAGCACAGAGTGGAAGTGTTGCATCAAGTTGCATCTGAGGAGGCAGAGAGAGAGAGAGTGGTAGCGAGGCAGCAAGAGGTGGCGCCAATACGTCTGGCGTGGCTAAATAAGCCCGCCACACACCTCGGATACTTACCCCCAACATCCATTAAACACCTCAACCTGGTCTCTGTGGTATGTTTCTCCTCATATAATGTGTACTGTACAGTTTTTATTGTTTGTATCTCACAATGCAATGTACAATAGTGATTTGATGTACTGTATTGCAAGTGAAAATGAAAATCTGATGTTACTTTAGGATAACCGGGAACCAATTAGCCTTTTTGCCATAAAGACAATGCCCGAACTTTCGCTAATTCCACTTTCGCGCATTATTTTTGGACCCAATTAGGCGCGAAAATTGGTGCCCCACTGTATATATATATATATATATATATATATATATATACACACTCAATCCTCGTAAACCGTGGCAATTTGGGTCTGGACCACTGCCGCGGATTACAAATTCCGCGGTTTATAAATAATAACCCTTATGTGAAAAATTAATTAGGGTCTGACCTTTGGCCAACCACCCCCCAAAGCACCCTACCTACACCTATCTAGGCACCATCAAACACAAACATACAAATTTAGGAATATTCAGTGCATGTATTTAGTAGAAATAAGCAAGGTTAAGGGATCTCACCTTAATCCTATGACGATATTGCTTAAGTGAATGAAGTGGAGTGGTGTTGGGAAGAACTTAGAACCTCTCAGCACGAGGTGGGGGTGCTTCCTCATGCTGTTCTCCCTTCTCCAGCTCCTCAGCCTCCCTCAGGAAGCCCTCAAAGTCTGCCTGGTTTTGTTTTGGTTTCTCCCTGGCTTTGTAGATCGTCTTTATGGTCGACTCGTTCCTCCCATATTCTTTCGCCAGGCTTGCAAACTTCTCTCCCTTCTCAACACGACAAATGAGCTCCAAACGTTGACTGTACGACAACAGCGGCTGCTTCTTGATGCCACATGGCTTAGAGCGCTGCTTCGGGAGTTCGGGAGGGTCCATGGAAGGTAGGAGGTGGGGGGAAAGTGCACAAAAAAAGGCAGGTAGCTCTCGTACCGCACGGTAATGATCTGTACTGTGCGGGTTGGCGGGCAGAACAACAACAACATGGCGACTGGTGGTGATTGGTTGTTGGGTTGCGGTTATCAAATTGAATGTGACGGTTTACGATTCTCCTCGGAAAAGGCCCACTCTGGTGCCTAGATCCGCGATTTTCGTGACTTAACAGTGGTTTAAGGGTGCTGGCAGTCTGACAGCCACTTTGCCACGGATTACAAATCCGTGGTTTATAAACACGCGGTTTACGAGGATTGAGTGTACTTGGTGTCACGATACTGTCATGCAGTGACTTTTTTCCTTCCATGCTCACTTCCCTGTTTCTTATCACTGCTTTCAAAGAACCAGCAGCCTTTCTTCCTTGCGTACCCTTTCAAGCACTTCACCCTTTAAACTTCCATTCTTACTCATCATACCACCCAAGTACTTGAATGCTCTCACATTTTCCATTTCCTCCTAATCCAACCTCACTGTACATTCACTGACTTCATCTGTCAAAGACCATAACGTTTCTCTTCTCTGCATTCACGTTTAGATTCTGTTTCTTACATGGTCTCCCAAACTCATTCACCACGCGTTGCAGCTCCCCTTCGTTTTCACATAACAACACAGTATCATCTGCAAACAACAGTACAGGGAGTTTCCAAACACTGCCCTTTCTCATTAAAGTTGCTTCAGCATCCACTGCCTTATCATCTACCTCATTTATAGCCCAGTCTATATACAAGTTGAACAACCATGGAGACATGACAGATCCCTGTTTCAGTATAACCTTCAAATAGAAAAATTCGCTCAGTTCATTGTCCACACACACTGAAGCCTTAGCACCTTCATACATACTCTTCACAGCATTCATCAACTTCCCATTTACTCTATATATTCTTAATACTTTCCACAGTCCTTGTCTATCCACCGTCATATGCTTTCTCCAGATCCGTGATGGCCACATTTATACAATTACTTTCCCTTCTCTAGAAACTTTTCTACTAAAGATCTAAGAATGCATATCTAATCTACATAACCTCTTCCATTTCTTAAACCTCCTTGTTCTTCTCCAACTAATTCCTCTGTTATTTTCCTAACTCAGGAAGTATCCTACTATATACTTTTCCTATTACACTAAGAAGACAATTGTCCCTGTGATTACCACATACTTTTCTTTCCACTTTTTCTTTGTTTATACTGTATATACATGTATATAAAGCGTATATGTGAGTGTGTGTGTGTGTGTATATATATACAGTATATATATATATATATATATATATATATATATATATATATATATACACAGTATATATATAAAGGTATGTTGGTGCCAACATTGGTTTTTTATATATGAGGTATGGGTAGAAGTGTTGGAAATGAAGTGCCTAAGGCCTGAATGTGGTATGAGATGGTTAATTGAGTGAGAAATCACACTGTAAGTGAGAAGCAAGGAGACAGCATAATGGAAAGGGCAGATTGGGAAGTGTTCAGGTGGTATGGCCACTCTAGTTTACAATCTGCCATACTCTCTTATTCTTTTTGTGAAGCCACTTTTGTGTAATCACTTATAACACAGAACCACTGTTTTGATGTAATGTGTAAGATACCTAATACCAGAAAGGAGTTACACAGGAAGGTGGTATCACTGACAAACCCTGATAGGAGCAGTCCCTCACTTTATATGGTAGGACCTCATACTGTAGATTATCATAGCTCTGTTGGTGTGTGTGCTTTGTTAGTGTGTGTGTGTGTGTGTGTGTGTGTGTGTGTGTAATAATGCCGTAATTAGTTTATATTTTATATGTAAATTGGCTGGCTCTTGGCTGAAAATATCCTAGTTGGGGAGGCTGTTAAGAAATGGTCAGATTTAATATTATCTTAATTAGTAACTTCTAGTATTATATGTAATAGATGTTTGTGGGATGGCATTGATTTATTCTGTACACTGGTATTCCATGGAAAATAAATGCAGTTATTTTATATATGATGGATGTTCTATGAAAGCAGTGATAAGAGATAGGGAAGTGAACATGGAAGTAAAAAAAATCACAGCATGATAGTATTGTGATACCAACTCTAACATACCGGTATGAAAGTGAAGCTTGGACCTTATTGGAAGGACACAAGTCAAGAGTGAGAGCAGTAGAAATGAGTTATTTGAGAGGAGTATGTGGAGTTCCATGGTGAGACAGACTGACACATGAGGAAGTGAAAGAGCATTGTGGTGTGGATGTAGATTTGATAGAAAGCGTTAGGAGAAATGCATTGAGGTGGTTTGGCCATGTGGAGAGGATGGAATCAGTATGATGGACGTATTGGAAACAATGAAGAAAGTCAAAATGAGGAAAGCCCCAGGAATTGGTGGAGTGTGTGGTGAAATGGTGAAGCATGGGGGAGAGATAATAGTAGAATGGATATGAAAAATGTGCAGATTGGCCTGGGAGGAAGGTACAGTCCCAGAGGATTTGGAAATCGGGTATTATTATTCCCCTGTACGACCATCATCCACTCACTTGATGTAGAGCTGCCTACTTCTTCCTTAGCCTTTATCATTCTTTTTCTATGTCTGTCCTCCTCTCTTCATATTTCTCCCATCTTTCCTGTCACTTCTTATTGCTTTTCTTTCCTTTACAGGTGGCTTTACATTGAGTGACAAGCCAAATGGTTTCCTGTAAGCCAAGAAACCATTTACTACGCTGGGTGGTAACCACATAACCAAGCCATACTTGCTCTCTACGTGTCAACAAGTGGGTTGGTGGAGGATTAGTGCCCCTCCCCATAAAACAAATAACTCAAAGTCAAATGGTCACCCCTTATGGGATTGTGGTGTCTGGCAATAGATAGATAGATAGATAGATAGACAAAGGAAAAAGGGAAAAAGAAGGGTGTGATAATCATAGGGGCATTTGTCTTCATAGTGTAATAGGAAAAGTAAATGGTGGGATACTTGTTGACAGATTTAGAGAAACAACAGAGAAATTAGTTGAAAAACAGGGAGGTTTTAGGAATGGAGATCAGATATTCATTCTTTGATCTTTAGCAGAAAAGTTTCTAGAGAAGCAAAAGAAGTTGTATGTGACCTTCATGGATTTTGAGAAAGCTTATGACTTGGTGGATTGACAAGGGCGTGGAACTAGGTCCCGACCATCCCCCTGTGCTAAACTTTTTCAGTGTCTCAGAAACACAGAGTAGGCCAGCATGCTCTCCAATACAAATTTCTCTAACTATCAACACCAAACTACATGCACAGTACACACCACACTTCCTTTCAAAATTTTAAAAAATGGTGTCGAATAATGTTGCCTCGGAGTCCCCGGGTGGGGGGGAGGGACCATAAATGCCCCCACCTTCAGCCCCTTTCCCGGTGACGACTCAAGATGCCTGGAACCACTGTCTGACTCTCTTCTTCTTCATTTCTGCAACATTCATGGCATTTTCTCTAACTTTCGCTCTGTTCAGCACCACCTCTCCTTCTCTAAACCTCACCCTCTTTTTTTAACAGAGACTCAGCTGTCTGAGGCAACTGACAGCAGACCCTTTTCTGTATTCTCCTACTTTCTCTATATTCATTTCAAAGCCAAAGGAGGCTGTTGCGTATATATATATGCAACAACTTACCTTGCTCTCATGTTCCTGAACTCGATTCTTCTGAATTCTCAACACTCTGGCTTCGGCTTTCCTGTCATTCTCTGACTAAATATATCTGTGCTGTTTACTTATCTCCTAATTCTACTGACTATCAAAAATTCTTTGACTATCTTACGTCTACAATGGAACACATTCTATCCATTTCTCCTTTCTCTGAAATCTCCATTCTAGGAGATTTCAGTGTTCACCACCACCTTTGGCTCCTCTCTCCTTTCACTGGTCCACCTGGTGAACAAGCCTACACCTTTTCTATCCTTAATGACCTAGAGCATCTTGTACAGCACCCTACCCGTATCCCTGACTGCCTTGGAGAGAGCTCCAACATACTTGACCTCTTCCTTACAACTAATCCTTCTGCTTACACTGTTAATCTTTTCTCTCCGTTGGGCTTCTCTGATCACAACCTTATCGCCTTAACCTGTCCTGTCGCTCCGGTACAGCCTGCGGACCTTCCACAGAAACTTCGTTTGTGGGACTTTGGAGCTGTGGATTGGGAGGTCCTCAGACAGTACTTCTTTGATTTTCCCTGGAATGATTATTGCTTCCATTGCCGGGAGCCATCTGGGTGTGCCATGCGCATTGCGGAGGTTATTCTCTCGGGCATGGAAGCATACATTCCTTTCTCAAATCCTTTGACTAATGCACGTATACCTTGGTTTAATCACGCTTGTTCTAATGCTGTCCGCAACAAGGAGAGGGCCCATGAAGGGTACCGGAGCCAACCTACCCCTGAATCACATCTTTTATATGTTTCTGCCCGGAATCGTTCTGTCTGTTCTTTGCTCTGCCAAAAATAATCTCTATCTATCTATCTATTTGCCAGATGCCTCAATCCCATTTGGGGTGGCCACAAACAAATCTCCTCCACGTCGCCCTGTCCCCCGCCATTTCACAGCCGTGCTCCTAACTCACACCCCCCTCTCTCATATACCTCTCCACCCCATCACTCCATCTCATCCTCGGCCTCCCCCTCCCTCTTCCCCCCTCCACCTCACTCACATACACTCTCTTCGTCAGTCTCTCACCCTCCATCCTCTCCACATGGCCAAACCACCTCAGTGTGTTCCTCATAACACTTCCTATCACATCCACATCCACACCACAACGCTCCTTTATATCACAACCTTATCACCTTAACGTGTCCTGTCTCTCTGGTACGGCCTGCGGACCTTCCACAGAGACGTTGTCTGTGGCACTTTGGAGCTGCGGATTGGGAGGCCCTCAGGCAGTACTTCTTTGATTTCATCCGTACAAAATGCTCTCAACTCTCTAACTCGAATTCTTCCCGCTCCTTCTGGCACCTTGCCAAAAACCTTTCTAATAACTTTACCTCATCATCCTTCCCTCCTCTTTTCTACTCTGATGGCTCTGTAGCCATTTCTTCTACTGATAAAGCAGATCTCTTCGCTCAAACTTTCTCCTCCAGTTCCACCTTAGACAATTCCGGTGCTGTTCTTCCATCACTTCCCCCCTCTGACTTCCTCATGGCTAACATTAAAATTTCTTCAGCTGATGTACTTTCTGCCATCACAGGTCTCAATACTAATAAGGCAAATGGGCCTGATGGAGTCCCTCCTGTTGTTCTCAAGAACTGTGCTTCTGTGCTTACACCCTGCCTAGGCAAACTCTTTCGCCTTTGTCTATCAACTTGTACCTTTTCTTCTTGCTGGAAGTTTGCTCTCATTCAGCCAGTCCCAAAGAAGGGTGACCATTCCCAACCCTCTAACTAACGTACAATTGCTTTAACATCCTGTATCTCAAAAGTTTTCTAGTCTATTCTTAATAGAAAAATTTTAAGGCATCTCTCCTATCACAACCTTCTTTCTGATCGTGAGTATGGGTTCCGTCAGGGACTCTCCACAGGCGATCTTCTCACCTACCTTTCAGACTGATGGTCATCCTCCTTTCGGGACTTTGGCGAAAGCTTTGTCATTGCACTTGACATCTCAAAGCTGGCATAAATCTTTAATTTCCAAACTCCCCTCTTACGGTTTCTATCCTTCTGTCTGTGCCTTCATCTCTAGCTTCCTTTCTGGTCGTTCTATAGCCGCTGTTGTAGACGACCATCGTTCTTCTCCTAGATCTATCAACAGTGGTGTTCCTCAGGGCTCTGTTCTATCACCAACTCTCTTCCTTTTATTCATCAATGACCTTCTAAGCTGTACATCTAACCCTATCCACTCATATGCTGATGACTCCACCTTTCACCTTTCCATTCGATTCCCACAACGTCCATCTCAGCAGTTACTTCAACAAACAAGGGATGAGGCTATGGCACACCTAATGTCTGACCTGGGTTGTATGTCTGACTGGGGTAAATATAATCTTGTTGTTTTTAATGTATCAAAGACTCAGTTTTTGCACCTTTCAACCCGACAAAATCTTCCACAGGTATACTCACTAATGTTTAATAATATTCAGCTTAATCCTGCATCATCCTTGAACATGCTTGGGGTTTCATTTACTCTGGACTGATCTTGGAAAGATCATATTACATCTCTTGTAAAATCTGCTTCCAAGAGATTAGGTGTGCTAAGCCGACTCTGTTCCTTCTTTACCTCTGCACAATTGTTGACTCTATACAGGGGTTTTATCCGCCCCTGCGTGGAGTACAACTCTCATGTGTGGGGAGGCTCCCCACATACAGCTCTTCTCAATAGGGTGGAGTCAAAGGCTTTTCGTCTCATTAACTCTCCCCCTCTTGTTGACTCCCTTCAACCTCAGTCTCTTCACCACACTGTTGCATCTTTATCTCTTTTCTGTCGCTACTTCAATGGTCACTGTTTCTCTGAACTGTCTGCATGCATTCCTCCACCTCTACGAAGGGCGCGTAGCACCCTTCTAACAGTAAACTCTCATACCTTTTCTGTCCAACTCTCTAATGCAAGAGTTAACCGTTACTCCCAGTGCTTCATTTATGCAGCAGGTCAACTCTGGAACTGTCTCCCTCTGTCTGTATTTCCTACTTCCTATGATCTCCAGTCTTTCAAACGCAGTGTGTCCAGGCATCTCGAAATGAATGGATCTTGAATTTGGCTCTCTCTTGTACTATGTTTTTCTCTTGGAAAGAACAGCTTTGCGGGCTGTGGCCTTTGGTTCCTCCTTCCTCACATTAAAAAAAAAAATGGGAAGTTGTTAAATGCTGTGAAGAGTATGTATGAGGATGCTAAGGCTGCAGTTTTTGCAGATAGTGAACTGAGTGAATTTTTCTGTCTGAATGTTGGACTGAAACAGGGATGTGTTAAACACCCATGGTTGTTCAGTCTGTACAATATATGGATGGGGTTATAAAAGAGTTACAAGTAGGGCAATGGATGTTGGAGCGACCCTAAAAATAGAGGGTAGTGTTTGGAAACTCCCTGTACTGTCATTTGCAGATGATACTTTTTGTTAAGTGAAGACGAAGGGAAATTGCAAGGCTTGGTGGATGAGTTTGAGAGTTTGTTTAAGAAACAGACTCTAAAGGTGAATGTAGAGAAGAATAAAGTTATGGTCTTTAAGAGAAACGAAGTTGATGAATTTACAGTGAGGCTGGATGAGGAGGAAATGGAAAATGTGAGTATGTTTAAGTACTTGGGTATTGTAATGAGTAAGGATGGAAGTTTAGAGAGTGAAGTGCTTGAAAGGGTACAACAAGGAAGAAAGGTTGCTGATTCTTTGAGACCAGTGATAAGGAACTGGAAAATGAGCATGGAAGTAAAAAAGTCATTGCATGACAGTATTGTGATACCTACCGTACTATAATGTATGGAAGTGATGCTTGGACCTTGTTGGAAGGACACAAGTCAAGAGTGAGGTAAGTGGAAA
Organism: Coenobita brevimanus; assembly: GCF_032717465.1. NCBI lineage: Eukaryota > Metazoa > Arthropoda > Malacostraca > Decapoda > Coenobitidae > Coenobita > Coenobita brevimanus. The sequence continues at coordinate 478,997 of NC_137012.1, forward strand.
TGAGTTATTTGAGAGGAGCATGAGGAGTTACGTGGAGAGTCAGATTGACAAATGATGAAGTGAAGGAGCGTTGTGGTGTGGATGTGGATACAAGGAGGTGGTTTGGCCATATGGAGAGGATGTAGAGCTAGAGACTAATGAGGAGAGTGTATGCGAGGGAGGTGGAAGGGGGGAGAGGGAAGAGGAGGTGGAGGATAAGATGGAGGGATGGAGTGGAGAGGTATATGAGAGAGGAGTGTGTGAGCTGGTAGCAAGGCAGTGAAGTGGAATTGGAGAGGGCGACATGGAGGTGATTTGTTTGTGGCCACCCCTTACGAGATTGAGGCATCTGGCAATAGAGAGATAGATAGATAGAGAGGATGGAGAGTGAGAGACTAATGAGGAGAGTGTATGTGAGTGAGGTGGAGGGGGGGGGAGGGGGAGGCTGAGGATGAGATGGAGGGATGGAATGGAGAGGTATATGAGAAAGGGGTGTGTGAGCTGGGAGCAGGGCAGTGAAATTGTGGGGGAACTGGGCGACATGGAGGCAGTCTATTTGTGGCCACCCTTTATGGGACTTAGGCATCTGGCAATAGACTGATAGATAGATAGATGGATGCATATAATGTGGTGATTTTTCATGAATCTAATTTTTTTTTTCTTTTTTTTGTGTCCGACTCTGGGCATAGGCTTCACAGCCTGCACTCAAGGCCCAGTAGTCCTCCTACATACCATACACCTCTCTACATGTCACCACTTCGGCGCTAACACCCACCGTTCATATTGAATACGTGCTAGGGCTGTCTCATACAGGACTGGTGCATTGGTATTAGCGGGGGTACTTTTATGACATGTCAGCGGGTCATCTGGTAGATCAGGAAAGTCTGCTTTTATGAAATTCAAATCCTTAAACTGTTCCCTGCCCCAGCCGGGATTCGAACCTAGGTCCAACAAGACTGCAGGCCGCCTCTCTACCGATTCAGCCACCGCCTTCCCCAATACACTAACACCTTATTGTCTGTACTTATTATTTACAGGGTGATCAGTACTGTATATAACACTCCACATCTGCTTCACGGGACATTTGTCGTGTGTTGTGGGGACGGCTCACTCATTGTTATTAGTGCCAGCCTTACATTATTCATTCATTTTGTGCTGCCATTGCCACATCCACACCAGTCAACTTAGCCATCCCACCAACACATGAGAGTCTCCCACATGTGTCTAGTGGAGTGCTGGTTATGGCCACCTTCCATGTCATTGCATATTGCATCATTCATATAATTTTATAATGTTATATGTAATCCAGCTTTACTTCTCTTAAACAGTATTTCTGCAATAATAATATTTTAATGCTACTGCAATAATACTAATGATGCAATAATGCCATATTACTTACTGATGTTTCAGTACAGCATTTGATATTGCTAGGTACAGTGTTTATTGAAACAATATTGGCACATTCCTCATAACGTATAAAACAGTATTTCCAGTCTAATTTTAATACAAGAACACATCATACACCACAGTATAATTACACTGAAATGGTTGGTGATACAGCAGATGCATATAGTACTGTACCCAGCTTATGGCAGTACAGTATATTGTTATTGGCATCATTATATTCATTGTACATCAGGCAGTATGACTGCATCTCATAATTACCTATTACTTTTTGGCTCATGATATAGCACACCTTTATTGAACACCCGTGACAGTAGTAATATTACTGTATTGTTATGTTAGTACAATGGCTTTTTATTCATTACTTGGTCTTACAATAGTGCAGTAGTTCATCATACGGCAAATGTTACTTATATGTGACTTACAGTAGCAATATCTTATTCGTTTCGTTTCCTTTTTCAAGGCTCCAGCGTGCTTCCATGCGTCGGCCTTGGTCACCTAATGGCGGCTCTCTATGCTGCTCAATTTCTGGCAGCTTGCCTATTCAGTCCCTTATCCCTGAGGTCACACTCAATGATCTCGTCCCCGGTCTTTTTTGGTCTGCCTCTTGCAACCCTACCCCTAACATTAACACTTCTCACTTTCTGCACCCAATTATCATCCCCCATCCTCTCCACATGCCCAAAGCATCTCAATCTACCTCTCCTTATCACAACACCAGTACACTCCAGTCCCATCCTACCCCTCACTCGTCCATTGTAAACCTAGTCCCCCCAGTCCTCGCCCTCAGGGACACACTGCACGTCCACATAATCATTGTCATTTCTGTATGTTTGAGCCTGCAAATATCCTCCTCCTCCCTTCACATCATTACACTCTTAATATACAGCATACAAAGATCTCTTACCACGGAGGGAGAGCCCTCAGTGTCAGGAGAAGCAACAGCTCCCTGAATTTCTTCCAACCACTCCTCACTGCAGCCACGGAACCAGCTCCAGCCCTACCTTCAGCACATAACGTGTCTCCAAATTAACAAAACATTCACACACTCAAGAGACTCACCAGCAAGTTCAATCCTTTTATACCTGACAATCTCCACCTGCTCTTCCTGACATACCACACACATGAAATCAGCATTATCTCGCAGTCTGCCTCTAATACCACTGCATCTCTTACGCACCCACTTATCACAGACACTGCACATGTTGGAATTACTTTCTACATCCTTGTGGCAAATCGCACATGGCCACTCTCCTTCTTCCTTGACGGTACCGCCATCAGCCCTAGATGCCATCACTTTTGTTTTATGTGCATTTACTCTTCTTTCCTCTTCCTTCTGCCTGTGGGTGACTCTACACTGAGTGACAAGCCAAATGGTTTCCTGTACACCAGGAAACCATTTACTACGCTGGGTGGTAACCATATAACAAATTTTGGCTCCTGGTGGTTTATTAGGTAATAAAGGTGCTCCAATCTTATTGAGCCGGTGAAGGTTTATATCCAAGGGGTGGTTGGGGTTTATTGCCCTCCTAATGCCACTCAGGGATGAGTGAGGCTGGTCACTCTCATCTTAAATGCCAGGACCAACTTTCCTAGCCCCGGGCTCGTACAGTCCTCGTGGGGCAACGTAGGATTAGATGATGGATGGATGAATGGATACTCTTAAGCCCTTGTGGCCCATACCATCTCTCCCCTTCTTATAAATCTGATAATATCACATTTCATTGTAGATCTGATAATATGATTTACTTCTTATACCTCTTTAACTGATCCTTACATTGTGAATGAATATCAAGCAAGAATTCTTATTCACCGACTGTTAGTGAATGAGTAACTGAACACCAGAGTTTGTGGTTAACCGTTAGTGTACAGTAGTTCATTCACACAGGAAATGTTAAATGTGGTCATGGCATGTTGGTAGGTTGTTGAAATGTGTCATGGTATGATTTTGTAGTGTTTTTTCTCCGCCCTTTCTGTTGTGTTAGTGAGGGATGATGACCAGGCCATGCAGGTGTTGGTCTTACTGAGTTTGGGTAATACGAAGGCATACACATTCTTCGGCTCATCTAGCGAGACTCCCAGCAACTTCAGTCGCTGTGGATGGTATAGGCGGTGTGGTGCACTTTTGTTGAGAGGGTTACAGGTTCATCCAGGTGAGCCTGTTGTCTGTGGTAGAGGCAAGGACCTGGACATCTTTAACCTGTTGAAGGACATGACTGCCCAGTGTGGTGTCAGGAGGCATGATTGTGTGTGTGTGTGTGTGTGTGTGTGTGTGTGTGTGTGTGTGTGTGTGAGAGAGAGAGAGAGAGTGAGTGTCTGTGTATCCTTATCTCTTGAAATTTTCTCTGTGCTTCTGTGACTGTTGAGTTGATCCGTTTGTCTTCCAGCCTTGATGTTCGTCCATTATGTCTCTGAATTTGTTGATATCTTTATTGCTGTGTATATGAACACACCTGTCTGACCCACATTATCTCTGTATTATTGTTAAACATCTGCCATATATCTGTCAAGTATCAAACACCTACCACTACATTATTAAACCCCTGCCATATATCTATTATCATTAAACCCCTGCCATATATCTATTATTATTAAACCCCTGCCATATATCTATTATTATTAAACCCCTACCATATATCTATTATTATTAAACCCCTACTATATATCTATTATTATTAAACCCCTGCCATGAAAGTTCTGATTTTCACCAGTGTTCATACAGCATTTTTTACTCACCATTTCCTCATCTTTCCTTTGCTTATACTGCTTCCTCCTGAGACACCCTGTATAATGGCCTGCGGTAGCCTAGCCCCGGTACCCTACTCTTCCTTACTATCAGGTATCAAATTATTCTTTACCTGGGTTGACTTATCACCTTCTCTTCCCCACAGGTAAGTCTGCTCTCCTGGCTGGCCGAGGTGGTGAGTACTGCATTGTAGGATCACCAGGACACACACACACACACACACACACACACACACACACACACACACACACACACACACACACACACACACACACACACACACACACACACACACACACACACACACACACACACACACACACACACACACACACACACACACACACACACACACACACACACACACACACACACACACACACACTCTCTCTCTCTATCTATCTATCTATCTATCTGTCTATCTGTGTCTGTAGCTGTCCATCTATCCATCCATCTATCTATCAGCGAATAACATACTGAACATACGGTGTGAACTGATGAGCCCACCAACATCTCATCCATCCAACCTTTCATTCATTTCTCCAGCCATCCTTTCTGTCTATAGGTACTGAATGGCAGTCAGGTGTTCGTCCATCCATCCATCCATAGCTAAATAAACCAACCAATCGACCATCCATCCATCCATCAGTCCATCGAGCCACCTTTCCTACCATCCATACTTCCAGACAACCTACCGACCATCCATCCATCCATTCCTAACTACGGTAATCAGCCATCCACCCATCAATGGGCAAAGAGCTGCAGACGCCACCCAGCCGTCCCTCACCCCATCCCTCTGTGCACCTGCCTCGTAGCACATGCGGGAATTCCTCTAGATACGGCCGGGGAAATGAGGTTAGAGAATTGCCCAACTTTGTGATAATCTGACGTCATTGTGTTACCCAGACTTTTCTTATTAACAGTGCGTTCGTCGGCCGCGTGAACTTTGTCGCGTCATGAACTCGTCAAAGGGAAGCGGGAAGGGGTAAAAAATATGGACGTGCTAAGCAAAGGAATGGGTGGGAAAAGGGGTGTAAAGAAGTAGTGATCTAAGAAATGGGTGGGAAAGGTGATGTAAGGAAATTGGTGTAGTGAGCTTAGAAATGGGTGGGGAAGAATGTAAAAAAAAAAAAAAATGGAGTGTTAAGCGAAGATATGGGTGGGAAAGTGGGTGTAAGGAAATGGGCGTAGTGAGCTATGAAATGGGAGGGATGAGCCTGAAATAGGAGTATGGCAGGTGGAGGGGTTGGGGAGGGAAAGTATATGTGAAAATGAGATAAAGAAATGAGCCTGAGGGACGAAAATATGAATGAAATGAATTGAGATCGTGGTGGGGAAAGGACAGTGAGAGTAGGCTAGATCGTGATGGGGAAAGGACAGTGAGAGTAGGCTATGTAGGATTATGTATAGTAATTGAAGACATTATCCTGTTCATCCCACTTTCGCGTCCTCACCAGAAGCGGGCGGGTGTGGACGGGAACTGTTACGGGTTACAATGATGTAGAACACCCGCCCGCGCCAGTTCGCATTTGGTATGGACGCGCACAACGACTTCATTGTTTTATTGCCTTCTTGATGCCGCCAGAGGCATGTATTCCACTGCAGGGAACACTGGAGTAGTGGAGATGTGACGACTGTATCTGACCCCTGCTGTTGAAAGTGTGGAGGGGAATAGAATTGTCTGGATACAAACTACTACTACAACTACTACTATTACTTTTACAACTACAACTACTGCTTTTACTACTATTACTACTACTACGACTGACCATCATTGGAATGTAGGGGACGAACCATACTTCACCGTATTCATCTCTTCATTCATCCACTTCATTATCATTCATCGTTCGTCATTATCCCGTACACTTGGGCCCTTATTTTCATCGGGTAAGGAAGCTCCCTAACATCTCTTCCTCAGCAGTTTATTCTTGGTTATGGCAGGTTAATATCCTTTTTATACGTTATGTATGCAGAGTATGACGGTAATGGAAGGATTTGTGTGACAGAATAGGACAGTAAGGTGTAATAAACAAAATAAATCGCTTAGGAAAAGGTGTTAGGGGTTTCCTGAAGCGACGGGAATACCGGCCTTGGTTTATGTGCCCAGTCATGAGTAAACTGTACTCCTTTTACTCAAACTTGGCCTAAAACTTCCATCTCTCCGTCCTGAATGCTGAGTTGTAGCGTTAGGTTAACACGGAAAAACTATGCTAGTCATGAAGCAGTGCTGTGAAGAAACGTATAGCGGTAATACCATCTTATTCTGCCACTGAGCTACGGGAAGCAGGCCGCCAGAGACGAAAATGTGGGCCAGGTTAAGTTGAAAAGACTATAGTACTGTGTCGCTGGCCCCCTTACACCTACAGTTAATACTATCCACTTTGACTTGGCCAATAATTATCCTCTCTCCGTCTTGAATGTTGAGCTGTAGGTAAATATTGACGCTAGAATATTATGCTATAGTCGCGGCGCACGATTCTGAGGTTGTCATTATCGTACCCTGGCAACCTACCATTCAAAAGTGCGTCCGATTCCGTATCATATTATTCACGAATCATGTTATTATGCACAAATATATCGTACACGAGCATGTTATACAGGAATCACTTGCGTCTCATGTTATATACGAAATGGGATGCCTTTTTGAATGGTAGGTTGCCAGGGTACGATAATGACAACCTCAGAGTCATGCGCCGTGAGTATAGCAACGAAGAAGTGCTGTGCAAGGGATGGGGAGTCGTGTTCTTATGCTGCCATTGGGTCAGGTGAATAAATTGGCCAGAGAGCAGAATATAACGCTTAAGGTAAACACTCCACAGTTATATATCTTGTGTCTAAAAGCCGAGCACTGGCTAAATACAGACAGACAGACATACAGATAGATAGATAGGTAGGTAGATAGATAGTATGGTACAGTGCGTTCTTTTAGTTTTTTATCTTTGGCCATGTGGAGAGGTGGAGAGAGAGAGACTGACAAGGAGAGTGTATGTGCATGAGGTGGAGGGTGAGAGAGGGAGGGGAAGGCCAAGGATGAGATGGAGGGATGGAGTGGAGAGGTATATGAAAGGGGTGTGTGAATTGGGAGCAGGGCAGTGACATGGCGACGGACAGGGTGATGTGGAGGCGATTTGTTTGCGGCCACCCCGTATAAGGGAGTAAGGCGTCTGGCAATAGATAGATAGATAGATAGACCATTGAAAGTAATATTGTTAATGACCTCTTTTTTTTTTTTTTTTTTTTTTTTTTTTTTTTTTTTTTGCCAGACAGTTTTATTCAGTTTAGGGAAGACCTTTGACAGTGCAAAGTTTAATGCTGTATAAATGTATGGAATAATTATGTCTTGTGTATGTGTGTGTGTGTGTGTAATTCACCGGGTCGGTCAGGATCACTTGATGGTCGTGATCGTCAGCTTTTTATCCTCCCGGAAGGGAGCTGAGAGCTCATATAGTCCGATCTAAGGGCAAGGCTGTGACCTTCACACACGCACACACCCGCCCCCTTGCTCAAGGGGGACAGTAACCACCCACTTCGTCAGTGAAACTTTTCGCAACCTGAGCGAGGCGCGAACTCCCGTCCACCAGTTGGCAAGCGAGAACGTTACCATTGCACCAGCGAGCGGTGTGTGAGAGAGAGAGAGAGAGAGAGAGAGAGAGAGAGAGGGAAACTGAGCGGCTTAAAAAGAGCTTCATAATTTTAAAAAACAACATTCCCAAAATTCAGCATGAAACAGATTCCAAAAAAATTCTTGACGTTTGTAGTTGCTTTTGTATCAGCTCAGATATAAAACTGTGGCTTGTTTCAGAACCCTTGAAGTTTGGGAAATCATGTAAGAGAGAGAGAGAGTAGCCAGAAAACTCATTCACAGGTACACGGAATCTCACACACACACACACACACACACACACACACACACACACACACACACACACACACACACACACACACACACACACACACACACACACACACACACACACACACACACACACACGTAGAGAGAGGGAGAGTGCAGGAAACTCATATCGGCATTACTGACAGTGGAAGAAGTTTGTGAGTCCAGATTACGAGGCTAATATTGGCTGGACTGCTGGAGTGGTAAGCAAGTAGGTATTTAAGTATTCAGGTAGACTAGAGAAATGGCCTGTTGTCTGAAATGCTGCTAGTTCGATCCGAGGCTGGAGCAGAGGATAGTGTGATGATTTGCATTTCGTTAAAACAGGTCTTACTTGATCCACCACAAGACCCACCGACATGTCATAAAAATACCCCCGCTAATACCATCACACCAGTCCTGAATGAGATGGCCTTAGGTGGTATTCAGTATGGATTAGGGAAGGAGAGAGGGGGTGGAAGGGAAAGAAGATAGGAGTGATGCAAGGACAAAGAAGATAGAAATGATTGTACTAAGAGTGGAGGGGTGGAAGGAAAAAAGAGGTGAGGAGGAAGGAAGAGAGAAGGGATGGAAGGATGAAATAGATCTTGGTAAGGTGGACGGAAAAATGGAGAGCTGAGGAGTGGAAGGAAGAGTGAAAGGTGGACGAAGAAGAGAGGTCGGGGGGGGGGAGAGCGGGGAGTTTGAGGGAGGGGTGGAAGGAAAAAGAGAAGAAAGGAGAAAAGAAGAGTGGGAGGGTAGAAGGAAACAGAGGTAAGGAAGTATGGAAGGGAAATGAGTGATGAGGAGGAGAAAAGGTTGGATAGGTGGAAGGAGAGAGAGAGATAAGGAGAAGGGAGGAGTGGAGGGAAGAGTGAAGTGAACGGGGAGACGTAAGGAGGAGGGAAGAGTGGAGGTGTGGAAGGAAAAGGAGAGAGAGGCAAGAATGTGGAGGAGTGGAGGAAATAGTGGAGAAGTGGAAGGGAAGAGGTAAGGAGAAAGGAAGACTGGAGGAGTGGAAGGAAAGTGAGAGAGGTAAGGATGACGACTGAGATGAGCTAAACCGTTCTGTCTACATGCAAACACCTTTACCTTGGAAGGGTCTGGACAAACATATCCTCTCATGTGACCACGCCGTAAGAGGAAATAGGAAAGGGAGGGGAAGAGGTAGGAAGAGAATGAGGAGGAGGAGGAAGAAAGAGTCGAGGTAGAAGGAGGAGAGAGAAAAGGAGAGAGTTGAGGAGGAAACAAGGTAGAGAAAGGTTTACAGTAGTGGAGGAAGTAAGGAGGGAGGAAAGAAAGTTACAAATAGTACAAAGGCAAGCAAACAGCAACACACCTATTGGTCCATTCGTGGCTGCTTGGCATAGGGAAGGTTAAAACCAACAAAACGATTTTACCAGCCAAAGACTAGGGTAGAAGAGCAGGAAGGCACCCCCACCCACCGAACCCTCCAGCCGAAGTTGGCAAGAAATGTGAGAAGGACCACCTTGCAGCATGGAAAAGCTGTCATGGAAATTTCATAGGAAGGAAGGAAAGGAAATTTTAATCAACACTTTGTACCTGAAAAGGAAATTAACCCTAAATCAACAATAATAATCGATGTTTTTTTGCAGTTGTATCATCCGAAAAGATAACTAGATCTGATGTGAGAGGTGTAAGGCTGAGAGGAAGACCACGAATAGGATGGATGGACAGTGTGAAGAGAGCGTTGGATGCGAGAGGGATGTCTGTTGACCAAGGAAGAGTGGCTGCGCGTGACAGAAATAAATGGAGAGAAATTGTGAATGAATAAGTGATGACGCAGCCCTGAGGGGATATTCTCCCGCATTTGGTCTGATCAGCTAGTCAGGTCAGGTGCTGGTAAGGGGATGGGTCTGTTATGATGTGGCAGGGGTAAACCAGTTCTGCTGTCGGGCCCTGCTGCGGATGTCACTGATTGCATTGCGCAGTTGACCCTTGTGCGGTGTGGTGCGGTGAGGATCTGTCCGTTCTCCCCTTTGGGGCTAAGATGCGAATGAATGTGTTTGAATGGATGAGTAAATGGGGAGTGTGTCGTCCTGTCTCGGCTACCTCCCTTTCCTTGGGGGAAGCAGCGTAGGTATATAGATAGATAGATAGATCATCCGAGGTCTGAAAAAAAAGTTATATATACTACAGAAGTGTATAATGCAGGAATGAACCTACTAAGGTGAGAGTTAGAAGACATTTACCTATCCAAACGATTTTTAAAGGTTAGTACTGTATCACAGTTATCTACGTTGGAGGACAGTTTGTTCCATTTATTTACAACTCTGTCATAGAAGAAATGCTTAGCTTCATGTGACTGAAATCGTATGCCAATAACTTTATGCCCATTGCCTCTAGTACCGTATAATTTGAGCGACCAACTGTGAAGTATTTATCGACAGCCATAGTATCGTGTCCTTTGAATATTTGGAATACTTGAATTAAATCCCCTCGTAATCTGCATTCAGTGAGGGCAAAGAGATTAAGGGCTTCTAAATGTTTCTCGTATAGTTTATTTCTCTTTCTAGGTATCTTCTTTGTCACCCTTCGCTGTACACTTTCAAGTTTTTCCATATCTTTTTTATTATACGGTGACGAACTGAACACAATTCTCCAAGTGCGGGCGTACCAAGGAATTATACAAAATTAAGGATAATATTTTTGAATTATGTCTGAATGTTCTGTCTATGAAGCCAGTCAAACTATTGGCATTTTTAACAGCCTTTGTATACAGTTTGATTGGTTTCAGATGATTTGTTATCATAACTCCTAAGGCTGTCATGGTTTACCCTGTCGAAAGTTGAACATTCTTCATTTTATTACTGCCTGTGTTTAGCACTTTACGTTTATTAACATTGAACTCCATTTGCCATGTTTGGGTCCAGTTAAACAGTCGGTAAAGATCTGCCGTAATTGCCTGCCTCTGCAGTGCCGTGTCTGCTTTGTTATGCTACCTGTTTTAGTATCATTGGTGAATGTAGAAATCTTACATGCAAGATAGTTTGTCATCTGTAATATTTATGTATATTAAAAAAATAGTAGGACCTAACACTGAACCCTGCAGAACGCCATTTGTAATGTCTGTCTAGTCTTATTCTTTTCCATTTATTACAATTGTTTCTGAAGTTTTGAGAATGAAATGGTTGAAAGGGTGCAACAGGGAAGAAAGGTTGCTGGTTGTTTGAAAGTAGTGATAAGAAATAGGGAAGTGAGCACTGAAGTAAAAAAGTCGCTGCATGATTGTATTGTGATACTCGGTACCAACTTTAACGTAAAGAAGTGAAGCTTGGACCTTGTTAGAGGGACACAAGTCACGAGTGAGAGCAGTGGAAGTGAGTTATATGAGAGGAGTATATAGAGTCACATGCAAAGACAGATTGACAAATGAGGAAGTGAAGGAACGTTGTGGTGTGGATGTGGATGTGATAGAAAGCGTTAGGAGAAATACATTGAGGTGGTTTGCATGTGGAGAGGATGGAGAGTGAGAGACTAACGAGGAGAGTGTATTTGAGTGAGGTGGAGAGGGAGCGAGGGACGGGGAGACTAAGGATAAGATAGAGGGATGGAGTGGGAAGGTATATGAGAGAGGGGGGTGTGAGCCCGGGGGAGGGCAGTGAAATCGCAGGGGACAGGTCAACGTGGAGACGATTTGTTTGTGGCCATCCCTTACGGAATTGAGGCGTCTGGCAATAGTTATATACACAGAAGACTCTTTGCTTTCGTCCGGTGAGCCAATCTTCAATCCACCCTAACACACTGCCACTGAAACCATGCGCCAAAAGCTTCTGTAGGAGTTTTTTGTGTGGAACTTTGTCAGGTCCTTTGGAAATCAGGACAGACAACATCAACAGATTTAGCCTCGTCGTACATGTTCAGTATATCGTTGAAAAAGTCCAGCAGATTCGTGAGGCAGGAGCGATGACAATATTCCAAATAATGTTGCATCATAGTTGTGTTTACCCGTTGGATTGCTTGTGGTGTTATCATTGTAGTGTGTAAGTTGAGGAGGACACGAGGGAGGAAAGGGGGGAGTTGAGGGGATGAGCAGGGAGGAAAAGGGGATAAGGAGGGAGGAAAAGGGGAGTTGAGGGGGGGAAAGGAGGGAGGAAAAGGGGAGCTGAGGGGATAAGGAGGGAGGAAAAGGGGAGTTGAGGGGATAAGGAGGGAGGAAAGGGGAGTTGAGGGAAAGAAGGAAAAAGGGAGGTGAGGGGATAAGGAGGAAGGAAAAGGGAAGGAGAGGGGATAAGGAGGGAGGAGGGAGTTGAGTGGATAAGGAGGGAGGAAAAGGGGAGTTGAGGGGATAAGGAGGGAGGAAAGAGGAGTTGAGGGGAAGGAGGAAAAGGGGAGTTGAGGGGATAAGGAGGGAGGAAAGGGGGAGCTGAGGGGAAGGAGGAAAAAGGGAGGTGAGGGAATAAGGAGGGAGGAAAAGGGGAGCTGAAAGGGGAAGGGAGGGAAGAAAAGGGGCGTTGAGGGGGGGAAGGAGAGTTGATTAGGCAGAGGTACCGTATAGAGCAAGGGTCGGGGAGTAAGGGTGAATTACTCTAAATGGGATTAATCTAATAATATTGGGGTAATGCGTGTGGTAGGAGAGGTAATGCTTGCAATAGGAGAGGTAATGCGTGCGGTAGGAGGGGTAATGTGTATGGTAGGAGGGCTAATGCATGCGGTAGGAGAGGTAATGCGTGAGATAGGAGAGGTGATGGGTGCGGTAGGAGAGGTAATGCGTGCGGTAGGAGAGGTAATGCGTGAGATAGGAGAGATGATGTGTGCAGTAGGAGAGGTGATGTGTGCAGTAGGAGAGGTGATGGGTGCGGTATGAGGGGTAATGCGTGCGGTAGGAGAGGTAATGCGTGAGGTGTATTACAAATTTTCACATAGATGATGCAAGTTTTAGCAAACAAGATGTAAACCTATGTATCATGTCTGCTGTACCACAGGCAACAATTTTAGGAGCATATTGGTTTGTTTTTGTGTACTCTGAGGTCTGGGGGTAATTTCATTTGTTTCAATTTTTGGGTAAGGCCCTAAAAAAGTTCCCCGACCCTTGGTATAGAGTTTAAGACTGAGGTAAGAAGAGGAAGCAAGTCAAGTCTGTTAAAGGCTGACGGAAGGAGAGGAGGCAAATCAAGTCCACTGAAGACTGATGGAAGAAGAGGCAGCAAGTCAAATCCACACCGGTATTATTAAAACTAAGGTCGCGAAGAGAAAAAACACTACATTATTGACGCCATTGCTAACGTACATGAACGGTTGAAAGATATTGGACCTTTATAGCGCATTGATAGGCTTCAATATACCCTCGCGCACTCAGTTTTAACAATAATACACTACTACTACTAATAATAATAATATACAGTATGAGAGAGAATGATGATGATGATGATGCATGAATGAACTGTGTTGCTTTTGATTGCTGACGTGTGCGTGTTGGGAGTTGCTGTGGAGGGTTTAAGAATCCGTCGTGTGTGTGTGTGTGTGTGTGTGTGTGTGTGTGTGTGTGTGTGTGTGTGTGTGTGTGTGTGTGTGTGTGTGAGAGAGAGAGAGAGAGAGAGAGAGACAGACAGACAGACAGATATTGCAGTATTGAAGTTATGTCAGATGTGTTGAGATGGAGCCACGGAATGAGAAATAACCCCATCATTATTTACAAGACAGGCCACAGATAGATAGATAGATGCCTGGCCACAGATAGATAGATGCCAGGCCACATATAGATAGATAGATAGATAGATAGATACCAGGCCACAGATAGATAGATAAATAGATAGAGAAATGCCAGGCCACAGATAGATGTGGAAAGCTTGTCGTCTTTCCGTCTTGAATGCTGAGCTGTAACAAGAGAGTAAAACTAGAATATGGTGCCTGTCATGAAGAAGTGCTGAGGAAAGGATCTAGAGGCGTAGTATTGTCTTTCTCTGCCACTGAGCTACAAGAAGTCAGCAGCAAAAGGTCGACAGTCTTTGCCAGTTTAAAGTGGATGGACTATAGTAAGGGACTAGACAATGCTACATTAACTATCTGAATTGTAGTAGTAGTAGTAGTAGTAGCAGCAGCAGTAGTAGTAGTAGTAGTAGTAGCAGCAGCAGTAGTAGTAGTAGTAGTAGTTGTTGTTGTTGTTGTTGTATTTTCAGTGGGACCAAAGTTAATGTTCAGATTCATAACTATAATCTTTTCACCTTAACTTGGCCAAAAGATTGTATTATTTTGTTGCTTTTTTTTTGTAGTTCAAGGTACAAAAAAAACTAAACGCTACAGCCCTTTTTCATTGTACTTTGTGACTGTACTCTTTTCACCTTAACTTGGCTCCTACACACACACACACACACACACACACACACACACACACACACACACACACACACACACACACACACACACACACACACACACACACACACACGTTCCTTTTCTGTCTAACTCTCCATTGCTAGCGGGGTGGATGTGAAAGTGATTGTGTTTGTAGTTGTAGTTGGTGTTGTAGGCGAATATTAGGGTAGCTTGTTATGTTTGGGCAAAAAAGATAGTTGTTGTTCTGGGTAGTGGTAGTAGTACCAGTAGTAGTAGTAGTAGTAGTAGCAGTAGTAATTGCTTAGTAATAGTAGTTGTAGCAGTAGTAGTAGCAGCAGCAGCAGTAGTAGTAGTTAGTAGTAGTAGTAGCAGCAGTAGTAGTAGTTGTAATTGTAGCAGTAGCAGTTGTAGCAGTAGTAGTAGTAGCATTAATAGTAGTAGTAGTAGTAGTAGTAGTACGTGAATAGTATTGTGGTGTGGGGCGTGAGCAGAGGGAGTGAGAGTATCATCGATCTCACCACACACACACTACGCCTTCTCTTTCTCTCTCTCTCTCTCTCTCTCTCTCTCTCTCTCTTCATCATATAGCTTGATGTTATTTGGAGTCCCTTCTTGCCGCCTCCAGACGACTTTTCTCTCTTCCTCTCCTCTCCTCCATCCTCTCTTTCTCTCCACCTTTATCTCTCCTTTCCTCCATCCTCTCTTTCTCTCCACCTTTATCTCTCCTCTCCTTCATCCTCTCTTTCTCTCCACCTTTGTCTCTTCCTCTCCTCTCCAGCATCCTCTCTATCTCTCCACCTTTATCTCTTCCTCTCCTCTCCAGCATCCTCTCTTTCTCTCCACCTTTGTCTCTTCCTCTCCTCACCAGCATCCTCTCTTTCTCTCCACCTTTATCTCTTCCTCTCCTCTCCAGCATCCTCTCTTTCTCTCCACCTTTGTCTCTTCCTCTCCTCACCAGCATCCTCTCTTTCTCTCCACCTTTATCTCTTCCTCTCCTCTCCAGCATCCTCTCTTTCTCTCCACCTCTCTGTCGTCTCCACCTTGTTGCCGTTCTCCCCTCAGTATAGTTTCCGTATAAATCCCATGAATATTAAGTAGGTTTATAAAAAAAATAAATGATGTACATGTGGAGGACTGTGTGTGTGTGTGTGTGTGTGTGTGTGTGTGTGTGTGTGTGTGTGTGTGTGTGTGTGAAGTTGGATGTGATAGAAATACGTATGTGGGTAGAGATGTGTGTGGTAGCCTTATATTGGTGTGTGTGTGTGTGTGTGTGTGTGTGTGTGTGTGTGTGTGTGTGTGTGTGTGTGTGTGTGTGTGTGTGTGTGTAACCTGACAAAGATCCATAACCCTTTTTCATTTTAGTTTTACGGTCAAGCGTAGTCAGATTGGAGGATGAATTTGACTTGTAACCATGGAGACTCATTTCTGCCTGATAACTGAGGGTCACTGAATTTCCCGCCACGCACAGAGAGAGAGAGAGAGAGAGAGAGAGAAGTCCAGTTCCGTCATATGAACACTATACTCATTTTACCCTAACTTGGCCTAGATTTTCATCCTTTCGCAGCTTATTTCACGTTGCTTAGTGACAGAACAAGACAATATTGCTGCTCTTCATCCTTTTGCACGGCACTTCTTCGTGATTAGCACCGTATTCCAGCGTTAATCCACTGTTACAACCCAGCATTCAAGGTGGAGGGATGGCAGTTTTAGGCCAGGTTAGAGTAAAAAGAGTATAGTCGGGTGTGCCATGTATCATTATTTATATCCTGTAGTTTGTATGGCTTAGACATTTTATAAAACTTCTTCCAGTACTCTCTTAAACTTAGGAAACTTACTGTATTCTTTTCACTTTAACTTGGCCTAAAATTACCTTCTCTCCATCGTGAATGCTAAGTTGTAGCAAACAGTTATCACTAGTACCTGATGCTAGTCACGAAGAATGCCATTGAGAAGGTAGCAGGGCGTTGCGTAGTTTTTTTTTTTTTTTTTTTTTTTTTTTTTCCTGCCTCAGAGCTACGTGAACTAAGCTGCAAACGGACGCCAAGCCGAGTCAGGTTAAGGTGAAAGCCGTGTTACCTGTTACACCTCATGATTATCTCTGTGTGTTGGGTATATCCTGCCATTAGCTTGATGATTGGCGGTGGTAATACCCAGGAGAACGATAATGCATTGATTGGCGATACAGACTATGTTCTTTTTAGAGATGTATCGGTATCGGTGGTATCGGCCCATTTTTAGAGCATCGGAATCGGTATCGGCTGATTTTCTGCCGATACTACTGATAAGTTAAAAGGAATTTATTGCGTAGGATATCACTCACTGGAAGTTATTTTGTTAAACAGAATTTGGATATATTATAAGGATGAAAAATAAATTATTGGCATTATCCAGTTATTTCGCATCATATTATTTTAAGTACATGGTGCGTAGTGGTTTAATGACAGACTTGAAAAAAAGAAAGTCGCACGAGCATGGGCAACTGTCTGATAGTTTGGGCTCCAGTACACTGCTATCGGTATCAGGCCAATTTTGTGGTATCAGTATCGGTCAGAATTTTGGTATCGGTACATCTTTAGTTCTTTTCTCTTTAGTTTAGCCAAGATTTTCGTCCTTTACACCTTATTTCACGTAGCTTAGTGGCAGAAAATGACAGTACTACGGCTCTACAGCTTTTCCATAACACTTCTCCGTGACTAGCATCATATTCTAATGCTGATCCATTGTTACAGCGAAATAGTCAAATTTAGGCTAAGTTACAGTAACAGGAGGGTAGCACCTTTTTCATAGCGACTTATTATTATTATTATTATTTTTTTTTTTACACATTACAACTCAGTATTCTTTTGTGTTGTAGTCAGTGTAATATCGACCTGCCTTGCAATGATAACATAAGGAAAATCTATCTGTCTATCTATCTATTGCCAGACGCCTTAATCCCGTAAGGGGTGGCCACAAACAAATCGCCTCCATGTCGCCCTGTCCCCCGCCATTTCATTGCCCTGCTCCCAGCTCACACCCCTCTCTCATATATCTCTCCACTCCATCCCTCCATCTCATCCTTGGCCTGCCTCTCCCTCTCTCCCCCTCCACCTCATTCACACTCTCCTCGTCAGTCTCTCACTCTCCATCCTCTCCACATGGCCATAAGGAAAATAATGTAATCAAGGCAGAAATTAATTATACTCAATTCACTCTAATTAGATTTAAAGTGGCCATCTCTCAATCATGAATGTTGTGTTGTGGCAAGAAATTAACCCTAGAATATAATTCTAGTCACGAAGAAGTGCTTAGACAAGGATGTAAAGTCGTAGTATTGTCGTATTATACTAGTCACGAAGAAGTGTTGTAATAATGATGTATAGCCGTAGTATTGTCGTATTCTGCCATTGAGCTATGAGAAATAAGATGCAAAAAGACGCAGATGCTCGCCTATGCCCCATTTACTTTAACTTGGCCTAAAATTTTTCTCTCTCCTTACTGAATGCAGAGTTGTAACAATAGCCTAACACTGGAATATGGTACTAGTCACGAAGAAGTGCATTGGAAAGGATGTAGAGCCGCAGTATTGTGTTTTTGAATGCAGAGTTGTAACAGTAGCTTAACACCAGAATATGATGCTAGTCACGAAGAAGTGCTGTGGAAAGGATATAGAGTCGCAGTATTTTATTTAACCACACGATTTTATTTAACCACACGATTTTATTTAACCACACGATTTTATTTAACCACACGATCTTAACCACACGATTTAACCACACGATCTTAACCACACGATTTTATTTAACCACGATTATAACCACACGATTTTATTTAACCACAAGATTTTATTTACCACACGATTTAACCACACGATTATAACCACACGATTTTAGTTAACCACACTATTTTATTTAACCACACGAGTTTATTTTAACCACACGATTTTATTTAACCACACGAGTTTATTTTAACCACACGATTTTATTTACCACACGATTTAACCACATGATTTTATTTAACCACACGATTTTTGGTTTGGAAAAGGCTTGTCGTACTGAAAGGGTTTCATATCGATATATCTAATCCTCTCACTTCGAAAAGTATGTTCTAAGTTGGAAAAAAAAAATCTTCAGGAAATTTCTATCTATCTATCTATTGCCAGACGCCTCAGTCCCGTTTGGGGTGGCCACAAACAAATCGCCTCCAAGTCGCCCTGTCCCCCGCCATTTCACTCCCCTGCTCCCAACTCACACCCCCCTCTCTCATATACCTCTCCACCCCATCCCTCCATCTCATCCTCGGCCTCCCCCTCCCTCTTTCCCCTTCCACCTCACTCACATACACTCTCTTCGTCAGTCTTTCACCCTCCATCCTCTCCACATGGCCAATTTCACAGGAAATTGGCCATGTGGAGAGGATGGAGGAAATTTCAAGAATAAAATATAAAAAAATCAGGAAAATTCGACAATAAAATATATAAATATATAAATATATATATAAATAAATAAATATATAT
Source organism: Coenobita brevimanus (assembly GCF_032717465.1). Classification (NCBI taxonomy): domain Eukaryota; kingdom Metazoa; phylum Arthropoda; class Malacostraca; order Decapoda; family Coenobitidae; genus Coenobita; species Coenobita brevimanus. Next base: position 497,789 of record NC_137012.1, read on the forward strand.
ATATATATATATATATATATATATATATATATATATATATATATATATATATATATATATATACAGTATATAAACTTCTCGTGGTCAGTGTGTTCCTGTAATATCCCTCATTTAGTAACCGGAGTAAAGCATAGATGAGAGGATGGAGAGTGAGAGACTGACGAGGAGAGTGTATGTGAGTGAGGCGGAGGGGGAGGTCAAGGATGAGATGGAAGGATGGAGAGGTATATGAGGGAAGGGGGTGTGAGCGGGGAGCAGGGCAGTGAAATGACGGGGCACAAGGCGACATGGAGGGGATTTGTATGTGGCCACCCCTTACGGGATTAAGGCGTCTGGCATATAGATAGTGTTAATGATGCATAATACTATAGTCGTTTTACCTTTACTTGGATCAGAACCCAGAGTTTTTATTTTTTGCGGCTTATTTCACGTAGTTCAGTGACAGAACAAGACAATACTGGGGCTTTACATCCATTCTGTCGCACTTCTTCGTGACTTGCATCATGTCGTAGTGATAATCTCATATAGCCCTGCACTCAAGAAGGCGAGGTGGCAGTTTTAGGCCAAATTAGAGTAACATGGGTATAGGAGTTCCAGCCCAAGGGTTATCTGAAACGTGAACCCGGTGGACTGCAGGCTAAGGTTACTCTTCTCCTGCAGTCCACCAACCCCCTTTCACAGGTAGGGAGTCACGGGATGTTTGTACAGCCAGGCAGGGGAACCACAGGGCTGTATCGGTGCCACCAGGTGAAGGCGTCCCAGTGTCTACCCTGCATCGCTGTCTACTTTCCACAACCCCTTCCCTGTGATTGGGGGTCCGTGTTCTCGTAGGTTAAGGAGGCTCCCTAACACATGTTCCTAAGCGACTTAATTTGCATGTTGCTCCTTACTATCCTCATCTGTGTCATCTAAATCCTAACACTTATTCCTAAGCGATTTATTTTGATTGTTACTCCTTACTATCCTCGTCTGTGTCATTTTAATCCTAACGCCTGTTCCTGTGCGATTTATTTTGATTGTTACTCCTTACTATCCTCTTCGTCATTCAGATCCTTCCAATATCACCATCCTCAGCATAATTAGCATACAAATTGATATCAACCAGCCGCATCCTAAAATAAACCGCTATGGAAGAGGTGCTACGGTGCTTCCTTTACCTACGAGAATACAAGTTAAGGTGTGATGGGCTAAACAAAGGCTGGTTCCAATATCGCGGTGTTGTGTGTCGTGTGTTGCTTGGGCGGCTCAGTCTGCTGGTGTGGGGCGCGCATGGAGTTAATAATCAGCTGCGCAATGTATGGACGTCAAAAAACTGTCGCTGTATTCCGTACTCACGTAGGTAAAGGAAGCACCGTAGCACCTCTTTCATAGCGATTTATTTTTGGATGCTAATTATGCTGAGGATGGTGGTATTGGAGTGATTTGAATGACGAAGAAGAGGATAGTAAGGAGTAACAGAGTAAATCGCATAGGAACAAGTGTTAGGATTAAAATGACACAGACGAGAATAGTAAGGAGTAACAATCAGAGTAAATCGCACAGGAACAGGTGTTAGGATTAAAATGACAGACGAGGATAGTAAGGAGTAACTATCAAAATAAATCGCTTAGGAATAAGTGTTAGGATTTAGATGACACATATAAGGATAATAAGGAGTGACAAACAAAATAAATCGCTTAGGAATAAGTGTTAGGATTTAGATGACACAGATGAGAACAGCAAGGAGTAACAATCAAATTAAATCGCATAGGAACAGGTGTTTGGATTTAAATGACAGACGAGAATATCAAGGAGTAAGAAAATAAATCGCATAGGAACAAGTGTTAGGATTAAAATGACACAGACGAGGATAGTAAGGAGCAGCATGCAAATTAAGTCGCTTAGGAACATGTGTTAGGGAGCCTCCATAACCTACGAGAATACGGACCCCCCCAAATGCAGGGAAAGGGTTATGGTAAGTAGAGAGCAGAAGGTAAGATAGAAAAGAGAAAGAAGGGGATGAAAGAAAGAGAGAGAGAGAGCGAGGGGGGGGGGAGAAAGAAGAGACAAAGGGTGGTAGAGGAGGGGTGAAGTAGAGACGTGGAGGAGAAAGAACGAAAGACAGTGAGAAGAGGAGAGAGAAAGGAAAAGGAATGACAGAAATTTTGGAGAGAGAGAGAGAGAGAGAGAGAGAGAGAGACGGGATGGTGAGAAGACAAAGATAAAACAGCGATAAAATGACCAAGAGCAGGAAAGAACACAAAAGTGAGAAGTGTGTGTGTGTGTGTGTGTGTGTGTGTGTGTGTGTGTGTGTGTGTGTGTGTGTGTGTGTGTGTGTGAGAGAGAGAGTGATGTTAGAGTGAAATAATTCTATCGAGGAGAGAGCTTTAAGGAGATGAAAGAGAGGGAGGAGAAAAAGGTAGGTTTTTGAAATGAGAGAGAGAGAGAGAGTGAAAACGAATTGTTGTGGAAGAGGGAGGGAAAATGAGGGATGATAAAAGTGGGTGAAGGAAGGAGAGGAGGGAGGGAGGGGGGAAGAGAAGGGATCATTGAACTGGCGCCAAGTAATGAGAGAGAGAGAGAGAGAGAGAGAGAGAAACTGGGTGGAAGGGAGGGTAGGGACAGGAAGTAACACTATTGATGAGTTGACATTGTCCCTAGGCACAGAACCAACTCTTCTCTCTCTCTCTCTCTCTCTCTCTCTCTCTCTCTCTCTCTCTCTCTCTCTCTCTCTCTCTCTCTCAATTAATTTACCGAGATAATTGTCTTGAGTTGGTTGTGTGGGCTTGTCACGCTAATATCTCACTCTAATCACTTGCTCTCTCTCTCTCTCTCTCTCTCTCTCTCTCTCTCCACTACATCGTTAACTCATCCCCCTCCCTCATTATTCCCCTCATCCTTTATTCCCCCCTTCCCTCTCCACCCATCCCCCTTACTCAGGTAATTGTGTTCACTCCTGTATATTTTATTTCTGTAGTGTGTGTGTGTGTGTGTGTGTGTGTGTGTGTGTGTGTTCAGAAGTTGGAGGACACAGTCGCAGAAAAACGTACATACATAGTGTTGATTTAATGTTGCTTTTATTTTCCAGTCGGTTGTGTACAGTAGATTATGATTTTCACTCCCTCTTTGGTGTGTTGCATGGTGATCCGTCGTACTGTTTCCTGCCGGCGTCGTGGGTGGGGTTGGGGAGGGGAAATTTTGCTGTTTTTCTGTCTCTGTCTTTAGTTCATGGAATAGGATTGTTATCACTTTCCCTATAACAAGCAGCCTTAAAGGAACCAGTAGGTGTGTTGATGTGTGCTTGCCTTTGTGCTGTCTTGTATCCTCGCGTCCCATTACTCCTGTCCCCATTTCACCCCATTAGGTCCCGTTCCATTCACTATTCCATTGACTACGATGACACTGAAATATACTGTAATATCCCCATATGTGGTTTGTGACAGGTATATCCCATACAGACACACTGACATGCTGGAGTCACCTGTTCACATCTGCCTGTTGAAACATTGTCTGTCTATCTATTGCCAGACGCCTTAATCCCGTAAGGGGTGTCCACAAACAAATCGCTTCCATGTCGCCCTGTCCCCCGCCGTTTCACTGCCCTGCTCCCAGCTCACTCCCCCCTCTCATATACTCGTACCTCATCACTCCATCCCTCCATCTCATCCTTGGCCTCCCAATCCCCCCCTCCACCTCACACCCTAGCATGTATTCAATATGGACGGTGGTTGTTAGCGCCGAAGTGGTGACATGTAGAGGTGTGCGGTACGTAGGAGGACTACTGGGCCTTGAAAGCAGGCTGTGAAGCCTATGCCCAGAGTAGGTCACATAAAACACACACACACACACACACACACACACACACACACACACACACACACACACACACACACACACACACACGTCTCGTCAGGCTCTCTCCATGAAACATTGTCAATAGAGATTTACCCAGGAATATATCGTCCACGGCATTTTTTTAATTTCTAAAGCTTTCTGTTTCCTTTGCAGGTGGGTACTTGATACAGCCAATTCGTCCTGGATGGGTGCATCAGGTAATGTACCCGTCTTTATTTGTATTACATTACCTTGGCTCTGGAGAGGGAGGCCTTCGCGTGGTGGCACTGATATTACTGGGTGACGGAGCTGCCTGGTTATACACACGTCCCACAACCACATCCCTGTCCCATACCCCCAAGGATAGTGAGTGCGAAGGAAGGTAGTTTCAGCCTGCAGACCACTGGGTTCACCTTCCACATGAACCAGGGGCTAGAGCTACTACTTGTATTACCGTGGGTCTGACCAGCCTTTGTATACCCGTGCCACATTCTCACATTCCACAAGTCATGACAAATATTTTACTTTTCTCCCAGCTAAATTGTTTATTCATGAGCAACCTGTAAGCAAAAACAGCACCGAGTGTGTGTGTGTGTGTGTGTGTGTGTGTGTGTGTGTGTGTGTGTGTGTGTGTGTGCTTTTGTCAGTAGTAAAACCGTGGCAGTGCATGTGTGTGTGTGTGTGTGTGTGTGTGTGTGTGTGTGTGTGTGTGTGTGTGCTTCTGTCAGTAGTAAAACGGTGGCAGTGCATCAAGTTTTCTTACATATTTATTTATTTATATACCAAACTTTATAGTGGATTTATTTTTGGTCAGTAATGTTTCTGATTCTAGAGAAGTATTTTAATTCATATATAATACAGATCTATCTGTCTATCTATCTATAGCCCGACGCCCTAATCCCGCAAAGGGTGGCCGCAGACAAAACGCCTCCAAGTCGCTCTGTCACCCACAATTTGACTGCCCTCTCCTCAACTCACTCCCCCCTCCCTTATATACCCTCGACTCCATCCCTCCACCTCATCCTTGGTCTTCCCCTCCCTCATATACCTCTCGACTCCATCCATCCACCTCATCCTCGGTCTTCCCCTCCCTCTCCCTCCCTCTGCTTCACCTACATACACCATCTTAATCAGTCTTTCATTCTCCATTCTCTCCACATGTCCAAACCACCTCAATAAAACTGACTTCAAAATCATATTCACGCACACCCAGCCTTCCTCCACAGAAACACATGCAATTTCGAACATTCGCCCTTCATCGCCTATCTATCTATTGCGAGACGCCTTAATCCCGTAAGGGGCGGCCACAAACAAATCGCCTCCATGTCGTTCTGTCCCCCACCGTCGAGCTAAGGAATTTAGTTGTGAGAACAAGATTTTAAACACAGTATAGACATTACGTTACTTATTCATTGTATTATTATTTTATTTTAGTTTGTAACACCATTTTTTCCAATTTCTCACACTGGTCATTTCCGTTGTTTCTCTCTCTCTCTCTCTCTCTCTCTCTCTCTCTAACAGGAAATATCTAGTGTACTCATGGAAAACAGGATGTCCACACACACACACACACACACACACACACACACACACACACACACACACACACACACACACACACACACACACACACACACAAAATGCATTAGGTTTTCTTGGACTGATTTTCTGTGTAAAGTGATGTATGAAAATGAGTCCAGTTCTGAACCGCTACGGAGGTGCAGTTGATGATGAGATTTTGAGTTGACTAGGAGGGAGAGCATTTTCGAGCATTGGAGAGCATTTTGGTGTATATGAGAGCATTTTCGAGCATTGGAGAGCATTTTCGAGCATAGGAGAAAATTTTGGCCATATTGGAGCATTTTCGTCCATATTAGAGCATTTTTGAGCATAGGAGAGCATTTTCAAGCATAGGAGAGCATTTTCGATCATAGGGTGGATAGACAAGGATTGTGGAAAGTGTTAAGAATATATGGAGTAGATGGGAAGTTGTTGAATGCCGTGAAGAGTATGTACGATGGTGCGAAGGCTGCAGTGCGTGTGGATGGTGAACTAAGTGAATTTTTCTCTTTGAAAGTTGGTTTGAAACAGGGATGTGTCATGTCTCCATGGTTGTTCAATCTGTTCATGGATGGGGTAATAAAAGAGGTACAAGGTAGGGTAGTGGATGTTGGAGTGGCCCTGGTGAGAGAGGATAGTGTTTGGAAACTCCCTGTACTGTTGTTTGCAGATGATACTGTGTTGTTGAGTGAAGACGAAGGGGAGCTGCAAGGCTTGGTGGATGAGTTTGGGAGAGTGTGTAAGAAACGGAACCTAAAGGTGAATGTAGGGAAGAGTAAAGTGATGGTCTTTGAGAGAGGTGAAGTCAGTGAATGTACAGCGAGGTTGGATGGTGAGGAATTGGAAAATGTGAGTACGTTTAAGTATTTGGGTAGTGTGATGAGTAAGGATGGAGGTTTGGAGGGTGAAGTGCTTGAAAGGGTACAGCAGGGAAGAAAGGTTGCTGGTTCCTTAAAAGCAGTGATAAGAAACAGGGAAGTGAGCATGGAAGTAAAAAAGTTACTACATGACAGTATTGTGATACCAACTCTAACATACGGAAGTGAAGCTTGGACATTGTTGGAAGGACACAAGTCAAGAGTGAGAGCAGTGGAAATGAGTTATTTAAGAGGAGCCTGTGGAGTCACGTGGAGAGACAGGCTGACGAATGAGGATATAAAGGAGCGTTGTGGTGTGGATGTGGATGTGATAGGAAGCGTTGTGAGGAACACACTGAGGTGGTTTGGCCATGTGGAGAGGATGGAGGGTGAAAGACTGACGAAGAGAGTGTATATGAGTAAGGTGGAGGGTGGAAGAGGGAGGGGGAGACCGAGGATGAGATGGAGGGATGGGGTGGAGAGGTATATGAGAGAGGGGGGTGTGAGTTGGGAGTAGGGCAGTGAAATGGCGGGGGACAGGGCGACTTGGAGGCGATTTGTTTGTGGCCACCCCAAACGGGATTGAGGCGTCTGGCAATAGATAGATAGATAGATAGGGAGCATTTTCGAGCATTGGAGAGCATTTTCGCCCATAGGAGAGCATTTTCGAGCATAGGAGAGCATTTTCAACTCTGGAACTGTTTCCCTCTGTCTGTATTTCCCACTTCCTATGATCTCCAGTCTTTCAAACGCAGTGTGTCCAGGTATCTCGACATGAACGGATCTTGAATTTGGCTCTCTTTTGTATTGTTTTGTTTTTTTTCTTGGAGGGAATGGTTTGTGGGCTCCTGGCCTTAGGTTCCTTCTTTCTTGCATTAAAAAAAGACAAAAATCGCCCATAGGAGAGCATTGTCGCCCAGCATTCTCGCCCGCAGAACATTTTCTCCCCATACGTTCTTCAGTCATTGCAGCTCCGTTACTGGCGAGAAGTGGACTCGATATAGATTTTTTTTTTAAATTTAAAACTGTATTTTTTATTTTTACTTATTTATTTATTTATTTTTGTCGAGGTGAAGATACACTGGATAGGTTGGTGATGACGGGCTGACTGGAACGTTACTTCATAATCTCTCTACTCATTAGCATTATTAAACTGACAACATATATCTGAGGGGGAAATTTGGGTTAGTAAGTGTTATTCGGACATGTTGCATTCAGCCAAGCATCACCTACCTGTCAAGCGCATCTTCGCCTCAATAAGAAAAAGAACAAAGAAAAACAGTGTAGTCCAAGAGTAGCCACCTGAAGTTTATGAAGTCTGGTGGGTTAATGACGCAAAATGAGTCCTATGATTATTACCTTCTGAAGTTTGTTAAAAATCTAGGAAATGTTACAGATTAGTCCCCAGAGTAGCATGAAAACTGGAAAAAAAAAAAAAAATACCGCGGGATGTTGATGCAGTCGGAAAATAACATCCTGAAGTTTGTGAAGTCTGGCAGGTGAATGATACAAAATTTCTCTCTCTCTCTCTCTCTCTCTAGCCAGATGCCTTAATCCTGTAAAGGGTGGCCACAAACAAATCTCCTCCATGTCGCCCTGTCCCCTGCCATTAGTTTGTAAAATAATAATAATAATAATAATAATCTGTCTATCTATCTATCTATTGCCAGATGCCTTAATCCAGTAAGGGGTGGCCATAGACAAATCGCCTCCATGTCGCCCTGTCCCCTGCCATTAAAGTTTGTAAATAATAATAATAATCGCGAGCTGTTGATACAAAATTAGTCCTAGAATAACCTGAAGTTCGTAAAAGAGAGAGAGACAGAGACTGAGAGAGAGAGAGAGAGAGAGACAGACAGAGACAGAGAGAGAACGCTACTCCTTATGTAACCTGTCTAGAGAGAGGTGTGGCTAGAGAGAGAAAGGAAGGGAAGGAAATACAAAGGAAGGAGACACGAGGAAGATGAGAGGGAAGGAGGGAGGAAGGCAGGGAGGGGGTAGGTATGTGTGGAGAGAAAAGGGAGAGGGAGAGAGAGAAAAGGGAGGGAAGGAGAAAGAGAAGAGAAGATGTGAATTAGTGAAGAAGTGGAAGGGGAAGCAAGATGGGAGAGAGGAAAAGAGGTTAATAGTGTAATTTGATGAAGGGAGAAATGAAAGAGTGAGGGAAGGAATAAGATTGAGAGAGAGAGAGAGAGAGAGCGAGCGAGAGAGAGACAGAGAGAGTGTCGTAAATATCAGTAAATATGAGGGTTATGGTCCTCGCTCACTCGGACGAAGTAGACATAAATAAACTCATTACAGTATTATTATTTTTAAACCAGGGGTGATGCCAGGAAGTGACTCAGTGGCATTGCTACGTGTTGGGTGATGATGATGGTGATCGTGATGGTGGTGATGATGGTGGTGATGGTGATGATGATGGTGTTGGTAATGATGATGATGATGATGATGATGATGGTGGTGGTGGTGGTGGTGGTGGTGGTGATGATGATGATGATGATGATGATGATGGTGGTGATGAAGATGGTGATGATGATGATGCTGGTGGTGATGATAATGGTCTGGCAAGTGATTTAGGTGGCCTTCAGAAGATGGTTACGTTCTCTCTCTCTCTCTCTCTCTCTCTCTCTCTCTCTCTCTCTCTTTATCGAGACAACCGATTCAGGTCTACATCAAACGTCCGATGATTTACTGAGCCTGAGAGTGTTTATACCTACACCACAGCTCTTTCATGGTTGGTACAGCTCTAGTGATTGAGTGAAACTGACGGTAGGCGATTTTATTCATCTGAGAGAGAGAGAGAGAGAGAGAGAGAGAAGAGTTTCCAAAAAGTTCTGTTTATGATTCATTCGTTATCAGTGGTTCATCTCTTTCCTATGCACACTTCACATGCTTTCATTCATTATCAGTGTTTTCTCTCTCCATTGTGCACACTTCACATGCATTCATTCACTGTCAGTGTTTTATCTCTTCCCTGTGCACATTTCACTTTCAGTCTTCAGTTGTCAGCGTCATTCATGTTCCTTGTTACATTCACCTTTCAACCTTTTGTGTTATTTCTTATTTCCTCAGCGCGTTGGTTCATCTAGCAGAGTGCAGTTGTCGCTCCTCCCTTCCACCTTTCGACTCACTTTTCCACACCTCCACACACTTTTCCACACCTCCACACACTTTTCCACACCTCCACACACTTTTCCACACCTCCACTCACTTTTCCACACCTCCACTCACCTTTCCACACCTCCACACTCACTTTTCCACACCTCCACTCACCTTATACACCTCCACACTCTTTTCCACTCTTCTACTCGCTTTTCCACACCTCCACAAACCTTTCCACACCTCCACTCATTTATCCACACCTCCACACACTTTTCCACACCTCCACACACTTTCCCACACCACTCACTTATCCACATCTCCACACACTTTTCCACACCTCCACACACTTTTCCACACCTCCACTCACTTTTCCACACCTCCACTCACCTTTCCACACCTCCACTCACTTTTCCACACCTCCACTCACTTATCCACACATCCACTCACCTTTCCACACCTCCGCACACCTTTCCACAGTCACTCTCCGCGTCACGCATGCATTGATTCCAAACTATTCTCAGATTTCAGTGAGTTCATTTTTGGCCCTGTTTGCATGCATTGAACCGCGGTCACACGTGGACAATTTGAAGCAAGTTTCCCTCGGCGACTTGCTCACCAACTTTACTGTGATTTTGGGCAAGTTTTTCCGTGGTTTCTCATGACGATCCTGTTCGTCTTTTCTGGCCAATTACCACTTTTTTTTTTTTTTTTTTAATGCAAGGAAGACGATATCCCCATGTCCATCATTAAGGAAATAATGGCCTATCTAGTTCCTGTACTTGTCTTCCTCTTTAATTTACATTTTGAGACTAGAAAGTTTCCTGACATGTTGAAATTGGCCAGAGTCATTCCAATTTTTAAAGCTGGTGATCGTAAGCTGTTAAGCAATTATCGCCCCATCTCAATCCTGCCAGCAATCAGTAAGATAATAGAGAAATTGGCTTATGGTAGGTTAATTCAGTTTTGCACCAACAACAATATTATCACTGATTCACAATTTGGTTTTAGGGAAAAATTGTCTACCGAGAGTGCTTTGCTGTCATTCACCAAGGACGTGCTGGCTTCATTTGATGAAAATAAATTTACTATGGGTGTATTTCTAGATCTGGCCAAGGCATTTGATATGGTTGATCACGCTGTATTACTAAAGAAGCTTGATCACTATGGTATACGAGGCACTTCAGATCAGTGGTTTGCTTTCTACTTAGCCAATCGCAAACAGTTTGTGCAGTACAAACAGTGCCAGTCTACCTGTATGCCAGTAGAATCTGGAGTTCCCCAGGGGTTGGTCTTAGGACCACTCTTGTTTATTTTGTACATACATGTCATCGTGTACGCTACCTCACATATGAAGCCAGTACTATTTGCTGATGGTAGTACCTTTTATGCAAGCCACCAAAATCTCAATGAACTATCAAATGTTGTAAAAAGCAGCCTAACAGATATTAAAAAAATGGATAACAAGCAACAAACTCACGCTAAACGTAAAGCCCTGTCCACACGAGCGGGCAATGCCCGCGGGCACAAGCGAGCAGTTTACCTGTTGACGGGCTCACCGCTTGTGCCCGTCAACAGGCAAACTGCTCGCTTGTGCCCGCGGGCATTGCCCGCTCGTGTGGACAGGGCTTAAGCAAATCTCATTACATTATATTTAGAAGGAAACAAAGCACTGCAAATCAACCCAACATCTACATAGGTGCCCAGTCAATTGAAAGAGTGGACAGTATAAAATTCCTTGGTGTTATAATTGATGAACGTTTGTCATGGCATTTACATATCCAATATCTCCATACAAAGATTAGCAAACAGTGTGGTATCATGTACCAAATTCGTAATCAACTAACAACACGGTCTTTTAAGCTCATTTATTACCCGCTGATTTTTCCTTTATTGTTTTATTGTAACAATGTATGGAGTGGCGCTTATAAGACACAACTAAACCGCTTATTTATAGCCCCAAAGAAATCGGTCCGTATAATGGAAAACTTACGCAAATATGACCACACTAATCCATCTTTCAAGAAATTGGGTATCCTAAAATTGCCTGATACAAAGTCCTACTGCTCTGCTTTGTTTGTTTACCAGTCTCTGCACAACCTGTCACTTAACAGTTACTTTGATTTTAATATGAATGATCGATATAATCTCTGAAATAACTATAATCTAAAAATACCGCTCATGGCTTCAACCCAGTCCCAGTCACATATCACTTATCAGGGACCCAAAGTTTGGAATGGTATCCCAATGGCCATTCGGGAACTAAGCGAGGCTGTATCTTTCAAATCTGCTTATTAATCCTACTTACTATCAAAGTACTAATTCTTTAAATTAGTTGACTTTCATTATTATTTATTATTATTATTGTTATTGTGGCAGTTATTATTATTGTTACTATTATTACTGGTATTAATATAAAATTACCTCCGTTTTGTTGTAGTGCTATCTTGTATATACCCTTTATTAAAATCTTAAAATATTGTCATTCGGGGATGATCATTATTATTAAAAGTCATACAGCTGATTTAGTCAAATCGTAGTTTTCGCCTTATTAGGCAATTGATGTTTACCAAAAGTGCAAGAAAAACAAGATGCCTTTAAAGAGAGTTCCCGGACTCTCAAAAGGCTCAGCCGCTAGTAGACTAAGTGTTATGTCAACTATTGTAATCTCTGCAGCTAAATAAACATTTGACTTTGACTTTGACTTTCAAGAAGGAACCAAAGGCCAGGATCCCGCAAACTGATAATGTTATATTTGTTTACAGAAGGTGTTATTACTCACTGATGCATATCTAGAAAGTATTGCAAGATATATTTTATCGGAAAAGTAAGTGAATGATTAAAGTATGATATTGTGGACGTTAGATAAAAGTTTCTCTCTCT